>NW_012106720.1:1478474-1547762 GCF_000951045.1 Mandrillus leucophaeus
TGTCTTGGCAATGTGGGGTCTTTTTTGGTTCCATATGAACTTTAAAGTAGTTTTTTCCAATTCTGTGAAGAAAGTCATTGGTAGCTTGATGGGGATGGCATTGAATGTACAAAATTACCTTGGGCAGTATGGCCATTTTCACGATATTGATTCTTCCTATCCATGAGCATGGAATGATCTTCCATTTGTTTGTGTCCTCCTTTATTTTGTTGAGCAGTGGTTTGTAGTTCTCCTTTGAGAGGTCCTTCACATCCCTTGTAAGTTGGATTCCTAGGTATTTTATTCTCTTTGAAGCAATTCTGAATGGGAGTTCAGTCATGATTTGGCTGTCTGTTTGTGTGTTATTGGTATATAAGAATGCTTGTGATTTTTGCACACTGATTTTGTATCCTGAGACTTTGCTGAAGTTGCTTATCAGCTTAAGGAGATTTTGGGCTGAGACTATGGGGTTTTCTAAATATACAATCATATCATCTGCATACGGGGACAATTTGACTTCCTCTTTTCCTAACTGAATACTCATTTCTTTCTCTTGCCTGATTACTGTGGCCAGAACTTCCAATACTATGTTGAATAGGAGTGGTGGCCTGTCTTGTGCAGGTTTTCAAAGGGAATGCTTCCAGTTTTTCTGCATTCAGTATGATATTGGCTGTGGGTTTGTCATAAATAGCTCTTATTATTTTGAGATATGTTCTATGAATACCTAGTTTACTGAGTGTTTTTAGCATGAAGGGCTGTTGCATTTTGTCAAAGACCTTTTCTGCATCTATTAAGATAATCATGTGGTTTTTGTCATTGGTTCTGTTTATGTGATAGATTACATTTATTGATTTGCATATGAACCAGGCTTGCATCCCTGGGATGAAGCCAACTTGATCATGGTGCATAAGCTTTTTGATGTGCTGCTGGATTCCATTTGCCAGTATTTTATTGAGGACTTTAGCATTGATATTCATCAGGGATATTGGTCTAAAATTCTCATTTTTTTGTTGTGTGTCTGCCAGGCTTTGGTATCAGGATTATGCTGGCCTCATAAAATGAGTTAGGGAGGATTCTCTCTTTTTCTGTTGAATGAAATAGTTTCAGAAGGAATGGTACCAGCTCCTCTTTGTACCTCTGGTAGAATTCAGCTGTGAATCCGTCTGGTCCTGGACATTTTTTGGTTGGTAGGCTATTTATTATTGCCTCAATTTCAGAGCCTATTATTGGTCTATTCAGAGATTCAACTTCTTCCTGGTTTAGTCTTGGGAGGGTGTACGTGTCCAGGAATTTATCAATTTCTTCTAGATTTTCTAGTTTATTTGCATAGAGGTGTTTATAGTGTTCTCTGATGGTAGTTTGTATTTCTGTGGGATTGGTGGTGATATCCCTTTTATCATTTTTTATCGTGTCTATTTGATTCTTCTCGCTTTTCTTCTTTATTAGTCTTGCTAGCAGTCTATCAATTTTGTTGATCTTTTCAAAAAACCAGCTCTTGGATTCATTTATTTTTTTGAAGGGTTTTTTGTGTCTCTATCTTCTTCGGTTCTGCTCTGATCTTAGTTATTTCTTGCCTTCTGCTAGTTTTTGAATGTGTTTGCTCTTGCTTCTCTAGTTCTTTAAATTGTGATGTTAGGGTGTCAATTTTAGATCTCTCCTGCTTTCTCTTTTGGGCATTTAGTGCTATAAATTTCCCTCTACACACTGCTTTAAATGTGTCCCAGAGATTCTGGTATGTTGTGTCCTTACTCTCATTGGTTTCAAAGAACATGTTTATTTCTGCCTTCATTTCATTATTTACCCAGTAGTCATTCAGAAGTAAGTTGTTCAGTTTCTATGTACTTTTGTGGTTTTGAGTGAGTTTCTTAATCCTGATTTCTAATTTGATTGCTCTATGATCTGAGAGACAGTTTGTTGTGGTTTCTGTTTTTTACGTTGTCTGAGGAGTGCTTTACTTCCAACTATGTGCTCAATTTTGGAATAAGTGTGATGTGGTGCTGAGAAGAATGTATATTCTGTTGATTTGGGGTGGAAAGTTCTGTAGATGTCTATTTGGTCGGCTTGGTGCAGAGCTGATTTGAAGTCCTGGATATCCTTGTTAACCTTCTGTCTCGTTGATCTGTGTACTATTGACAGTAGGGTGTTAAAGTCTCCCATTATTATTGTATGGGAGTCTAAGTCTCTTTGTAAGTCTCTAAGGACTTGCTTGATGAATCTGAGTGCTCCTGTATTGGGTGCATATATATTTAGGATAGTTAGCTCTTCTTGTTGAATTGATCCCTTTACCCTTCTTTGTCTCTTTTGATCTGTGTTGGTTTAAAGTCTGTTTTATCAGCATCTAGGATTGCACCCCCTGCTTTTTTTTTTTTTCCCCATTTGCTTGGTAGATCTTCCTCCATCCCTTTTATAGAGCCTATATGTGTCTCTGTGTGTGAGATGGGTCTCCTGAATACAGCACACTGATGGGTCTCCTGAATACAGCACACTGATGGGTCTTGACTCTTTATCCAATGTGCCAGTCTGTATCTTTTAATTGGGGCATTTTAGCCCATTTACATTTAAGGTTAATATTGTTATGTATGAATTTGATCCTGTCATTATGATTGTAGCTGGTTATTTTGCCTGTTAGTTGATGCAGTTTCTTACTAGCATCGATGGTCTTTACAATTTGGCATGCTTTTGCAGTGGTTGGTACCGGTTGTTCCTTTCCGTGTTTAGTGCTTCGCCTTCAGGAGCTCTTGTAGGGCAGGCCTGGTGGTGACAAAATCTCTCAGCATTTGCTTGTCTGTAAAGGATTTTATTTCTCCTTCACTTATGAAACTTAGTTGGCTGGATATGAAATTCTGGGTTGAAAATTCTTTTAAGAATGTTGAATATTGGACCCCATTCTCTTCTGGCTTGTAGAGTTTCTGCCGAGAGATCTGCTGTTAGTCTGATGGGCTTCCCTTTTTGGGTAATGTGACTTTTCTCTCTGGCTGCCCTTAACATTGTTTTCCTTCATTTCAACCTTGGTGAATCTGACAATTATGTGTCTTGAGATTGCTCTTCTCAAGGAGTATCTTTGTGGTATTCTCTGTATTTCCTGAATTTGAATGTTGGCCTGCCTTGCTAGGTTGGGGAAGTTCTCCTGGATAATATCCTGAAGAGTGTTTTCCAACCTGGTTCCATTCACCCTGTCACTTTCAGGTACACCAATCAATCGTAGATTTGATCTTTTCACATAGTCCCATATTTCTTGGTGGCTTTGTTCGTTTCTTTTTACTCTTTTTTCTCTAAACTTCTCTTCTCGCTTTATTTCATTAATTTGATCTTCAATCACTGATATCCTTTCTTCCACTTGATAGAATTGGCTACTGAAGCTTGTGTATGCGTCACGTAGTTCTCGTGCCATGGATTTCAGCTCCATCAGGTCATTTAAGGTCTTCTCTACACTGTTTATTCTAGTTAGCCACTCGTCTAATCTTTTTTCAAGGTTTTTAGCTTCCTTGTGATGGGTTCAAACATCCTCCTTTAGCTCGGAGAAGTTTGTTATTACTGACCTTCTGAAGCATACTTCTGTCAACTTGTCAAAATCATTATTCATCCAGCTTTGTTCCGTTACTGGCAAGAAGCTGCGATCCTTTAGAAGAAAAGAGGTGCTCTGGTTTTTAGAATTTTCAGCTTTTCTGCTCTGGTTTCTCCCCATCTTTGTGGTTTTAATCTACCTTTGGTCTTTGATGTTGGTGAGCTACAGATGGGATTTTGGTGTGGATATCTTTTTTGTTGATGTTGATGCTATTCTTTCTGTTTGTTAGTTCTCTTTCTAACAGTCAGATCCCTTAGCCGCGGGTGTGTTGGAGTTTGCTGGAGGTCTACTCCAGACCCTGTTTGCCTGAGTATCACCAGCGGAGGCTGCAGAACAACAAAGATTACAGAACAGTAAATATTGCTGCCTGATCCTTCCTCTGGAAGCTTTGTTCCAGAGGGTCACCCACCTGTATCAGGTGTCAGTCAGCCCCTTACTGGGAGGTGTCTCCCGGTTAGGCTACACGGGGTCAGGGACCCACTTGAGGAGGCAGTCTGTCCATTCTCAGAGCTCAAATGCTATGCTGGGAGAACCACTCCTCTCTTCACAACTGTGAGACAGGGATGTTTAAGTCTGCAGAAGTTTCTGCTGCCTTTTGTTCAGCTATGCCCTGCCCCCAGAGGTAGAGTCTACAGAGGCAGCAGGCCTCTCCCCGTGCCAGGTTGCTGCCTTGCAGATCGATCATTGCTGTGCTAGCAGTGAGCAAGGCTCCATAGGCATAGGACCCACTGAGCCAGGCGGGGGATATAATCTCCTGGTGTGCCGTTTGCTAAGACCATTGGAAAAGCACAGTATTTAGGCGGGAGTGTCCTGTTTTTCCAGCTACAGTCTGTCACAGCTTCCCTTAGCTAGGAAAGGGAAATCCCTCGACCCCCGTGCTTGCCAGGTGAGGTGATGCCCTGCCCTGCTTCGGCTTACCCTCTGTGGGCTACACCCACTGTCCAACCGGTCCCAGTGAGATGAACCAGGTACCTCAGCTGGAAATGCAGAAATCACACGTCTTCTGCATTGATCACACTGGGGGCTGTAGACCAGAGCTGTTCCTATTTGGCTATCTTGGAATGGGATCCTATGTATTTTTTTTTAATTGTTTGCTTTTTGTCCCTCAAACTAGCTAATCTCAATTAATCAATCTTCAAGTTTACTATCTCTTCTGCCTGCTCAAAACTGCAGTTGAGCCACTCTAGTGAAGTTTTCATTTCAGTTATTATGCTTTTCAACTCCAGAATTGCTATTTAATTTTAAAAAATAGTTTATATATTACTAAGGTTTGAATGTGTTTCCCAAAAGTTTATGTGCTGGAAAGTTGTCATTGTAACAGTATTAAGAGGTAGGACCTTTAAGAGCTGATTAGGTCATAAGAGCTTTGCCCTCATGAGTATATTAATGCTATTATCATGGTTTATTTATTACAGCAGTGGGGCTCCTGATAAAAGGATGAGTTTGGCCTGATTTCCTTACTCTCTCGCGTGCTTGCTTACCATGTTATGCCTTCCACTGTGAGATATCTTCACCAGGTGCTAGTGCCATGCTCTTCGACTTCCTAGTCTCTAGAACCATGAGCCAAATAAACTTCTGTTCTTTAGAAATTATTCAGCCTGTGGTATTCTGTTATAGCTGCAGAAGATAGACTAAAACATATATGTTTATTGATCATCTTTATTGGTGGAATATAGTTATACCTTTATACTTTCTTTTAGTTCTTTTCTTTTTTCTTTTTTTTTTTTTTTGGGGGGGGAGCGGGGATAGGTTCTTGCTCTGTCACCCAGGCTGGAGTGTAGCAGTGTGATCATAGCTCACTGAAGCCTCAAACACCTGAGCTCAAGTAATCCTCCCACCTTAGTCTTCCAAGTAGCTTAGACCAGATGTGCATGCCACCATGCCTGGCTGATTCTTTATGTTACTATAGATAGGGTCTAGCTGTGTTGCCAAGGGTGGTCTTGAACTCCTGGGATCAAACAATTCTTCCTCCTCAGCCTCCCAGAGTGCTGGGTTTATAGGCATGAGCCACCGTGCCCAGCCTCTTTTAGTTCTTTAGACATAGTTTCCTTCAGCACTTTGAACATATTTAAAACAGTTCATTTAAAGTCTTTGTCTAGTAAGTTCAACATTTGGGTCTCCTTAGGGCAGTTTCTACTGATTGCTTCGTTTTCCTTCTATATGGACCATGCTTGCTTGTTTTCTTTCCCATATCTCATAATTTTTTTGTTGAAAATTAGACATTTTAAATGTGGCAACTGTGGAAATTAGATACTTTCCCCTCTGCAGTGTGTTTTGTTGCTGCTGGTTGTAGTAGTAGTAATTTGAACTACTTGTCTGAAGACTATGATCTATATTGTTTGTGACCATGGAAGTCTCTACTCGTTTATCTTGGTGGTCAACTAATGATTGGAAAAGATTTCTTCCAATGCCTAGAAGCAATAAATCACCCATTCTGAGCCGAGGAACTCTACGTGCATGTTGGGGTACACTGTAGCACTAAGCAAGGTAGTTGACAACTTACCTTAGCCTTCATTTCCTGCTTGTACAGAGCTTCAAGGTCAGCCAGAAATGAGAGTTTAGGAGCTTCTGAAGTCTTTCCTGTGCATGCATATAGCCCTATGTGTGTGTGTAGCCTCCTAGATTCCCAGGAATATGTTGGAGTTTTTCAAAGCCCCTACAGAGATCTCATTTTGCAGCTTTTTCTTTTAAACTTTTTGGTTAGTCTATTGTTGCTCCAAGTGTTATCAACTGCCTTGGGCAACTGTGAAGTTAAAACACCTGCTTGTAATTATTTCCAACAATTACAAATCCCTGGGAAGGAGGCATTTTGTACTGGCAAGCCCTGAGTTAGGCCAAATACAGACTGACTTATAAGTGGGTTATTCCAGGGAACCACTAGATGGTAAAATAATGACAGTTCTTGGGAATGAATATTTGAAAGAGCCCTAGCTCCATTTTCCTTTCCCTGGTAGCTGGTAAGCTGCACCAGGATTGTGGGTTGTTACTTTTCACGATTATTTTTATTGCAGAGACAGAGAGTCAGAGATGGGACTAAGGCAAGTTAAAATGCCACAAAGCTTGTTGTTCCTACTGATATCCATTCATTCACACATGCTTTTTGGGTTACTGCAAGCCTTTAGTTAACATGTAGAGTTATGAAAAAGTTTATTCTGATTTTTTTTTGGCCATTTTTTCATTGCTTTTGTGGATGAGAAAAATTTTGGAGATTCTTAATCTGCCATTTTTGCTGATGGTATTCCACAGCTCAACTTTTAAATATAATTTTTTAGTCTTCGTGTTATTTGAAAATTTTGAGCCATTTGGCTTTTGACCAATCTTCCCTTCAAGAAATGACCTCCTTGCTGCCTTTATGGACACCCTTTCCGTTCTTCAGTCTTCAGTCCACTGAAGACTTCCTCTGATTATCCTTTAGAAGTTAATGTTACTCAGAATTCTATTCTTGGCTCTCTTGTTTCCATTCTACATATCCTTCCTGGATGATGTCACCTATATGCATGACTTCAGTTGCCTTTTCTATGAAGTAACTCTCTTTCTCTCTCTCTCTTTTTTTTTTTTTTGAGACCGGGTCTCACTGTGTCACTCAGGCTGGTGTCCAGTGGCATGATCACAGCTCACTACAGCCTCAACCTCCTGGGCTCAGGTGATCCTCCTGTGTCAGCCTCCTGAGTAGCTGGGACTACAGGTGTGCCATCACGCCTAGCTAATTTTTGTACTTTTTGTAGAGACGGGGTCTTGCCATAGTGCCCTGACTGGTCTTAAACTCTTGGGCTCAAGCAGTCCACCAGCCTTTGCCTCCCAAAGTGCTAGGATTACAGTCATGAGCCACTGTGCCCAGCCTCTATGAAATAACTCTTAAATTAATAGTTTCTACCTAGATTTCTCCTTATTTCTGGTCCTAAATATCCATTACCTCTTACAATTCCATTTTGGCATAATTAAGACAAAGCAAACTTAGCACATCCCAAACTGAACTGGTTATTTTACTCCAGATCTGTTCTTCCTCCTGTCTTTACTGTCTCAGTAAATGGCTGCCATGTCTCTCAGTTTTCAATGTATTGACTTTTCTCATACCCTCATCACGTCGTAACTGATTAGTTACCATGTTTTACCACTATACATCTTATATATCGCTAGAATTTGTCTACTTTCCTCATTCCTGATTTTGCTTTTCTAGTTAAGGCCACAATTTCATCTTGCTTAAAACGATTGTAATGATTTCCTGTCTTCCCATCTCCTGGCTTGTCCTGCTGTCTGTACATTCTCTATACTGAAGGTAGAATGTGCTTTCCAAAAAGCACATTTTATCATGTCATTCTCTCACCTGATAAACAGTGACTAACAACATAAACACCATCTCTGCCTTCAGGGAGCTTTGAGTATAGTGAAGGACACAAACAAGGAGGTGACCAAGTACAATTCAGAGTATGGTGTAGTAAGTGTACATAGGAGAGGCTGAGACTCAACCAAGACTCAAGATTTTAAGAGAATTTCAGAGGAGATGATGTCTAAGCTGAGATTTGCAGGAAGAGTAGGAATTATGCAGATGAAGAGAAGAATGGGAAAGAGTGTTCCACGCTGAGTACACATAAGAAGGCCTAGAGAAAGCACTGGATTCCAGGAAATGAAAGAAGTTCTGTATGTTGGCAAATTTTGTTAAGGAAGTAGTATGAGTTAAGCCTGAAGAATTAAGCTGAGACCGTATCACACAGGCTCCTGTATGTCATGTTAAGGGATCTACTTTAATGTCAGTGCTTTTGGGAGCCACTGAAGTGGTTTTTCTTGGGAAGAAATGTGATCAGATTTGCGTGTTAGAAATAGTATTCTGGCTAGAGTATGGAGAAAGCTTTGGATAATATGGCTTAGATGGAGTCAGGGTGGCCAGTTAGGAAACTCTTGCAGTAATCCAGGCAAGAGATGATAGTGGTGTGGGCTAGGATATGATATTTGGAATAGGGAAAACTGATTGATTTGAGAAGTGTTTTGGAAATAGAATGGACTTGTCAATATTGAATGTGGAAACTGAGGGAGAGGGAGAAGCTAAAGAAAATTGTTTGTATTATTTAGTTAATAAAGCTATCTATTTCAATAGTTATTTAGAATATAAAGCTATTATATGTTTTCAAGTATGTACATATATTACTGACACGAAAGTAGTGTTTTGTAGTTTTCTTTGAAAAATTATGCCTGATGTAAGTGTAAAGACTTAAGCTCCACTAAGTAGACTTTACTGTTCATTTGGCAAAAGCTATACAGCCTAATGACTGAGTCAACTTATTTATTTCTGTGAACCTTGCCTTGTATTTCCTATTGAGATTCAGTGATTAAACTCTGGTCAACTTTGTAGTCAACTTTTTCTTTTCTGTTGTAAGCATAAAGCTACATAAAATCGTTGCTATTAGTTTTCCCAGCTACACAAAGATGTTTCTACTCTGGACTTTTCACGATAAAGCAACCAGCTGAACATTTTTGCAATTTTCTGTTTGTAGTATAGTGGAATATCTGACTAAAGTCTTGCTGATTTTAGGTTCGGTTTGGCTTGGTCACTTTTTAATAAGACAAATTTATATCTACATAACTTTTGTTATCTGGTTAAAAAGTGTGCTTTGAAAAAACATTCTTTGACTTTGAAGGCCTGTGTAAAAGTATATACTTTTATCACTAATACATGAAAAGAGAATCATTTATAATTTTTGCAGAAGAGGTCTGGAAACTCATATTTTTAGACTTTCATGTTCTTCTGCGTGGACTTTTTGGAAATAATAAACTTATAACTTCTACTTCCCAAATTATTCTGATATTTGTTAAATGGATATGTGGTTGGATACAGTATTGTTCAACAAAAATAGCTTTCAGTTTAATTTTAATCAGAATCATCAATATATTTTTATTTTAGGAAATAAAGGAAAACAATATTATTTTTCAAATGTTACAGAAGACATTTTTAATCTTCATTTTTAAAAGGACATGATGATTTCCTTTTAGAAGAGAAAAATCCCTTGGCACCAAAAGAGAAATCCTCTCTTTTCTCAGTTGCCTTTAAAAATCTTGAACCTGTCAGTGAAATTGTATAATCTACTAATAACATGCCTAAGGCTTGTTGCCTTTTCTTGGGCAACAGAATCACCAATTGATGTGCTCTATCGATTTTAATCACACTGTTTTTATAGTTCCATTGCAAGGTTTCAAAAACTCACCAAATAAATAAATCTGTGGATACAGTTGCCTCCTTTCTCTGAAAACGTAATCATATGTATACTATTCCTTCTCAATCAGTTGTTAAGGTATAATATAGATGAGTAATTTTTATTTGATAGACTTTGGTCTTGGCTAAATTAGAATGTTCTCTTTGCTATTCAGAATTTACATATTTAAAATATACAGTTCTTATAAATGTGGTATCTGGGTGCCTTGTAGCATTCAGAATTTAGCTTGACAAGTTGCTCGTAGGCTATTTCATCAAGCCATTCCCTCTACAACTCAGCTGCAAACATCTAGAGCAAGCTCCCATAGGGTTGTATTTTAAGCTAGCTATGAGCTAATTATATGGCAGTTTGTATCTTAGAATCCATGTAGAACAATATTTGGAGCATTAGGTTGAGAGATTACGACTGCTAAAATAATTTTCTGATGCTATCATGCATCGGGTTTTGACAGAGTTGCACAACAGTAAAAAAAGCCTCCATTTATTAGGAGCTTAAAACATATCAGGACTTTACATATGTGATACCTTATCCCTAAAACAAATATGCCATTCAGATATATATACACACCATCTATATATGTTGCGTATGTGGAGACTGAGACCAGGTAGGTTACTAGGTAGGAATTTGAGCGTTGGTCTGACAGTAAAGCTTGGATTCTTTCTGCTTTAGCATGAGTACAAACATTTCGTTTTAAGTTTGTGTACATGAAAAATAGATGCAAAATTGTCTCAGAAGACTTCTGAGATTTTAATGTTCAATAACTGTTTAGAAACTTGGGGTCTTTAGACTCTCAAATGGTAGAACATTCATGTTCTGTTTCTTAAAATTGGTGTAGCTTTATTGGCAATAGTACTGAATTTGGAGTAGGGGCATTTGCATGTATATATGTATAAAATAAAGAACTTAATATTTCATTGTGGAAGTTATAGTGAGAAGCATTGTTTGGTATTTTTTGTAATTTTGGCACTCATTAGAAATAAGTCATTTATTTTGTCACATTGAAACATTGACTATAGTGAATTTGTCACTAAATTCTAATATGTTCGTATGGCAGTAGATTTTGATTGATTGTACTGGCTGGAGCCTATTCTTGATACTTTTTAGCTTTACAGTTTATATTTTCAGCAGACATTGATGCCCTGTGCCCCCTCCATTGCAGAGTTTCAATTGCTTGCTGCAGAGTTAGTGTTGAATTTGGTGGTCACTCTCTATTCACTAAAACCTGTGGCTGATTAGGGTCAGTTCTGGCAGTGCCCACCTAAGACTATTCCATTACAGTAGTCTTTTCTTTTTGCAGCTCTTCAGAACAAAAGCCTCTTGTCCCACTCCACCCCATCCATCTTTTGTGCCTATTCTTCAGTGAAAAACACTCTTATTTAACCCGAATTTTTTCTGAAAGTGCTTCTTCCCTTTTCTCATCCCAGGAGAGAGACCCAACTTTGTCTCTCCTATTGTTCTCGCCTTCAAATGGAAACCACCTCCTTCCATTCATCTGGAACCACAGGCTCTGAGCCCTTGCATGTGCTGGTGTCTCTACTTGGAGAACCTTTCCTTGACTTCTTCACAGGTGACTCCAACTCATTCCTTACAACTTAGTTTGAGTATCACCTGCCCCACGAAACTTCCCCTCAGCAACTGAGTAATAATGATTTTTAAAGCAATAATATGTATCAGACAAAGTACCAGGAACTTTACAAGTGTTATCTAGTTAGTCCTCACAACAATTACATAGGATAGTTACTGCTGGCTGGGCGCGGTGACTCACACCTGTAATCCCAGTACTTTGGGAAGCTGAGGCAGGTGGATCACGAGGTCAGGAGATTGAGACCATCTTGCTAACATGGTGAAACCCCCATCTCTACTAAAAATACAAAAAGATTAGTCGGGCGTGGTGGCAGGCGCCTGTAGTCCCAGCTACTCGGGAGGCTGAGGCAGGAGAATGGCGTGAATCTGGGAGGTGGAGCTTGCAGTAAGCCGAGATCGTGCCACTGCACTCCAGCCTGGGTGACAGATCAAGACTCTGTCTCAAAAAAAAAAAAAAAAGAAAAAGAAAAAAAGAAAGCAAGATAGTTGCTGCTGCTGCTTTGCATACGGGGGAACTGAGCTAATAAGAGATAGGAGTGGAATTCAAACCCTGGTATCTCTCATTCAAAAAATTTATGTGTCCCACTAGATCATGTTACTTCTCTGGCCACTCCATCTTTTGTATCACTTTTATACTTTGTTCATATTTGTTATCATTATCATAATCATTATGAGTGAAGCCTGTGCCTTCATAATCTCCTTATCCCTAATTCAGTCCTTAGTGTATCACAGGTATTAAAGTGTGTACTGGATATATACATAAACTATTAGATGACTGGATTCTCATTTGGTCTTTTCTCCTGTGGGGCCTCTGATGCTCTTTGCTGGACTCCTAACTGCCCTCTAGATACTCTTACTGATCAGACTTATAGAAAACTTGCCACCGAGTGCCTTTTCTTACTGGGTAGTTCTGGTGCCAGATGCAGTCTTCCCTTATCTTTCCTGTTTTGCTGAATTTAACAGCCATGGCACATTTATTCCTCAGCTATGACATTCTAAATGCTTTTGTTCTGGCTATGAGCCTAGGATTTGTGTGCTGTGGATAAGTGGCTCATCACTGGGATCGAAGGAAACAGGCTCTCCCAGAAAACAAGCATTCTTACTTGAAATTATGTGGCTAGGGAGCCTGGAAAGTTATTTTATGTCTCACATGAATCTTTTTGGTCTTAGCTACTACTTACACGTTTTGTTATGAAAGAAAAACAAACCAGTTATTGTTAGTTACTCTGTCTGCAAAAAGATTGATCTTTTGTTGAATATGAAGATATTAATAATGAGGTTTATTATGACCAATGCCTATAGTTGTTGGGGAGTAGGTAAGGCTAGCAGAAGCCCTTTGGGTTTGACAATATTGCCCATCACCAAAATAAATACTTACGTGTTTATATCCTTTTAGACTCCTGAAAACCAAAAATGTTGACTAGAACATAAGATGGGGGTGCAGTTATAGCATCTTGTCTGATAGGGAGCCTTTCAGAATCAGGTAGAAATTTAGCCTGATTGGAGTCAGGCTGGGTGTAGGGGTTTTGACATTTTGCTCCAAAAGGAAAGCTACAGGATGGAGTGAGGGCTTCATTATGGTGGAGGTGCAGTTTTTGGCCTTGGAGACTTCACAGATACATTCTGACTTCGTTTACATGTCAGGTCATTGGCTGCCTTACACTGGGTACCTGCCTTGTATGTTATATTTGTAAGCTCCAAAACACTGTTTCCATCAATCAGTTAATGACTTTCAATCAATAATCCTTACTTAATGGAGGCCTTTTGTTGGACATAAATGGCAACGTAAATAGGACATGGTTCCTGCCCTGGAGGGGCTCACAGTTCAGTGTAGTTTTTGTTGTTGTTTCTGTTTTATTAATATTATTTCTGCTAAAACTTGAAGACAGGGATTTTGGAATCTGTTGTTGGTATTTTGTTGTAGACTGTTTGGAGTTGTCAAGTTTGCAGTGGTCTGGCTATAAGGGGAAAGTTGCCTGAATCCTTCAATTGTGCTTTCCTCCCTTGAACATGATCTTGAGGATCAGAGTGCCTTTCCTCATGTGGAATGAAACATCCAAGTCAGAGTGTTACATTACACATTTCCTCAGCTAACTACGTAGTTTTCCTAGAAAGTTACTGGCTTTGGACAGCTCCTGTCTCTCAGTACTCTTGAGAATGTTTGACGTAGAGGACAGGTACTCTTGACTGTGGAATTTTGCATTAATATATTTATTAGTGAAAAAGTTTTAATTGGTGCATGATAGTCAAAGCTAGCAGACTTCCCAGATTTACTGTTGAATTCCTGATCTTATTGATCTTTTGCTTATTGGATTAAGATTCCTGAGTATGAGGAGACTATTTTCTTTTCAGCTTCCTGGATGGAGCACAGCAGAGCCTTCCTGTTTGGATCCTTAGAGCAGTTTTACTTCTTCAAGAATCTATTGGCAACACTGAATTTTTTGTCTGCCTTAGCTACATGTGGGCCCACTTGCTCACTCTTAGACCTGTTCTCTGATTTCATGAAGAGGAAGGAGGGATTATTTCCTTTTTCTTATAATATTTTTTCTTCTGTTTTTTATCTTTTTCTTTTCTAGGCAGGGCCACTACTTCTTAGCACATCCAACCTTCTGGCTCATCTCCCCCGCGCCCGGCATCTTACTATGCCCCTCCCCACCCCAGGATAAATTCCAATAATGCTGATCTGTTACAGGTGGAGTTCATGTTGACTGAGGTGAATTTTAGGGCTGTAACTGGTTTGGTCTGATCTGGATCCCCATTATAATATTGAAATCTCCACAGTGGAGGTGAGGAACAATGCCACTTCCATTCCTTTAAATGTCTGTTACATCTCAGATGATCGTTGGGAGTGATTCATCTTCATATAATTTTAGGGGTAGAAGGAACCTCAATACGTCCTAGTCTGTGCTTAAATTCCCCCATTGCTTCCCTTCTTCCAACTGACACTGCAGCCTCTACTCAAACACTTGTAGTCACTGAGATAGTCTTTCCTTTTATCTTTGACAGCTATAAATGTCAGGAAGCCCTTTATATTAGATGGAAATTGGCACCCACTCTCTCTTCAAATCACACAGAAGTCTAATCCTGTATGCCTTATCTTCTTCAGAAATGTGAAGAGAGCTCTCACATTCCCTTTGAGATATCTCTTCTCCATGTGATCCCCTCATTTCTTTGACAACTTTTCCTATATTCCTTCCTGTTTTTCTAACTAAGTGATTTATGATTCTGGCTCTTTTCCACAAAATCACCACCCAAAAATTTTCACTGAGTGCCTATTATGTACAAGGAAGGGCCTATGTTAGAGAAAGGTCCTTGGCTTCCGGTTGCTTAGTTTTATATTTGTTATTTTTTTTGAGACAGAGTCTCGCTCTGTTACCCAGGCTAGAATGCAGTGGTGTGATCTCAGCTCACTGCAACCTCTGCCCCCTGGGTTCAAGCGATTTTCCCACCTCAGCCTCCTTAGTAGCTGGGACTACAGGAACACACTACCATGACTGGCTAATTTTTGTATTTTTTGTAGAGATGGGGTTTCACCATGTTGGCCAGGTTGGTCTCGAACTCCTGACTGCAAGTGATTGGCCTGCCTCTGCCTCCTAAAGTGTTGGGATTATAGGTGTGAACCACTGTGCCCGGCCAGCTTCTGGTTGCTTATAATGGAGAGGGAGAAAAGACTGATATCAACAGGGAAGAATCGGGGAGAGGGTTTCCTGGTTTATCCACTGTCTCTGAACTGCAATTTCTGTTTTCACCTTTTTTTTTTTTTTTGAGACAGAGTCTAGCTCCGTTGCCAGACTGGAGTGCAGTGGCACGATCTTGGCTTACTGCAATCTCTACCTTCTGGGTTCAAACAATTCTCCTGCCTCAGCCTCCCTAGTAGCTGAGATTACAGGTGCATGCCACCACACTTGGCTAATTTTTGTATTTTTAGTAGAGATGGGTTTTCACCATGTTGGTCAGGATGGTCTCGATCTCCTGACCTCGTGATCCACCCGCATCAGCCATCCAAAGTGCTGGGATTGTAGGCGTGAGCCACCGCCTGACCTCTGTTCTCGCTTTTAACTGTCAGTATAGGGGCCACATTTAAGACTGTCCTTCCGTATTACAGCTTAATCAGTGAGGAACATCATGCAAATCAAAATAGAAAGGAAAAATTAAAGCAAACACCAGTCAAACATTTTTTAAAATTCTGAAATAATGTAAATTTTAAATATACTGTAAATCCTTTTATAAGACAATACAGACTCATTTTCCTAATCATGCCCTTAATGAAAATAATAAGCAAGTGCCAGTCTTCCTTAAAATATGGCAATATGAACTAGAAAACTCATTGGGCCCTTCTTTAGGCTTTGTAAACATGTTACAAAAGCAGTCAGTCATTTGGCTTGGTCTGCAGAATGTCAGACAATCCATAAGTTTTTTTTCCCTTTACTTGAATAAAACATATTTTTGACTGAATTGACTATTTAGGTTTCTTGTAGACACAGTCTTAGTAAAGAAAACTTTAAAAATTGCTTTTGGAGAAGAAAATTGTAGCTAGTTATAGCTTATAAAACCATTCTTGTGTTCATTTTCTTGAGGAAATTGCTATAAGTGTATCTTCTAGGCCAATATGTAAGAGACCTTTTTATGATTAAATAAAAGCTCAGAGATTTTTGGTATCAGAGTTGTTTTATTGACTTGCCTTAGTTCTAAAAATAAAATGAAAACCTTTAGCCAAAGGAAGGCTCATGTGTTAGTTAAATACTGACATGATTTGAACTTATTTTATTTACTTATATTATGTCCGATTCCTATGTATGTCCAATCTTTGGAGACACAAAGAACCATTATTGTGTTAGAAGATTCTTTGGTTTTGTAATACATATTTTTATATCTAAAGTCCTGTTTAAAGATAATTACATGGTTCTATAGAAAAAGAGCTATTAATCTTTGTGTTTACATAAGTTTGCAATACTTGATTAATTTTAAGCCTCTAAAATATGAGTGACATCATTTGTCCTGTGAGATAGTAGATTTGTTTTAGTAACAAATCTTTCAGATCAATTCGTAAATGAGAAAGAAATAAATGTGAGTAAACATTTGTTCTATCTTGGTTTTTGTTTAAGCTAAAATAATTAGAATTCAGCCGGGCAAAAAGAAGTTAAATTTGAAATCTAATTCTTGTCAAGAAATTTTGCATGCAGCTATTCAACCTATTGTTTTAGAATTGCTGTGGTGAGAAAGTAGAACATTACTTTGGCAAATGCAGGGCTTGGTAGACTGGAGAGCAAAAATGAAACTTCTCAGTGAGTAATAGAAAAAATTCCTGTGCTTTATGACTATAGCTACCGAGTACTTCTAAGGCAACTGATAAATCAGAAGGCTGGAGCGAGAAAGTACTCAGAAGTCTATGACAATGTCAGTGATACAATAATGACTTATTGAAAAATTGATGAAAATTAAAGGAAATGCTTTCTGAACAAAGCTAAGAAAAGAATAGCTGTTTTTAGATCTCCCAAAATCTATCTTAAAATGAAAATTTTAATATTTAAAGATTCTGTTGAAAATTCGTGAATATATATATATTTGTAAACCTTGAAGGATATGGTAAGTATGCTTTTAGGAGTACAGTTTATCATGAAGGAACTCAACTGCAGTTAAATAAAACTGTACGTTACAAATGCTTCTTACAGTTTCTTATAAAAAGTACCATAAAGTCAGTATTCTTAATGTATGCAAAAAATGATGTTTTACACATCTGACATGGGACTTCTCTACACCTGCAGAGAGAAAGCACTATTTTTCCCAGACAGAAAGCCTATTATTTGCAGATCTACTCCACTGCTCTGAGTCATTGATGGTTATAGGTTTTATACTTAACCTGAAATGCAAAACATTTTCTTCTAGGTCTGAAGTTAAATCATTTTGCAAAGTGATACGGCTACATTCTGAATTTTCTTTGTCTTGCTACATATTCTTGAAAAACCAGGTTAAGTGTTTATAAGAGGGGTGTGTGTGTGTGTGTGTGTGTGTGTGTGTGTGTGTGTGTGTTTTGAGTGGCATCAGTTGCATTCTTTTCTTCCTCTGCCTGTCTGGAGGGCACTTTTAATGTACCTGTCCCCATACTCTCCATTATAAGTTTTAATCACAATAGAAATTTTTTTTCCACCACTTTGATGAAAGGTCATATTTATTGGGCTGACTTATCTATTATTAAATTCTATTTAATAATCTTATAATACACTGTACACATTACCTGGGGTAAATGTAAGTACAGCATTTAGGATTTTAAAATCTATTCACAAATGAGATTGACCTCTAAATCCCCCTTTTGGGGAACACTGACCATGGTCAGATTTTGGTTATTCTAAGTGAATAAAATGAAGTGGGTGGCTTTGTATGCTCTGAAACCATTTATATGAGAATCGTCTGTTCAATAAAAGTAGGAGAGGACTGTGCTATGAAACTTCCTGAGTGAAATGATAAGTGGCATGAAGAAAAGTAAAGCAAGGTAAGGGGCGGAGAGCATGGGCTTGTTGTTTTAGATGATGTGGTTAGGAAAGCCTTTCAACTGAGCAGAAGGCACAGTGAAGCACGGGAGCAAACTGTGTGAATGTTTGAGGGAAAAGCATCCCAGGCAGAGGAAGCAGAAGGACAAAGCCTTGAGAAGGGAGTATACTTGGCATATTAGGGGAGCAGCAAGAGGCTACTGTATCTGAGAGAGAGGAGATATGAAAACTGAGAGGTAGTGAAGAGTCCATTTATTTGGGACCTTATAGACAAAATTCAAGAAAATTTGTCATTTCTGTTTCTTAATCTTGCTCTTTAATTATGTTTTTCTATCTTTTAGATTTGACTGCATGCTTAGTATATTTTTATCCTTTCTCCTCTGATTTTAATAAAGGTTTAAGAGTATAAATTTTCTTGTAAGTGCAGCTTTGCCTGCATTCTATTAAGCTTAATGGCCATAAGTCACATGGCTACCCCAATCTGAAAGAGAAGCCCGGAAATGTAGGATGTTAATGAGCATATTGCTGCCCCAAAGAAAATCAGAATTTTGTTTGTAAGAAAGAATGGGAGGACAACTTTTAGGTAAACTACTAGCAGTATCTTTTATAAAATCCTATGGGCCTGGCAGATTTTCCTGCCAATCACAATAGATAAGGATTGGATAAAAGTCAGCACAGCTTTCTGATTAGAAAACCAACTATTTCTTTAATGAAATAAATATATTTAATTTCCTATTCTAGTCAAGTTTATTCCAGTTCAAAGGATAACGGTATATTGCATATATCCCCAGCTTTATCAATCTATGACTACAAAATCTACTTTTAAAGACTATTTGAAATGCTATAGCATAAAACTATAATAATGTGCTCCCAATTACTTCTGGAAGTTTCTCAAGGTACTCCTTTATATGTACCTCAGAGTGTATTTTTCTTCCTCCTCAAATGAGATCTTTCCAACTTGCCACTATGCAGCTGCCAATGGTCCTAGTTAAGTAAAATGCTGCCATACTTATTTTAGGCTCAGGGAAAAGTAGCACCCACTCATTTTTATTTTTGCTCAATATAAAAATGAGGATACTTATGAGGATACTTAAACTTTTAGAATTAGCTAGTTTTATAAAAAGTGAATTATTCACTCCTTTGTAAAGTATGTAATAGGAATTTGCTCTACTAATAAATAGATTAAGGTTTAAAATTTGAAACCATAGTAATGTATGTTTAACACCAATGTATTAAACCTTTTAAAAAACCAAAACCGACATTAAGAAATACATTTCATACTGTGATCAAGTACACACGCACACACACACTCTATACATACATATCTGTCTAATTAAAAGTTTCACAGAAATTTCCAAGGAGGTATGCTAAATATTCTATTATCTATTTGATTCTACTTTATTTTTAAAAAGTGATATCAACCCACAGAATGGATTTCATAACCCACTACTGCAGTTTGATAAGATGCTGTTTTAGACCATGCTTTTCAGCAGTTTTGTGGTCCTATTTTGTCCTTTTCATGTCTATACAGGATGCTTCTAGTGCTAGTTGCTAGCTTTTCTCTGATTTCCAGGATGGTGATAGGATAAGAATTTATCTAAATGGTGATTTCTTTTCTTTCTGCAGCTCTCACGTGTGAATATGTGTCTAGTGCATCCTTAACTTAAGGACTTCACCAGTTCGAAGTTACAGTTTTCACCATCAACTACCTTATCCTTTCTGTTCTGGTTTTCTTCCTCAAACAGTGGAAGGATTTTTAAAGTTGCTTTTGTTGCAGAGTTAAACAAATGGCTGATAGTGACTTATATAAAAAATCCATAGAATGCCCTTACTGTTCATCTGCTTCTCAGAAAGATGTACTTTGTGTGTGTTCCAGCAAAACAAGGGTTCCTCCAGTTTTAGTGGTGGAAATGTCGCAGACGTCAAGCATTGGTAGTGCAGAGTCTTTAATTTCACTGGAGAGAAAAAAAGAAAAAAGTACCAACAGAGACATAACCTCTGGAAAAGATTTGGTAAATATCAAAGATTCCACATCTAAGCACAAGTTGATATCCTGTTCCCTGATGGCACTCCTAGCTTCATCCATATCCCATGAGTTCTTGTTAGTTAATTCATTGCCTTCATTATTATTAAACATTTCTTTCTCACAGAAGAGGTGAGTAAATTTGGTTAGTAACTTGTTATATTATGTTTCCAGCCACTGCCCAAATTAATTATTTCTCAGGACACGAGGTAATTAAACATGTTATCCCCACTTCTTTTTTTAATGGTTTATGCAGAAATGAATTGGTTTTCAAGTTGAATTAAATCTGAATTTTTGAGTATTTTCTTCAGCTGATGAAGAATGAGATTTATGGTTGTGGTTAAGTAAAGGGTAGTTATGGCTTTGTTATTTAAGTCATGGTTGTCTCGGTGGAATATGAACTATACTTAACAAAATCAGTTTGCATTAGTTACAAATAATCTGTGGCTACCCAGTTGTACTGATTTCGATGTATTCATCTTTTTAAAAAAATTTTTTTGGGATAGACTTTTGCTCTTGTTGCCCAGGCTGGAATGCAATGGCATGATCTCAGCTCACCGCAACTTCTGCCTCCTGGGTTCAAGTGATTCTCCTACCTCAGCCTCCTGAGTAGCTGGGATTACAGGCATGTGCCACCATGTCCAGCTAATTTTTTGTATTTTTAGTAGAGAGGGGGGTTTCTCCATGTTGGTCAGGCTGGTCTCAAACTCCCGACCTCATGTGATCCACCCACCTCGGCCTCCCAAAGTGCTGGGATTACAGGCGTGAGCCACTGTGCCTGGCCATACTCATCTTTATATAGAATAGGCAGTGTGTAAGATTGTGGTTGATACAGCACAACTTTGGAGACAGAGAGCAATAAGCCTAAGAAAAGTCAGGTTCCCATTCCTCAAAATTGTACCTTCTTCATATATTCTCCCTTGACTGTTATTTCTGATTTGTGTTACCATATAGTTACTGCTATATGGATGTCTCAGAGTGAGTTGTTACTATGTTATTTTCACTCAAAGCATATTTTTGAGTGGCCAATAATTTATGTATAAGCTATTTGAGATGGTTGTGAAATTGTGAAAGGAGAGTGATTGAGAAAGCTATAAAGTTGCTTTCTTTGATTTCAGAGAATGACTAGGTAAACTTTGATGAATCTGCTGTGCTGGTTATCATGTAGACTTTCCTGGATTCAGGGGATTGGATTGAATAACTTCTTAAGGTCTCCTTTAACCTAATGAGCCAATGAATTGCGTAGAGCTTAGAATTTGAAAAAGACAGTAAACAATCTTGTGCATAGTAAACATGGCACACGTTAAGGAGTTACCAGATTATCTAAATTAGGATTCTTTGTCAACCAAGAATATTACATCTTAAAGTTGTTGTTTTTTTTATTAATTTTTTTTTGATTCCAGCCCTCAAGAACCTCAAATGTAGAGAGAAAAGCATCTCAACAACAGTGGGGTCGGGGCAACTTTATAGAAGGGAAAGTTCCTCACATAAGGATTGAGAATGGAGCTGCTATTGAGGTATATAGAAAGCAAATGAAGCTACTGTGAACTTTCAGGTTTCTTCTAAGTCAATGGTTAATGGAAAAAAATGATTTAAAAATAAATCTCTAAAGAAAGGAAGTAAAGAGGAAACATACCATTTTCAAGTATGGTAACATTTTTACTAAAGAAAATACAGATTAATTATTTTCTGTTTATGGAGGACCAAGTGGATTTTAATTAAAGTAGAGAACATTTTCATTAGATAAAATGAGGATAGTTTCATCTTCAGGTCTTGGCCATTGCTGAAAACAATAGTGGAGTCTTTGTTTAGACCTTTTCATGATGCAGAAAAGGACTAGATGATTTTAGTTAGTTTGGCTGTTCACTTCCTTGATAGTGAGGCCAGAATCTCCCTCATGACTTCCTCCATCTTTTCCATCCCGCGATTGGATAAATACCAATATTATTTTTCCAGGATTCAAATTATTATATAAAATATGAATTAAATATTAGAATAATAAAAAATTAAAATGTGTGTTTTTACATTAAAGAAACTGCAGTAAGAACAACCACAAAAAGAAGAAAATTGCATTAATGTTACTATTTAAATTGCTTTGGGGCACCACAAATTGCACCCATTTAAGATGGTATACTTAATAAATGTTTATGTTCTGATTGCTCAGCTGACTGACCACTCTTCATCTCTCTCCCTCTCCTTTGGCCTCCCTAGTGCCTGATACACAAAAATATTGAAATTAGGCCAATTATTAATCCTACAGTGGTCACGTGAAAGGGAGAGTTGCATGTCTTTCTCTTTAAATCAAAAGCTAGAAATGATCAAGCCTGATGTCAAAACTTATTTTAAAAGATATTTGGCAACTTACATGAAGTGCTTAGAAAAGCTGCCTGGCCTGAGAAACTCTGACTTGAAAAGTTTAAATTTCTCCCCTTTAATTAAAGGCCTGTACTTACAACACACACAGACAAGTTTACCAAGTTTTAAATTTAGTCTTGGGCCAGGCGTGATGATTCATGCCTGTTATCCCAGCATTTTGAAAGGCTGAGGATGGAGGATCACTTGAGACCAAGAGTTTGAGACCAGACTGGGCAACACAGCAAAACTCCTTCTCTACAAAATTTTTTTAAAAAATTAGCAGGGTATAGTGGCATGCAACTGTAGTCCTGGCTGCTGCGGGGATGCTGAGATGTGAGTATCACTTGAGCCCAGAAGTTTGAAGCTGCAGTGAGCTATGATCATACTGCTGCATTCTAGCCTGGGTGACAGAGTGAGACCTTGTCTCCAAAAACAATAAAATAAAGAAATAACAAATTTAGTCTTAAGAGCTTTTATAAAAGCAAAATGTGTTCATTGTGAAAAATTAGGCAAATAGAAGTGTGGAGAAAATAAAAATCATCAACCAAATATAACCAATTTAAAAATTATTACCTTCACTTTTTCTATGCATGTACTAGTTTTGTTTTATTTTTCTTTAACATTTTTCCTGTTTTAAATTAGGGGATATTTCAAATATATATACGTATTTTAAAGAAGTAACCTTAACCTGGTGTAGCTGAAGTTGAAGCTTCTATTCCCCCATAAAATAGGCTCATTTTAAATATTTTAAACATTTCAGAAGAGTATAAAGAAGGAAATTACAAGCATCCACAATTCTATTACCCTTACATAACTACTTTTAATATTTAGATGAACATTTTCCCAGATATCCATGTAAGCACCTCCGCATACATACATTTTCATCATGAAATCATATCTTATATGCTTTTCACACTGTACACTATGTCATGGACTTCTTCTGTGTCAATAAAAGTAGATCTACATTATCATTTTAATAACATCCTTACACAATTATTAGAAATAATAAACTATTTTCTCCTTCATCACCATGTGTTAATATCAAAGCAGTTAGTTGAACAAAGTGATTAGTTTATAAAAAACTAGTTGGCCATTTCTCATTTTAGAATTCCTATTTAAGCAGTATTGAAGTACTGTCTTCAAATTGTGGTTCCATTTAGAGAGAAAATGAAAGTTTAACTTTTAAAGGACAAGAAAAATTGGGGAAATGGTTATGAAGAGATTATTTTGTAAATGCGAAAAGGGTAAATGACCATTTTAGTTGAGATTTAACTCACTTTATAAGATATAGGCATACTTCATCATATTGTGCTTTGATTTATTGCACTCTGCAGATCTTGCATCTTTTACAAATTTGAAGGTTTGGCAACTGTGTCAAGCAAGTCTGTTGGTGCCATTTTTCCAACAGCATATGCTCATTTTGTGCCTTTGTGTCACATTTTGGTAATTCTCACAGTATTTCAAACTTTTTCTTCATTATTGTATCTATTGTGATCTCTGATCCGTGATTTTTGATGTTACTATTGTACTTGTTTGGGGGTGTCACAAATTGCACCCATATAAGTTGGCACACTTAATAAGTGTTGTGTGCATTCTGATTGCTCCAGTGACTGACCATTCTTCCATCTCTCTCCCTCTCCTTGGCCCTTCCTAGTCCCTGAGAGACAATATTAAAGTCAGGACAATTAATAACCCGATAGTGTTTCAAGCGAAAGGAAGAGTTACATGTCTTTTGCTTTAAATCAAAAGCCAGAAATGATTAAGCCTAATGAGGAGGGCATGTTGAAGGCCAAGATAGGCTAAAAGCTAGGCCTCTTGCACCAGTTAACCAAGTTTTTAATGCAAAAGAAAAGTTGTTGAATAAAATTAAAGGTGCTATTCCAGTGAACACATGACTGATAAGCAAAACAGCTTTGTTGCTGATATGGAGAAAGTTTGAGTGATTTGGAAGATGATCAAACCAAGCACAACATTCGCTTAAGCCAAAGCCTAATCCAGAGCAAGGCCCTAACTCTTTTCAGTTTTTTGAAGGGGAGGGAAGTGAGGATGTTGTAGGAGAAAAACTTGAAGCTAGCACATATTGGTTCAGGAGGTTTAAGGAAAGTCACTGTCTCTATAACATACAAGTGCAAGGTGGAAGCAGCCAGTGCTGATGTAGACGCTGCAGCAAGTTATCCAGAAGATCTAGCTAAGACCATTGATAGAAGGTGGCTACACTAAACAACTGATTTAAGCCTTATATGGGAAGAAAATGCTAACTAATCCTTTCATAGCTAGAGAAGAGAAATCAATGTTTGGCTTCACAGCCCCAAAGGATAGGCTAACTCTCCTGTTAGTGGCTAATGAAGCTGGTGACTTTAAGTTGAAGCCAGTGCTCATTTACCATTTTGAAATTCCTAGGGCCTTAAGAATTTATGCTAAATTTACTCTGTCTATGCTCTTTAAATAGAACAACAAAGCCTGAATGATAGCACCTTTGCTTATAGCATGATTTACTGAAATTTTAAGCCCACACTTGAGACCTACTGCTCAGAAAAAAAGTCTCCTTTCCAAATATTACTGCTCATTGACAATGCACCTGGTCACCCAAAAGCTCTAATGGAGATGTACAAGATGGATGTTGTTTTCATGCCTGCTAACACAACATTCATTCTGTAGCCCATGGATCAAAGTCATTTCCGTTTTGTAGCCTTATTATTTAAGAGATAAATTTCATAAGGTTATATCTGCTACAGATAGTGATGGATCTGAGCAGATTAAGTTGAAAATCTTTTGGAAAGGATTCATCATGCTAGAAGTCATTAAGAACGTTTGTGATTCATGAGAGAAGGTCAAAATATCAACATTAATGGAGTCTGGTAAACATTGATTCCCACCCTCATGGATGACTGAAGGGTTCAAGTCTTAAGTGGATAAAGTAACTATAGATATAATGGAAACAACAAGAGAACTAGAAGTGGAGCCTGAAGATGGGACTGACTTTTTGCAGTCTTATGATAAAACATGAATGAGTGAAGAATTGCTTCTTATGGATGAGCAAAGAAAGTGATTTCTTGAGATGGAATATACTCCGGGTGAAGATGCTGTGAACATTTTTGAAATGACAACAAAATTTAAAATATTACATAAACATAGTTGATAAAGCAGTGGCGGGGTTTGAGAGCACTCGTTTCAGTTTTGAAAGAAGTTCTGCTGTGAATAAAATGCTATCAAGCAGCATCACATGCTACAGAGAAATATTTTATGAAAGGAAGAGTCAGTTGATGCACCAAACTTCGTGGTTGTCTTATTTTTAGAAATTGCCACAGCCATTCCAGTCTTCAACCATCACTACCCTAATCAGTCATCGGTCATCTACATGGAGGCAGGACCCTCCATCAGCAAAAAGATTACAACTGCATTGTTATGTTTGTTAGCATTTTTTTTGCAATACAGCATTTTAACATTTTGTGTACATTTTTAGACATAATGCTATTGCAGTTAATAGATTATAATATAGTGTAAACATAACTTTTATATGCTTTATTGAAATTTTTGCTTTATGGTGGTGGTCTGGAACTGAATACACAATATCTCTGAGGTATCTCTGTATATAATTGAGAGTTGCATATAAATATAAAAATAAAATTATGTTTTGTACTATTTTATAATTATCTAAGTTTTCTGACTTTAATTCTATCATGTGCTATTAAGTGGTATCAAGGAAGAGAGAGGAGTTAGGTTTTTTTAAGAGATACAAAAGAAACAGCTCCTTTAGGAGCTTTTAGACTGTCTTGGAAGAAAAGAAATGAGCCAAAACGTTTGTAAACAAAAAAGCAATAATATTGTTTGAGGACCAATACATAAATGGTGATAGGAGTAAAAATAACAGAACAGACACAATTGTGTGAAACAAGGAAACCCTTCATGAAGGAGGTGAGTAATTAGTTGGGCATTGAATTTTCTGTTACAAAAGAAAGGAATGTATGCATTAGAAAATACAAAGACAAGCCTCTCATTTACCTGTTGCATGGTGATATGGTTTGGTTTTGTGTCCCCACCCAAATCTCATCTTGTAGCTCCCATAATTCCCACTTCTTATGGGAGGGACCCTGTGGGAGATGATTGAATCATGGGGGCAGGTTTTTCTCGTGTTGTTCTCATGATAGTGACTGGATCTCATAAAATCTGATGGTTTTAAAAATGGGAGTTTCTCTGCACAGACCCTCTCTTTGCCTGCTTCCATCCATGTAAGACGTGACTTGCTCCTCCTTGCCTTCTGCCATGATTGTCAGGCCTCCCCAGCCATGTGGAACTCTAAGTCCAATGAACCTTTTTATTTTGTAAATTGCCCAGTCTCGAGTATGTCTTTATCAGCAGTGTGAAAATGGACAAATACAGTAAATTAGTACCAGGAGTAGAGTGCTGCCAAAAATATACCCAGAAATGTAGAAGTGACTTTTTTTTTTTTTGAGATGGAGTGTTGCTCTGTCACCAGGCTGGAGTGCAGTGGTGCAGTCTCAGCTCACTGCAACCTTCCCCTCCTGGGTTCAAGCTATTCTCATGCTTCAGCCTCCCGAGTAGCTGGGATTACAGGCACAGGCCACCACACCCAGCTAATTTTTGTATTTTTAGTAGAGACGGGGTTTCACCATGTTGGCCAGGATGGTCTAGATCTCCTGACCTCATAATCTGCCCGCCTCGGCCTCCCAAATACTGGGATTACAGGCATGAGCCACCGCACCAGGCCGGAAGTGACTTTGGAACTGGGTAACAGGCAGAGGTTGGAACAATTTGGAGGGCTCAGAACAAGACAGGAAAATGTGGGACAGTTTGGAACTCCCTGGAGACTTGTTGAATGTCTTTGACCAAAATGCTGATAATGATATGGACGATGAAATTCAGGCTGAGGTGGTTTCAGATGGAGATGAGGAACTTGTTGGGAACTGGAGTAAAGGTGACTCTTGTTATGTTTTATTAAAGTGACTGGCAGCATTTTGCACCTGCCTTAGAGATTTGTGGAACTTTAAACTTGAGAGAGATGATTTAGGGTATCAGATGGAAGAACTTTCTAAGCAGCAGAGCATTGTAGAGGTAAGCTGGGTGCTGTTAAAGGCATTCAGTTTTATAAGAGGAGCAGAGCATAAAAATTTAGAAAACTTGCAGCCTGCGATAGAAAATGCAATAGAAAAGAAAATCCCATTTTCTGAGGAGAAATTCAAGCTGGCTGCAGAAATTTGCATAAGTAACCAGAGCCAAATGTTAATCTCCAAGACAATGAGAAAAATGTCTCCAGGGCATGTCAGAGGTCTTCACAGCAGCCCCTCCCATTACCCAGAGTACTAGGAGGAAAAAGTGGTTTCATGGGCTGGGCCCAGGATTCCCATGCTGTTTGCAGCCTAGGGACTTGGTGCCCTGCATCCTAGCCACTCCAGCCATGGCTGAAAGGGCCCAACATAGAACTTGGGCTGTGGCCTCAGAGGCTGCAAGCCTCAAGCCTTGGCTGCTTTCATGTGGTGTTGAGTCTGCAAGTGCACAGAAGTCAAGAATTAGGGTTTGGGAACCTCCACCTGGATTTCAGAAGATATATGGAAATGCCCAGGCAGAAGTTTGCCACAAGAGCAGGATCCTCAGGGAGAACCTCTTCTAGGGAAGTGCAGAAGGGAAATATGGGGTGGGAGCCCCCACACAGATTCCCTACTGGGGCACTGCCTAGTGGAGCTGTGAGAAGAGGGCCACCATTCTCCAGACCCCAGAATAGTAGATCCACCGACAGCTTGCACCATGCACCTGGAAAGGCCACAGACACTCAATGTCAGCCTGTGAAAGCAGCCAGGAGGGAGGCTGTACCCTGCAAAGCTACAGGGACAGAGCTGCCCAAGACTATGGGAACCTACCTCTTGCTTCAGTGTGACCTGGATATGAGACATGGAGTCAAAGGAGATCATTTTGGAGCTTTAAGATTTGACTGCCCCACTGGATTTCGGACTTGCATGGGGCCTGTAGCCTTTTTGTTTTGGCCAATTTCTCCCATTTGTAATGCCTATTATTTACCCAATGCCTATACCCCCATTGTATCTAGGAAGTAACTAACTTGCTTTTGATTTTACAGGCTCATAGGCAGAAGGGACTTACCTTGTCTTAGATTTGGACTTTTGAGTTAATGCTGAAATGAGTTGAGACTTTGGGGGACTGTTGGGAAGGCATGATTGGTTTTGAAATGTGAAGTTATGAGATTTGGGAAGGGCCAGAGTTGGAATGATATGGTTTGGCTCTGTGTCCCCACCCAAATTTCATCTTGTAGCTCCCATAATTCCCATGTGTCATGGGAGGGAACCAGTGGGAGATGATTGAATCACGGGGGTGGGTCTTTTCCATGTTGTTCTCATGATAGTGAATGGATCTCATGAGATCTGATGGTTTTAAAAACGGGAGTTTCTGTGTACAAGCCCTCTCTTTGCCTGCTTCCATCCATGTAAGATGTGACTTGCTCCTCCTTGCCTTCTGCCATGATTGTGAAGCCTCCCCAGTCATGTGGAACTGTAAGTTATCTTTCTTTTGTAAATTGCCCGGTGTCGGATATGTCTTTATCAGCATTATGAAAACGGACTAATACACATGGTGAATGTGAAAGTGATCACACAGAGAGAGAGAGAGTGGCATTTTGAGAGTGGCATTTCTATGGAAGGCTTTGACTAGCTGATCCAACCAGGGCATTACCTAGTGGCATTAGTTCAGCTGCTCCCCCATGTTCTGGTTCCTATGCATGATGGGTCCAGAAACTCTTGTTAATTCCCTGGATTTGATTTGAATCGGGGAGACTGACTCCCCCAAAACCAAATTTACAAGAAATGAAAGAGTAAATGAGTTAGCTGTTCATTATTTACAATGCAAACCAAAATGGTGGTGTTGGCAAAACCAATGTATTCTTTCTTTGTAGGTAGAAGTTAAATGATAAGAGGATGGATTCTTGGTTTGGATGATGGTTTCATGAGTAGTGGTTATTTTTTTTCTCAGTGCTGATCTGTGTTGAAATTTTTGTCACATACTGCTTTTTCTAAAGCAAAAGGAATAAAACAAAAGTGATTTTTAATAAGATAAAGGAAAAGCATTAGTTTTTAAATAAGGAAACATTTGTTCAGTAGTTACTATGTGTTGATTTTGTAGTATAGCTCTCAGAGATTCGGAATTTTTTGGCATGAGTGTATTTTATATCTGCACATACTTATGTATATATATTAGTACTCCATTTCTCCTTTTTCTTATGAAGATATTTCATTAATATATTATAGTTTGAAAGAGATTCATTTTTATACTTTTGAGTTTTTCCACATTTCACCATTAGGATTTTTGTGGTTTTCTTCCAAAGGACACTTAATAAAATTCATCAACACTTATTTTTGGTTAAGATGTGTTTATTAATATTGGGGAAAATATGTAGTGTCTTCTATTTGATTTTAACTTGGAGCAGAATCTCTTTTCCCTTGGGTGAGTATCTGTCAGTATTATATGTTCCTTTTTCTTTTTTTTTTTTGGAGGCAGAGTCTCGCTCTGTCACCCAGGCTGGAGTGCAGTGGCGCCATCTCGGCTCACTGCAAGCTCCGCCTCCCAGGTTCTTGCCATTCTCCTGCCTCAGCCTCCCGAGTAGCTGGGATTACAGGCGCCCGCAACCACGCCCGGCTAATTATTTGTATTTTTAGTAGAGATGGGGTTTCACCGCTTTAGCCAGGATGGTCTCGATCTCCTGACCTCGTGATCTGCCCGTCTCGGCCTCCCAAAGTGCTGGGATTACAGGCGTGAGCCACCGCGCCCGGCCGTTCATTTTTAATAGCTGTTGAATGGCATAGAGAGGCAAAGAACTCTTTTTTTTTTTTTTCCTCCAGGAAATCTATACCTTTGGAAGAATATTGGGAAAAGGGAGCTTTGGAATGGTCATTGAAGCGACAGACAAGGAAACAGAAACGAAGTGGGCAATTAAAAAAGTGAACAAAGAAAAGGTAAGGCTCATAAGCAGCATCCTACTGAGGGCACAGTGTTAGTGCAGGGTGGGTGTGGGCAGTACAGCTTTTCACACTAACACAAGCTGCCTCTCACCCCGAGGTCCCAGCCTGGGCTGATCCCCTAGAGAAGCATGGCATTTCTCTAGCCTCCTGGAAAGGGACTAGTTTCTGAACTCAAGTAGGCAAGTGCTGCCTGGAAAAAACAAATGGAAGGAATAATATAACCAATATAACAAAAAATAGGTAAATTTTACCAGAGTATGCTGAAGATAAAGGCTGGTTCTCAGTATCTGTAGGCACAGGGCTGTGGGCTAGAGATATCTTAGCTAGAAGTGCTGATACTCTGTCCTGATGTTGTTTTGATATACTTTTCTCCTATCCTCTCCTTTCATTTCCTCACTGTTAGCTAATTCTGTTTGTTCATCCTGCCTGCTCTTTCACGTTGAATCACTTTTTGCTTCAACTATCTACGTTATGCTCTTTTATCTGCCACACTCCTCACTAGATTTCCTCTCGAACTGGGAAACGACTGGGCTTCTCTTGATGATAAAGTCTGAGACCTCAGACTTGACACCTGATCATTTCATCAACCTTTTGCATTTCTGTGCCTGGGAAAAACCAAACAACATTATGGTGTTTTCCCCTAGGATTTGTGATGATAAATATCACATTTAAAAAACAAAATGGTAGGTTTTATATATTATTTAAAACAAACTGTAGCAAATTACGTACCACTTCTCCCTAATGTTTAGTAAGGTAACATATCAATCTTAATTAAGGGATTAAGAGCCTTTCTAGAAAATTTTAGAATTCTTTAGAACCATAGGTAGCATCCTAAGTGCTACCTGAGATGTTATTTCCTTTGCTTCTTTGGTGTTAGGTAGGGTTAGGGGTTCAGTTTTTGGGTTATGTAACTATCATGCCTACTTGCAACTTTAGGAATTAATAATCTTTCATATTCGTATTTATGTTGAGAGTTTGTGAGACCGTAAGACAGTAAGATAAAACTATATAGTCAGTATATGAAGTGAATAGTGTAATATTGTGTTATATTCAGGTCAAGCCATTTGGGAAGGGGAGAGAAACAGAATCGAGATGGATATTAGGAGAAATTGGGGTAACTTTCCATATCTAGTCTAGACAAAAATTCACTCCTCACAGTCACTATTTCTCTTGATCCTTTAGGTCGAGGGTCCCCAGCCCCCAGGTCTTGGACTGGTACCTGTTCATGGCCTGTTAGGAACCAGGCTCCACACCAGGAGGTGAGCAGCAGGCGAGTGAGCATCACCACCTGAGCTCTGCCTCCTGTCATATCAGTGGTGGCATTAGATTCTCATAGGAGCACAAACTCTACTGTGAACTGTATATGTGAGGGATCTATGTTGTATGCTCCTTATGAGAATCCAACTAATGCCTGATGCTCAGAGGTAGAACAGTTTCACTCTGAAACCATGCCCTCTCCCGCAACCCTGGTTCATGGAAAAATTGTCTTCCATGAAATCAGTCCCTAGTACCAAAAAGGTCAGGGACTGCTGTTCTAGGTTAACCTATAAATGTGACTTAATCCTTGGGCGGGGCATAGTATGATGGGCAGTGTCCCACCCACTCCTGAGATGCTAAAGGTTGAGAAGGAGAGGTAATTGGAAGCTGGAATGACACTAAGTAAAATTTTAATTAGGCAAAATTTGCCTTATGACTAATCCGTTTCCACTCCCTTAAGAACCGTTATATATTTTCCCAAATCAGGTGGATGGGAGGTGGAGGAATAGGACCTTTGTTATTCCTTGCAGGGAGACTTTTTATTGGAAATTGTCAGGCCTAAAACTTCCACCTATCAATTTCTTCTTTACTATTCCTTGCACCCAACCCAGACTCTCTCTGCTTTCACCTGGACTGACCCTGACACCCATCAGTCCCAGCAGCTTACCTGGGCTGTGCTGCCGCAAGGTTTCAGGGACAGCCCTCATTCCTTAAGCCAAGCTCTTTCTCATGGTTTACTTTCTTTCCACCTCTCTGCTTCTCACCTTATTCAATATATTGATGACCTTCTTCTTTGTAGCCCCTCCTTTGAATCTTCTCAACAAGACACCCTTCTCTTCCTTCAGCATTTATTCTCCAAAGGATATCGGGTATCCCCCTCCAAAGCTCAAATTTCTTTTCCATCCGTTACCTACCTTGGCATAATTCTTCATAAAAACACACATGCTCTCCCTGCCAATTGTGTCCGACTGATCTCTCAAACCCCAACACCTTCTACAAAACAACAACTCCTTTCCTTCCTAGGCATGGTTGGATACTTTCGACTTTGGATACCTAGTTCTGCCATCCTAACAAAACCATTATATAAACTCACAAAAGGAAACGTAGCCGACACCACAGATCCTAAATCCATTCCCCACTCCTCTTTCCATTCCTTGAAGACAGCTTTAGAGACTGGCCCCACCCTAGCTCTCCCTGACTCATCCCAGCCCTTTTCATTACACACAGCCGAAGTGCAGGGCTGTGCAGTTGGAATTCTTACACAAGGACCAGGATCGCGTCCTGTAGCCTTTCTGTCCAAACAACTTGACCTTACTGTTTTAGGCTGGCCATCATGTCGCCGTGCAGCGGCTGCCACAGCTCTAATACTTTTAGAGGCCCTCAAAAATCACAGATTATGCTCAACTCACTCCCTACAGTTCTCATAACTTCCAAAATCTATTTTCCTCCTCATGCTTGACACATATACTTTCTGCCCCGCCAGCACCTTCAGCTATACTCACTCTTTGTTGAGTCTCCCACAATTACCATTGTTCCTAGCCCAGACTTCAATCCGGCCTTCCCCATTATTCCTGATACCACACCTGACCCCCATGACTGTGTCTCCCTGATACACCTGACATTCACCCCATTTCCCCATATTTTCTTCTTTCCTGTTCCTCACCCTTTTCACACTTGGTTTATTGATGGCAGTTCCACCAGGCCTAATCACCACACACCAGCAAAGGCAGGCTATGCTATAGTATCTTCCACATCTATCATTGAGGCTACTGCTCTGCCCCCCTCCACTACCTCTGAGCAAGCCGAACTCATTGCCTTAATTCGGGCCCTCACTCTTGTAAAGGGACTATGTGTCAATATTTATACTGACCCCGTATCCTGCACCACCATGCTGTTTTATGAGCTGAAAGGTTTCCTCGCTACACAAGGGTCCTCCATCATTAATGCCTCTTTAATAAAAACTGTTCTCAAGGCTGCTTTACTTCCAAGGGCAGCTGGAGTCATTCACTGCAAGGGCCATCAAAAGGCATCAGATCCCATCGCTCAGGGCAATGCTTATGCTGATAAGGTAGCTAGAGAAGCAGCTAGCATTCCAACTTCAGTCCCTCATGGTCAGTTTTTCTCCTTTTCATCGGTCACTCCCGCTTACTCTTCCACTGAAACTTCCACCTTTCAGTCTCTTCCCACACAAGGCAAATGGTTCTTGGACCAAGGAAAATATCTCCTTTCAGCCTCACAGGCCCATTCTATTCTATCGTCATTTCATAACCTCTTGCATGTAGGTTACAAGCTGCTAGCCTATCTCTTAGAACCTCTCATTTCCTTTCCATCGTGGAAATCTATCCTTAAGGAAATCACTTCTCGGTGTTCCATCTGCTATTCTACTACTCCTCAGGGATTGTTCAGGACCCCTCCCTTCCGTATACATCAAGCTCAGGTATTTGCCCCTGCCCAGGACTGGCAAATTGACTTTACTCACAATGCCTCGAGTCAGGAAACTAAAATACCTCTTGGTCTGGGTAGACACTTTCACTGGATGGGTAGAGGCCTTTCCCACAGGGTCTGAGAAAGCCACCATTCTGTCAGACGTAATTCCTCAGTTTGGCCTTCCCACCTCTATACAGTCCAATAATGGACCGGCCTTTATTAGTCAAAACATCCAAGCAGTTTCTCAGGCTCTTGGTATTTAGTGGCTCCTGATTTTACCTCAAACTGCCACCCTTAAGTCTCTCTTTAAGTGTATGGAAGATCTTCAGTGACAAAGTACACTCCAATACTTTGACCCTGATGAAGTCCTGTTCTTTACTTTTATACTCGCTCTTATTCTCATGCCACCCTCTAACCTCTCCCCAGCTATCTCCACCACACTATCAATCTCACTCTCTCCTAGCCGTTTCTAATCCTTCTTTAACAAACAATTGCTGGCTTTACATTTCTCTTTCATCCAAATTCGACAAGGCTCTGACTTTTTCACTAATTAAAAAAAAGGCGGGGGGGACTCTGTATATTTTTAAATGAAGAATGTTGTTTTTACCTAAATCAATCTGGCCTGGTATATGACAACATTAAAAAAAAACCTGAAGGATAGAGTCCAAATACTCACCAACCAAGTAAACAATAACATTGAATCCCCTTGGACACCCTCTAATTGGACATCCTGCGTACTCCCAATTCTTAGTCCTTTAATACCTATTTTTCTCCTTCTTTTATTTGGACCTTGTGTCTTTCATTTAGTTTCTCAATTCATACAAAACCATATCCAGGCCATCACCAATAATTCTATATGACAAATGCTCCTTCTAACAACCCCACAATATCACCCTTTACCCCAAAATCTTTCTTTAGTTGAATCTCTCACACTCTAGGTTCCCACACTGCCCCTAATCCCACTCGAAGAAGCCCTGAGAAACATTGCCCATTATCTCTCCACACCACCCCCAAAAATTTTCACTGCCCCAACACTTTACCACTATTTTGTTTTATTTTTCTTATTAATATAAGAAGACAGGAATGTCAGGCCTCTGCGCCCAAGCTAAGCCATCATATCCCCAGTGACCTGCATGTGTACATCCAGATGGCCTGAAGCAACTGAAGATCCACAAAAGTGAAAATAGCCTTAACTGATGACATTCCACCATTGTGATTTGTCTCTGCCCCACCCTAACTGATCAATGTACTTTGTAATCTCCCCCACCCTTAAGAAGGTTCTTTATAATCTCCCCCACCCTTGAGAATGTACTTTGTGAGATCCACCCCCTGCCCCCAAAACATTGCTCTTAACTTCACCGCCTATCCCAAAACCTCTAAGAACTAATGATAATCCCACCACCCTTTGCTGACTCTCTTTTCGGACTCAACCTGCCTGCACCCAGGTGAAATAAACAGCCATGTTGCTCACACAAAGCCAGTGTGGTGGTCTCTTCACACTGACACATGAGACAAATAAAACCCATAAATGAGGACAATGCTTATCCTCAAATAATGGCAATTTCAAGATCAATAGGGGTGATGATTTGGCAGGGCGATGTTGGTGAGGGTGGAGAAAGCCCTTCTAGAATTTCTGAGATAGAGGACATTGTAGATAATCGATTACCTACACCCCAAATGAAGTCCTTGTGCTCCTTGGAGTGTTACTGACTTTGCCTTTTGCTCTCTGCCTGGTGAGTGTTAGATGTTAGGAGACATCTAACATCTGAAGGCAAGATCTCTCTCTCTTTGTATCTCTGTCTCTCTTTGTCTGTCTCGCTCTCTCTCTTTCCATCTCTCTCTGTTTCTCCCTCAGTTAACCAGGCAGGCCAGGAAATAACACAGTGCAGAGCCAAGTGTAGAATCTCATTGCCTATTATTTTTTCATATATATGTATAATCAAATCAAAACAAGACAACAGCAAAACAAAATAAAAACTTTTTGTTTTTATCTTCCCCAATTTATGTCCTTGGAAGTAGATTTTGTTTTTATTATGCTAACATCAAGGGATCAACATATTTTTAAAGGAAATATCAAAAAGCATATTAAAAGTTGGAGTAATTTTAGTAGTTTTGTGAGGGGACAGATACCATGTTGTAGCTAAGTTATAGAAACAATTCAAGAAACAGATGTGGCTTGAGGCTAAATTATATGTAACTTAAAATTGGACAAAGGAAAGAAGGGGCATAATTTAATCTGATCATGGGAATAAATGGCATATCATTTGAAAAAGAAACATCTCAAAAAATGTATGAATTCACTTCAAATATGAAGTTGTAGGAAAAGAAGTAGGAAAACATAAAATAACAAACTTTTCTGTCGAGGAATGTAGGAGTGATTTTCATTATGTGAAATCTGTGTTTCTTCATTGATTAAGGCTGGAAGCTCTGCTGTGAAGTTACTTGAACGAGAGGTGAACATTCTGAAAAGTGTAAAACATGAACACATCATACATCTGGAACAAGTATTTGAAACGCCAAAGGTAAAGCTCTATTAGGTGCTGCATTTTGAAAGTTGTTATTATTACAAAATGAATACCATTCCATTCTGAAGTAATCCCTTTGGGGCACCGTTGCTCATGTCCTTGGCATGAATCTGTCATTGGAGATTGATGAGAACATTCTGGAGGACTTTTATTATTGATTGTATAATTAGATGTCTGATGATTAGATTGATGTCTTCAGTAATATGTTTTGGGTGGCATGTTGAAAACAAATGTTTAAAATTACAACAACTTCATACACAACCAAACAGTGATTAAAACTTTCTTAGAGGTACCTTTCCTTTTGCTTTGATCCTTAGTTTCTCCATTAAAGTTTATTGGAATAGTTTCAGAATTTTGCAAAGTTAACTACATAATCAAATTGGTATGAGTATATTTTTCACTATAGTTTGTAGGAGATATTTTTTTCACCTATGTCTTACTAATGTGTTTTATCTTCATATTTCCCTAGATGTTATCATTCTCTTTACCTGTAATTTTTATTTAGAGTTGTTCAGAAGCCTGGATTATTCGCCATTCTGCCTCCAGATTGTTTAATGCTTGTGGGCTTGGGTGTTTCCTCTTAGAAGAGTAATAATGTATGGATTAGGCGTAAGAACTCTGGAATCATATTGCCTGTGCATTTGAATCCTGTCTCCACCACTTCTTAGTTATCCATGAGAACATGGACAAGTTATTCAACTTGCCCATATCACAGTTCCCTCGTCTCATTAAATGGTAGCTATTGTTCTCTGTCTCCTAGGCCAGTCTCTAAGGTAGTAATAGTCAATTTGGGTTGTACATTATGCTTGATTCATTAGGGGTGCTTGATAACAATTAAAGACCACAGTTATCCTTTATGAGAGCAGTATATGGCAATGATGCCCAAAGTCTCTGCCCTTTTCAGTCTTAGAGTTGTGATTTCTTTTATCCCCAAATCTTCTTAGAATAGTTGTATTCATTATCATCAGTTTTAAGCCATTTGATTATAATGTGCCTTGATCATTTTCTTCATGTTTTTGTGTGTGTGTGTGTGTTTGGGGTTCAGGTATCTGTGAGTTTATGGTTTTCATCAAATTTAGGAAATTGGGGGCTACTATTTCCTCACATTTGTATTTGCCTTCCCCTCACCCCACTTTGTGGTCTCCAAGCTAGATTGCTTGATATTGTCCACAGTTCACTGATGCTCTGTTCATTTTTTAAAACATTTTTTATCTCCTTGTTTCATTTTGTATAGTTTCTGTTGTTGTCTTCAAATTCAGTAATCTCTCTCTGTGTAGCGTTGTCTGTGTCGTTAATCTCTTCCAGTGGAAATACGATTTGGTTTTTAATATATATATATATTCCATGTGTCTACTTCACATGCTCAGTCTTCTTGAATAGAGTTATAATAACTATTTTCATGTCCTTTTCTACTAATTTTATCATGGGTGTCATTTCTAGGTCAGTTTCAATTTATTGGTTTTTTTTTTCCCCCTTCATTATGGGTTCTACTTTCCTGCTGCTTTATATGCCTATTAATTTTTGGCCAGATGCCAGATGTTGTGAATTTTACCTTGTTAGATGCTAGATATTTTAATATTCTAATGATTATTCTTAAGCTTTATTCTAGGATATAGTTAAGTCACTTGGAAACAGTTTGATACTTTTTGAAGCTTGCTTTAAGATTCGTTAGGTGGCACCAAAGCAACCTTTAGGAATAATTTTTTCCTGTTACTGAGGGGCTCTCCCCAGTGCTCCATGCATTACGAGGTTTACCTCCGGCTCGTGGGAGCACAACAGTTCCTGGCTGTGTGTAAGCTCCAGTGATTGTTCCCTCTGTCCCTTTTGCATATTTTCCCCCCAGCTTTGGGTAGTTTCCTCATACACATGTGTTGATTCATACTCTCCTGAAGAATTGAGGGGGTCCTCTGCAAATCTCTGGAGATTTCTCTCTGTACAGCATTCTCCTCTTTGATGCTCTATCCTGTGAACTTTAGTTGTCTTGGCCTTCCTGGACTTCCGGCCCCGTGCCCTCTACTCATGGAGACTGCTAGACTCTGCTTGGATTCCCTCTCCCTGTTCTGTGGTCCGGAAACTCTCTAGACAGCAAGCTAGAATAATCATGGGGACTGCCTCATGTGTTTTCTCTCTCTCAGGAATAACTACCCTATGCTGGCTGATGTTTAATGTCTAAAAATTAGTTTTATATATTTGCCCAGTTCTTAAGTTGTTTCAGGTGGGAAGATAAGTCTGGTCTTTGTTACTCCATTATGAACACAAGCGGGAGTCTAAATCTAGAATAAGTTTGAAGGCAGAGGAAACCATCGTTTGTGATTTTTCCAGTGCATTGCTTTCCAAACTTAATTCACATAGGTCAGGTCTGACCCCTTCTGCCTCATAAACACACACAAGCATGTAGACCTTCTATTGAAGCCATCTGAAGTACTAATAGAAATTGCCACCTGATTGGTTGTGCCATGGTACGGATCATCCAGCCTGACTATGCTATGGTTTCTTGTGAGTCTAAATGTTCTCCAGGTCTACACAATTGTTTCTAATAATTATAAAACAGTTATAACTTATATAACTTTGACCAACTTATATATTTAAAATTGACATCAATTTATATTTCAAGTACTGCTAATCCAACCTTTCCTTCCAAATAGTTCACTTATCATTTTATGTACCAGTGAACTGTACAGTCCTGTCAATGGAAAAAATATGGTCCAGTTCAAAAGCTTATTTATGTGTTAGATTTTATAGTTACTTTTGAAATTCTAAAACTGCCTGAGATTCAGTGAATCTGAATTGCGCTATAGGAAGAAAGGATGTTAACCTTCGCTTTCTGTTTTCGTACTTACTGATTGAACACAGAAGTTGCACTAACAGTGCTTATAAGAACAAAATCAGACCTCAAGATCTTAAAAACAACAAAAATCTAGCAGCACAGGTTAGAATGGAGACATAAAGGGTACCCTGTGTTTGAATAGAAATGTGTATGGAAAAGACTTTTTAGTTGACTATGAATCTTTTTTGACTCAATAGATGACTTGGCTGTCGGAATACCTAAAGTGATCTTAATATGCCCCTATATGAACAGCAAATATGGAATTTATATGCCCCTACATGAACAGCAAATATGAAATAGGCATTTCAGCTATGACTTCTTACCACTCACACCCAATTAGTCACTAAGTCCCACTGTTTCTTTCTTGTTGGTATTTTTAAATCTTTTCATTTTCCTCCTTCTGGTCTTGATTCTATGCCTCACATCTACCCTCTATAAACAAAAGTCAGCATACTACAGTTTGAGAGCCACATTGGGTCTGCTGCCTTTTTTTTTTTATGACCCATAAACTAAGTTTCTACATTTCCAAATGGTTGCAAAAGTGTAAAAGAGTGATATTTCATGACATGTAAAAATTCTATAAACCTGAAATTTTCAAGTCTAGAAGTAAAGCTTTGTTGTGTTGTTTATGGCTGCTTTCTCCTGCTATAGCAACAGCACTGAGTAGTTGTGAAAGAGACTCCATGGCCTGCAAAGCCAATAATATTTGCTATTGGGTCTGCTCTCTATAGCAAAGGTTTGTTGAGCCCTGTTCTGCATTACTGCTAGAGTGTTCATTTAGAAATGCACAATTGGTAATATCATACACGTGCACCCCCGCAACCCTGGCACTAGCTTAAAATTCTTCAGTGGCTCCTTATTGCGTATAGGAAAAAAAATCCGTACTCCTTATCGTGATATCCAGAACTCTTTACAACCCGGCCCAAACCTGTTCTTTCTAGCCTCACTCCTCACCACTTCATTCTTCTCCACCCTACCAAGTTCTCCATGTTATTAACACAGATTATTCTTTTAACAGCCAGTGCTGTTTCAAGCTTTGGAGTCTTTCTAAATACCATGTGCTCTGTCTATTCTTTCCCACATTCTCTATCTATGAATCCCTATTCAGACATCCAGATCTGGCCTTAATATTTCTTCTCCAGGGGCATTCTTTAGACAGAGGCTGCCCCCTTCTGTAACTCCATGGCATTTGGGACCATTAGCACTTATCACATGATACTGTAATGATAACTCTTTGTGAGCTTCTTGGGGATAAAGACTGTGTCTTTACCTTTTTGTTTCTGTAGTATCCACTGTGGTATCTTGTACATAATAGATAATACTTTTCAATGAATAAATTAATGATTATGACTGTGATTGTATATGTGATATATAACATTTTAAACATCCCTAGATATATAATTTGATCTCTCTCTCTTTTATATATATAATGTCAGAAAATGTACCTTGTGATGGAGCTTTGTGAGGATGGAGAACTCAAAGAAATTCTGGATAGGAAAGGGCGTTTCTCAGAGAATGAGACAAGGTGGATCATTCAAAGTCTCGCATCAGCTATAGCATATCTTCACAATAATGGTAAGAAGAGGGTTATCCAGCTCATTGACCCCATGAATACTGATGTCACTTTTGTTTAAGGGTAATTGTATTCCAGATTCATAGGCATAAATAACACCTGCTAATATTGAAGATTTAATTTTTTAGTTAAAAAATTGTTTCCTTTTTAACTTTCTTTCTAGATATGTTTTAATTAGAAACAAGGCAGGTATACAATACATTTTATATGAACGAAGATGAAATTATGAACATTTTTTATTCAACAGTTTGAAGAGCAGCTAATGTTACAAAATCAAAGGTAGACAAATCAGTGGTAAAGGTGAAGTTCCCAAAAACATCTGTTAATCATAACATTAGAATCTGTATGTTCTAGGCATTTTTTTTTGTCTTTTTAGACTTTATTTTAGAGCAGTTTTAGATTCACAGTAAAACTGAGCAGAAGGTAGAGAGATTTTCTATATACTCCCCTGCTCCCACACATGCACAACCTGCCCACTATCAGAATTCCCCACTAGAGTGATATATTGCATTGACATATCATTGTCACCCGAAGTGAGCTTATATTAGGATTCACTCTTGGGGTTTTGACAAATGCGTAATGTCATTTATCCACCATTATAGCATCATACAGAGTGGTTTCATGGTACCTTAAAAACTCCGTTTAAAAATGATTCGAATTGCCTTACTGTTCTTAGGTGTTACTGCTGCTGCTCCTCCCCCTGTTTTTTTCCCTTCAAGGTTAGTTTGGCTTACATGTGACTTTAGAACCTTCTCATTTTACAGATGAACAAAAACTTTGTTCCAGAGAAGTGCAGTAACATGGTTTGGTGTGCCAGAGCTGGTACTGGAACCCAGGGGTTCATTCAGCAGATAGTTCCCAAGCACCTCCTGCACTGAGATTGGTCCTGGATTACAAAGATTAAAAGACAAGGCCCCTGCCCTCCAAGGAACTTGGGCTGGTGGGAGATTGAGTATTGAAAACAAGTTGTAATTCAGTGTGATAATCTCCCCAATGGAAAGCCATATAAAGCACAAGGATTACAGGAGTCTAGGTACCTCATTTGGCTTGGAAAGTCAGGAAAGAATTCACTGAAGGAGCAGTATTTGATCTGAGGAATACAAACTCAGAAAAAAATAAAAAAGGCAGGCCTTCCAGGCAGAGGGAAATGATTTTTTCAAGGGCTTAATATTAGGCTATTGTCAGTCCTTCCCTATTAAGCTATAAATTCAGTATAATTCCAAACAAAATCTTAGCAACATTTCTCATGGAACTTGATAAGATTATTCTCAAATGGGTAAAAAGTAGCCAACAATGAGAAAGAAAAACAATGGAGGCAGCAGGGAGATCTGCCCTGGCAAGGATAAAGGCATAATGATATGTTTGTTAAAGCTGTGTGGTATTTATGTAAAAAGAGACAAGAAGAGCAATGGAAACAATAAAAATTCCAAAAACAAAGCCCAGGAATTGTGTAGGGGAGCTGTGAATGACTAGGTGTAATTGCCAGTTCAGGACTCATTCAATACATTCCCCTGGCAATTATGTGTATAACTTTTTTTTTTTTTTTTTTTGAGACAGAGTCTTGCTCTGTCACCCAGACTGGAGCACAGTGACATGATCTTGGCTCACTGCATTCTGTGCCTCCCAGGCTCACGCTCTTCTCCTGCCTCAGCCTCCTGAGTAGCTGGGACTACAGGTGCCTGCCACCATGCCTGGCTAATTTTTTGTACTTTTAGTAGAGATGGGGTTTCACCATGTTAACCAGGATGGTCTCAATCTCCTGACCTCGTGATCCATCTGCCTCGGCCTCCCAAAGTGCTGGGATTACAAGCGTGAGCCACCGCGCCTGGCCATGTATAACTTTTTAAGTCTAGGGAAATGACTGCAATGGATATGAACTGAATTAATTATTTTCAAAGGAAGTGTTTGGTATGTGGTTATTTGTATGTACATAAAAATTGTACCTGAGCTCTGACATGTTCAACTGGAGATTTTGTGTCTCAAGGGTTTTTGTTTGTTTGGTTTTTATTTTACTACATAAAGAGTAGGAAAATGTGTGTTGATGTTGTAGAAAAATATACTGAAATAAGTATAGTTTGTATATATGTAGCCAAGTTACAGTGTGTTAAAATGTTTATGCTGACAGTAACATATGCTTAGAAGTAAAGAAGTAATCCTCTATTTGAAGACCTAAGGATGTGGGAAACCTGACTGGGTTTGTGACTAAGATGATCTCCCTCCTCCTGGGAATACTTAAGCCTGGGTAGGATCCTCCTTCACAGTCCCCAGGCCACTCATCTTGAGGAGCAGCCAGTTGGGGCCACAGGGAAATAGGTAGAGGTGAGGGAGTCAAAGAAAATGGTTCCTTAAGGTTAGAAATGTGGAGGAAGGGTTTATAAATAAGAGAATAGAACAGGACAGACTATGCTTGGCCCTCGGGTTTTTTACCAGTGGATATTAATTTGTCAAATATATTTATTCTATATGTGTCTCTCCTGTTTTTCCGTTATTTCATTTGATTTGTGGTTTATTTTCTTGGTAGATATTGTACATAGAGATCTGAAACTGGAAAATATAATGGTTAAAAGCAGCCTTACTGATGATAACAATGAAATAAACTTAAACATAAAGGTAAGATTAGCAATGGTGGTAAATATTTGCCTATAAACAGTTTGATAGCAAAGTGGCAAAGTACATCCTCTTTTTAGATGCATTTTGCTAGCTTTTGAGCAGCCAGAAAATAAGTGGTTTGTGTTAAAAAATAAAAATTTCACAAGAGGTTGTAACTGACAAGAATAATTTTGCAAGTTAAATGGAGTTATTGAATGTGTTTTTAAAGTACGTATTCATTTGAATAATTCTAAGTCATTAGTTAATAGCAAGCAAACAGATACTCTGAATTCTAATTAATTTCAAAATTATGCCTGGTAATTTGATGTAAATGTGTTACAGATTTAGAGAAAAGCACACCTTGCCTATGCTTTTAATACTAAATTAATTCTAAAGTCTGTATTTCTTATTGAAAATTTTCCTGTGTATTAATATTTATGTCCTCAGTACAATTAATGTGCCAAGTGTTTATTCTTGAAGATTTTATTCAAATTAAGTGTTCCCTAATGTCAAATAAATGCTAGGATACATTATTTAGCACCATTATAGTGGCTGCTTTCAAAATGTATAAATGTGTTAATTTAGGAATAAAATGTTATCTGTGAGTAACTCACTCTGTTGCAGAAGCTAAGTCCTATGTAATAGAAATAGGTTTAACAGCATTGTTGGTTTACCCAAGTATGTTCTTGAACAGTTCCATTGTAAACTCTATGAAGGCAGGGATTGCGCATGTCTTATTCACTTAGTACCTGAAGTAGTGCCTGGAACATAGTATGTGTTCACTTAACATTTGGTGAATGAAGGAGTAGATGCTCTCCAAATAACTAAGTTGGATTGTGAAACCTTTTGTATATTTCGTGTGTCTGGATGGATTTTCTGTAGAGAAAGATAGGTATCATATGCTCCAAATGAGATGTATATGAAAACTAATGGAGAAATTGATTCATCTATTTAGAAAAATAGTGATATCACATGTAAACAGGAGCATTTTCTTACTCCATAAGGCACTGGAAACTTTGCATTCATTGTCTCTGGACAAAATGCCTATATTTGGTTACTTAATAAACGTGTCTGTTTTTCTGCTTTCAGTCTAAGGGTGTTCCAACTTGGGAGATAACTCCAAAGGCACATACTGAATATTTAATAACTAAATGTTTAATGACCAAGATGTAGAACTGAGCATAAGGCCTACAGTTGTAGCACGAGGCCACCAGTGTATTTGTAGTTAATACTTTGTTGTTGTGGTTTTCTTTCCTGTTAATATGCTTGTCGTAGTTTTTAATAGTGTAGTAATTGTTTTAATTAGTATACTCTAGAAACACAAAGGAAAAATAGTAAAGAAAAGATAGTGTTTACCAATTATAAATAATTATAAAAAAGGGGAGTTTCAGTGAGTGCTGATAGGGATAATTATTTGCATTATGTAACAGTGCTTTAAACTGGAATATAACTTGATTATCAGAAACATAGATAATATGTTAAAGCCAGAATGTATTTTACAATGAAAGAACTTTAAAAAACAAAGCAAAACCTTTTTTATATGAAAAAAGTTAAATGCTTCAAAATACAACTTCCCATGTTAGACTGGTAAATTTAATCAGACAGCAAGAACTGTTAAATCACGGTATTCTCTCAAGATCTGAGAATGCAAGCTTCTCTTTACCCAGTTTCTTCTCTATACAGAGAGGTGGGTGGGGAAGGAAAAGCAAAATTTTTATTAATCATTCAATTAAAGTCCTCCCACCCCCAAGAACCCCAGAATTCAATGCAAGTTCAATGTGAAGTCTTATCTTCAGAATGAGTGAGCTCTAGGACAGGAAAACAGGTGACTGTGCTTGAATTTCTTCTCCTAGGTGACTGATTTTGGCTTAGCGGTGAAGAAGCAAAGTAGGAGTGAAGCCATGCTGCAGGCCACATGTGGGACTCCTATCTATATGGGTAAGTTAGTAGACTTAAAATGAATTTTTGTTTTGAGACAGGATCATGATCTGTTGCCCAGGCTGGAGTGCAGTGGTATGATCTTGGCTCACTGCAACCTTGACCTGGGCTCAGGCCATCCTCCCACCTCAGCCTCTCAAGTAGCTAGGACCACAGGTGTATGCCACCATACCTGGCTAGTTATTATTTTTGTTTTTAAGAGAGAGTAGCCTCACCGGTCTCAAACTCCTGGACTTATGCCCAGGATGGTCTCAAACTCCTGGACTCATGCGATCCCTCCAGCCTCTGCTTTCCCAAGTGTTGGGATTACAGGTGTGAGATACTGCACCAGACTTGATTCTTTTATATGTAAAAAAGTAGAACAACCAGTATGGATTACAGCTTGAACAATTTGATTTTGCCATCATGATATAATGACCCATGATTTAGGCTACTTTTTCTTTTCTTGGGTCAAGCAATTTCACTTGTTTTAGTATTTTACTTATAGTTCCTATCTGTAAAAATTTTAAAAATTTTTGTTGTTTCTCTGGGCTCTTCTTAAAGTTGTTTATATCTCTTAGATAATCATACCTCAAACTTAATTATTACTTTTGTTAACTCATGTTAAAATCATGTACATGTTTTGCTTCTTTGCTTTTTTTTTTTTTTGTTTGTTTCGAAACAGAGTCTTGCTCTGTTGCCCAGGCTGGAGTGTGGTGGTGCAGTTTGGGCTCACTGCAACCTCCACCTCCTGGGTTGAAGCAATTCTCGTGCCCCAGCCTCCAGAGTAGCTGGGATTACAGGCACCTGCCACCATGCCTGGCTAATTTTTGTATTTTTAGTAGAGACAGTTTTTGCCATGTTGGCAAGGCTGGTCTCAAACTCCTGACTTCAAGTGATTTGCCTGCCTTGGCCTCCCAGTGTTGAGATTACAGGCGTAAGCCACCATGCCCAGCCCTCTTTGCATTTTTTTATCCAGTTTAATCGCCATCAAACAGTTTTTCATGGAGTACTGATTAAATATATTTTGTAAAGAAAGCAGCAGTTTCCTGTTTTTCTAAATGTGAGTTTTAACAGCTTTATTGAAGTTTAATTTAAATACCATAAAATATATTTGTGCATCCTTTACAATGTAAGATATGTTTTTGTTTTACAATAAAAATACAGTGATTTTTCATACATCCACAGAGTTGTGCAACCATCACCACAATCCAGTTTCAAAACAAATCTACTCCAAAAAGTTCCCTCAGCCTGTTTATACTCAATCTTATTCCTATCCCAGCCCCAGATAGCCACTAATCACTCTAGATTTGCCTTTTTGTCTCTGTAAATGTGCCTTTTTTTTTTTTTTGGCCTTTTCTGGACATTTCATATAAATGGAATCATACAACATGTGGTCTTTTACATTTGGCTTGCTTTCACTTGGCATATGTTTTTGAGGTACGTTCATGTTGTGGCACGTATCTGTAGTCTGCTCCTATATATTGCTGAATAGTTGTCCATTGCATGGATATAACACAGTTCGTTTATCTGCTTAGCAGCTGACGCACATGTGGATTTTTACCAGTTTGTGGCTATTATGAATAATGCTGCTATGAACATTCATGTACAGGTCTTTGTGAGGATATGTGGTTTCATTTAGAAGTGTTTTTAGAATTAGCTACCTAAGAGTGAAATTGTTAGATCATATGTTAAGTTTATGTTTAACTTTTTATGAAATTGCCAAACTCTTTTACAGAATGACCATTACCTTCCCACCAGCAATTTGTGAGGGTTCCAGTTTCTCCATATCTTCGACAATTCTTGATATTACCTATTTTTAAATTATACCATTCTAGTCCCTAGGACTAGTATCTTAGGAAGTGGTATCTTATTGTAGGAAGTGGTATCTTATTGTGATTTTTAATTTGCATTTTCCTAATGATTAATGACATTGAGCATCTTTCATGTGCTTACTAGTCATTCATATATCTTTTCTGGTGAAGTGTCTATTTTAATCTGTACCTATTGAGATAATCATATTTTTCTCTTTAAATTTATTAATGAAGTAATTACAGTAATAGATTTTAGAATGCTGAACCATCCTTGCACATTTAAATTCAACCTCACATGGTTTAATATACTACAGTATTCAACTTTGTCACCACTTTTATTTAGGAACTTTGACTGTAGCTTTTCTTCTTTTGTGCTTCCTTTGTCTTTTCTGATGTTAGGGTTATGCTGACCTCATTTAAAAAATAATTTTTTAACTTCTTATATGATTATGAACTTTTTAAATTATTATACTTTAAGTTCTGGGATACATATGCAGAACGTGAAGGTTTGTTACATAGGTATACATGTGCCATGGTGGTTTGCTGCACCCATCAACCCATCATCTACATTAGGTATTTCTCCTAATGCTATCCCTCCTCTAGCCCCCAACCCCCACACAGTCCCCAGTGTGTGATGTTCCCCTCCCTGTGTCCATGTGTTCTCATTGTTCAGCTCCCACTTATGAGTGAGAACATGCAGTGTTTGGTTTTCTGTTCCTGTGTTCACTTTGCTGAGAATGATGGTTTTCAGCTTCATCCATGTCCCTGCAAAGGACATGAACTCTTCCTTTTTTATGGCTGCATAGTATTCCATGGTGTATATGTGCCACATTTTCTTTATCCAGTCTGTCATTGATGGGCATTTGAGTTGGTTCCAAGTCTTTGCTATTGTGAACCATGCCACAGTAAACATAAGTGTGCATATGTCTTTATAGCAGAATGATTTATAATCCTTTGGGTATATACCCAGTAATGGGATTGCTGGGTCAAATGATATTTCTGGTTCTAGATCCTTGAGGAATCGCCACACTGTCTTCCACAATGGTTGAACTAATTTACACTCCTGCCAACAGTGTAAAAGCATTTCTATTTCTCCACATCCTCTCCAGCATCTGTTGTTTCCTGACTTTTTAATGAATGCCATTCTTACTGGTATGAGATGGTATCTCATTATGGTTATGATTTGCATTTCTCTAATGACCAGTGATGATGAGCATTTTTTTTCACGTTTGTTGGCTGCATAAATGTCTTCTTTTGAAAAGTGTCTGTTCATATCCTTTGCTCACTTTTTGATGGGGTTGTTCTTTTCTTGTAAATTTAAGTTCTTTGTAGATTCTGGATATTAGCCCTTTGTTAGATGGATAGATTGCAAAAATTTTCTCCCATTCTGTGGGTTGCCTGTTCACTCTAATGATAGTTTCTTTGTGCAGAAGCTCTTTAGTTTAATAGATCCCATTTGTCAAATTTGGCTTTTGTTGCCATTGCTTTTGGTGTTTTAGTCATGAAGTCTTTGCCCATGCCTATGTCCTGAATGGTGTTGCCTAGGTTTTCTTCCAGGGTTTTTATGGTTTTAGGTCTTACGTTTAAGTCTTTAATCCATCTTGAGTTAATTTTTGTGTAAGGTGTAAGGAAGGAGTCCATTTTCAGTGTTCTGCATATGGCTAGCTAGTTTTCCCAACACCATTTATTAAATAGGGAATCCTTTTCTCATTGTTTGTTTCTGTCAGGTTTGTCAAAGATCAGATGGTTGTAGATGTGTGGGGTTATTTCTGAGGCCTCTGTTCGTTCCTTTGGTCTATATATCTGTTTTGGTACCAGTACCATGCTCTTTTGGTTACTGTAGACTTGTAGTATAGTTTGAAGTCAGGTAGCATGATGCCTCCAGCTTTGCAGAACTGAAGGAGATAGGGACAGGAAAAATCCTTCATACAATCAATGAATCCAGGAGCTGGTTTATTGAAAAGATTAACAAAATAGATAGGCTGCTAGCCAGACTAATAAAGAAAAAAGAGAGAAGAATCAAATAGACACAATAAAAAATGATAAAGGGGATATCAGCACTGATCCCACAGAAATACAAACTACCATCAGAGAATACTATAAATACCTCTACACAAATAAACTAGAAAATCTAAAAGAAATGGATAAATTTCTGGACACATACGCCCTCCCAAGACTAAACCAGGAAGAAGTCGAATCCTTGAATAGACCAATAACAAATTCTGAAATTGAGGCAATAATTAATAGCCTACCAACCAAAAAAAGCCCAGGACCAGACAGATTCACAGCCGAATTCTACCAGAGGTACAAAGAGGAGCTGGTACCATTCCTTCTGAAACTATTCCAAACAATAGAAAAAGAGAGAATCCTCCCTAACTCATTTTATGAGGCCAACATTGTCCTGATACCAAAACCTGACAGAGACACAACAAAAAAAGAAAATTTCAGCCCAGTATCCCTGATGAACAGTGATGCGAAAATCCTCAATAAAATACTGGCAAAGTGAATCTAGCAGTACATCAAAAAGCTTATCCACCACAATCAAGTCAGCTTCAACCCTGGGATGCAAGGCTGGTTCAACATACACAAATCAGTAAACGTAATCCATCACATAAATAGAAGCAATGACAAAAACCACATGATTATCTCAATAGATGCAGAAAAGGCCTTCAATAAAATTCAGCACCCCTTCATGCTAAAAACTCTCAATAAACTAGGTATTGATGGAACGTATCTCAAAAGTGCTATTTATGACACACCCACAGCCAATATCACACTGAATGGGCAAAGGCTGGAAGCATTCCCTTTGAAAACCTGCACAAGACAGGGATGCCCTCTCTCACCACTCCTATTCAACATAGTATTGGAAGTTCTGGCCAGGGCAGTCAGGCAAGAGAAATAAATAAAGGGTATTCAAATAGGAAGAGAGGAAGTCAAATTGTCCCTGTTTGCAGATGACGTGATTGTATATTTAGAAAACCCCATCGTCTAAGCCCCACATCTCCTTAAGCTGATAAGCAACTTCAGCAAAGTCTCAGGATACAAAATCAATGTGCAAAAATGACAAGCATTCCTATATACCAATAATAGACAATCAGGGAGCCAAATCATGAGTGAACTCCCATTCACAATTGCTACAAAGAGAATCAAATATCTAGGAATCCAACTTACAAGGGATGTAAAGGACCTCTTCAAGGAGAACTACAAACCACTGCTCAACAAAATAAAAGAAGACACAAACAAAAGGAAGAACATTCCATGCTCATGGATAGGAAGAATCAATATTGTGAAAATGGCCATACTGTCCAAAGTAATTTATAGATTCCATGCTATCCCCATCAAGCTACCATTGGCTTTCTTCACAGAATTAGAAAAAACTACTTTAAATTTCATATGGAACCATAAAATGAACCTTTTAGATACTAAAAATTATCTAATAACAGTTTGAAATTTCCTCTTAAATTTTTTGGTTCTGCTACTTTTGGGGGGATAAAGTTTCTATTATATTTTCAATTTATACTAAATTACCCAAGTTTTCTACATTTTCTTGAATCATTTTGATAATTTATGTTTTTCTAGAAAATTGTTTCTTTTATTGAGATTTTAAGTTTCACTGGCATAAATATGCATATTATGTTTACTTATAATTTTCATATTCTCTTGTGTACCTGCAGTTATATCCTCCTATAACTTCAATATGCACATATTATAAGCTTTTATCACAGTTTCTATATATGTAAATATAATAGGAATTATGTCACTCATTTCTAAAAAATTTTTTGAGGACCTACTTCGTGTCAGACATTGTTCTAGGTATTAAAAATATAACAGTGAATAAAACATAAAAATGTTTTGCCTTCATAGAACTTAACATTCTTGTGGCACAAACATTAAACAAGATTTTTATAAATCTGATGTTTTAGAGCAAAGTGCTGAGTACAAAAAAAATAGGAAGGGTGATAGGAAGTGTTTAGATGACAATAATTTTTTTTATCAGGTTGACATGATAAGTAAATGAGAAAATATATGTAAAGTGCTTAGCAGCGTCTAGCACTTAGGCCTGAATTTTAGCTCTTTATAATAATACTAATAATTTTATCTAAATCAAATTTGTTAGTGGTTAGGACAGTTAGTAAATAGTAAGTAGAGCTCCCAATGGGCTTTTCAAGAACCAGCTCATATCTAATTGTTATTTGGTTTGCTTTTTCATTAATTTCTGCTTTTACTTTTCTGAATTCCTTCTTTGTGCTTTATTTTGGTTTGTTTGTTTATTTTATTTTATTTTTTTGAGACAGGGCCTCCCTCTGTTGCTTAGGCTGGAGTGCAATGCTGCAGTCACGGCTTATTGCAGCCTCAGCCTCCTAGGTTCAAGCGTTCCTCCCACCTCAGCCTCCCCAGGAGCCAGGAGCACAGGCATGTGCCACCATTCCCAGATAACTTTTTTCTTTTTAATTTTTAGCAGAGACAAGGTCTCACTATGTTGCCCCAGCTGATCTCAAACTCCTGGATTCAAGCGATCCTCCTGCGTTGGCCTGCCAAAGTGCTGGGATTATAGACATGAGCCACTGTGGCTGGTGGTTTGTTTTTTATTATAACTTCCTAAGTTGAATACATACTTATTATCAGGCTTATTTTCTATGAAATTCATTGAAGACTGTATATTTTCCTCTGAGTACCTTGACTTTTTGTTTTTTGTCATACAGTGTTGTGTGATTCATCTCTTGATATACTATAATTTTAATTTTAGTCTTCTTTAATTGAAAAATTATTTAGAAGTGTTTTTAGAATTTTTACAGGTGGTTGAGATGTGTTTGAAACTCATGAGAATGCATGTTAGTTGTCCTAGCCTTTTGGTTTATCTGTCTGGTTTTCTTTATTGTGGTAGGTGACTGTGTCTTAAAGGTTTTCAACTTCTAGAAATTTTCTTTGTGACCAAACACATGATCAGCTTTTGCAAATGATGCATTGGATATTTTAAAAATATGTATGTATACCTGGTTTGTTGAGCATAAAAATTTCTCTGTGTGCTTATTAAATCAAATGTGATTTTTTTTGTGATTCAGATCTTCCATATTGTTGGTGTATCTTTGCTTGCCACTTCTGTTGATCGCTAACAGAGTCATTCACCAAGATAGGTCTTTGACACATTGTTTTTGTACTTTGAGTAGATTTTTAAAAATCAACTTTTTAGGAATATAATTTACTCGCAATAAGATGCACAAATTTTAAGTTTTGAATCACTACCCCATCATGTTCAAGTCATAGAACATTTCTGCCACCCCAGAAAGTTCCTTTGTGTCCCTTTCAGTCAATCCCCCACCCATAACCACTGATGATTTCTATTGCCACAGCTCAGTTTTGCATATCTAGAAGTTTATCTAAATTGAATCATACAGTACATACTCTTTTGTGTTTGTCTTCTTCTTTTGTCGTACGCCATGATTTTGAGACTTATCCATATTGTTTTATCAGTAGTTTATTCATTTTTATTACTGAAGAGTATACCTAATTCATTGCTTTTTTTGTCTGCTAGATGCATAAAGTTTTGAAATTGTTTTATCTTATTTGGGAAAAGGCTACTTTAGATTCTGTTCATATCCCCCTGTTGGCAAAAGACATCTGGTCTGTAGTTACATGGGGAAAATATATTCAAGCACCCTGAGTTTTATGCCTCCTTATTAGTTGTCTACACTGATAACAAGTGAGAGAACAAGAGAGCAGACAGATGGTTTGCGGAGCTTTGCTGACTTCCTAAATGGCTTCTTGGCAGTTACTCTGGCTTCTGCATCCCTATGAGGGCTGGGATGATGGTGCAAATTGAAATGCCCCTGATAATTAAGATGACTCTGAAGGAGCCAGGAATTCCTGTCCCCTGCTGTGTGCTGCACCAGTGTGGAAATCCTTCATTGAATCTAGTCACAGAATTTGCCCTTGTCATACATGTGTGGCCATAGAGCAACTGGAACTTTAAAAATTCTATATTTAAAGATTTTAAGTAGAGTTAATGACTACAAATAGCAGCTTAAAGGAAAATATTAGTTAATTTTCAATTATTTGGAGACAGATTGCTCAGTGTTAGTCATCTGTACCTTCTTTCTTCTGTTTAATCTTTTGACCCCTTTTTGTTGCCTTTCATTTCTTTAACACTAGGCAGAGGAAAAAGGAGAAAATGAAATTCCATTTGTTTTAGTAGTTATCAAAAAGTGTGTGTGTGTGTGTGTGTGTGTGTGTGTGTGTGTATGTAGGTGGGAAAGATTGAAACTTTTCTAAAATAAAAACGCACCTTTTGCATAGGAGGCACTCTGCAGCTGTGTAACTTTAGGCAAGTCACTTAATATATCGGAAACTTAGTTTCCTCACTGGCAAAGGGAGTCAAATGCTTACATACCTATCTCACAGAATTCTTAACATACTTTATACAAGTAACAACTTATGCAAAAGTACTTTATAAATTTTAAAGTTCTGTTGAAATATGTACATATATTTTATTTTTCTGCTTATAATTACTTTCTTTTTATTTTTTCTTAAAGATATCTGATTCCTAGCTGTAGAGGTACAATAGACATGTTCCTGCAATGTCATTTGTGACTTTTTAAAAAGGCAGCCAGCTGAGTGTAGTGTCTCATGCCAGTAATCCCAGCTATTCAGGAGGCTGAGATGGGAGGATCACTTAAGGCCAGGAGTTTGAGACCAGCCTGAGCAACACAGCAAGACCCCATCTCTAAAATAATTTTTAAAAAACAATTAGCCAGGCATGATGGTATGCACCTGTAGTTCTAGCTACTCAGGAGGCTGAGGCGGGAGGATACCTTGAACCTAATAGTTTGAGGCTGCCGTGAACTATGATCATGCCACTGCACTCCAGCCTGGACAATAGAGTGAGACCCTGTCTCAAAAAATGTATATATATATGTGTGTGTATATATACACACACATGCACACACACACACATTTAGTATAGTCTATGACTTGTGACTAGTTGGCTTTTTGATCCAGTTTTATAGGAGCTCTGTCTTTGTCTTGGCTTTCTTAATTGAAAATGCAGAAAATAGTTCATATTCTGTTATAGGAGTGATGCTATTATTATTTTACTAAAGTGATTTATAACCAGGTACCTTAGTTTTTCTGTGAATCCAGATTTCCACATATTGGGCTTGCATTATGTTACATCTACTTAAGGCATATATTTAATTCTATTTTGTGGAAAGGGCTGGGATATTGTTGTCTTCTACTATAACTACACAATCTTTGCAAAATCATTTCTTAACAATTTAAAGAAATAAAGGGTAGTGCATTTAGTTATACAGTTTACACCATTGTTCCATTAGAAGCTAAATGATAGGAGTGAGGATACAGTGACATCAATTGTTAAGGCCTGTGCATTATTCATTTAACATCTGCTGTTGGTTTTCTTTTCCCTATGGGAGAATAAATTACAGCACATCAGCACATTTTTCATGCTTTGTGTTTAAGCATTTAAAAGACATTTATTGTATTATTAATATTATTTTATTTCTGCTTGCTTGGCAGCCCCTGAAGTTATCAATGCCCACGACTATAGCCAGCAGTGTGACATTTGGAGCATAGGTGTCATAATGTACATGTTGTAAGTAGCCTGCTAAATGTACACTTTAAGATGAGTGGATAGTTTCTAACAGTAGAATGATATAGACTTTAAATTAAAACTAATATATATTTTTAAAAAGTGATTTAAAAACCAATTGGGAGATAATTCTAAAAGTTCTCTTATTAGTTGTCAGGTATACATCCCTTAGGTATTTTTTAATACTGTAAATTTATAACTTTCAGCTTTGGTTTTCATTGATCTATAAATGCAACAATATGATCTGAGCAAAATGAAAAATCTTAACACCTCCCGTATCCCTTGCTACAAACCAAAAGCTTCATGAAGTTCACTTATAGCTTATCAGGTGTAGGCAAGTACTATGGCCTGGCACTGGTTCTGCCCATACAGGCAGAGCATAGGTGGGAGTGGGTACTAACTAGGCAGAGGGTCACTCAGGATCTAGGGGAGTATTCTACAGTTCCTAGTTCCCTTAATGCTGCTGTAGCCTTCAGTCATTCTTGTTCTTCCTTCTCTTTCATTCTCAAGATTCAGTCAAACTCCATGTCCTGCTCATTTTTCCTTTGAAATATCCTTACCTATTCTTTGATTTCTCTTCACCTGTATCTTTTCTCCTTATGATTCCTTTTCTAGACTATTGCAGGGTCTTTCTGACTGTTCTCCCTGCTTCTGGTCACCCTCCCCGGTCTGTCCTTCATGTTGCTGCCAGGGGTGTCCTTTCAAATCACAAATCTGATCATACTGCTTCCCTGATTAAAAGCCTTTGATATATATATACATACATATATATATATTTGTATACAGATAAGTATCAGAGCATCCTGGCATGGCATGGCATGGCATGGCATAGCAGGTCTTTCATGACCTGACTCCAGCATGCCTTTCCAGTTTGGGGCTAGATATGTATTCCTGTGTACCTACACTGTGCTGTGATGATTCCAGGTCACATTTCAATACTCAGACACACCCTGTGTCGCTTGCCTCTGGGGTGTGTATGGGTATGTGTGTATTCTTTTTCTTTACAAGCTTCTTTCCTGGGTGGACTCAGCTCAAACATTAAAGCCTTCTATTTCTCTACTCCTACTTTACCCCACCATAGCAGAGTTCCTACATTTATTATGTATATACTTTCTCATGCTCCACAAAAGATTTTAAGGTAGCATGCAAAACAGTAATGTTGAAAGAAAAAATAATAAAATAGGAACATTTAACCAGGAAGGTTTGCACATGTGTAAATCCGATAGAATTCATTGTTCCCTTTTATGTAGTCTCATAAAGCTTTTAAAAACTATATTATAATATTATATATATAGTATCTGTTTTCCTTGTTCCAAATTCCATGGAGGACAGAGACCTTAGATTATTCATCTTTGCATTCCTGGTATGTGGTATAAGAGACATACATTCAGTGCTCAGTATGTTTGTTAAATTGAATTAAAGTGAATTTTCTAAGAGGTGTTCTGAAAAGTTAGTGACCATTGTTCTGCCTCTTGGTGAATGTGAACATTTTTATGTTGATGCAACATTAGTTTTATGGTCATATTGAAGATTTCACTATGCACTACCTCTTCCAGATCATTTCTAAATATTGACATCACAGTAGTTACATTTTCACAGGTCTGTGAAATGGAATACACAGGCAGTAGAAATTGGATGATGTGATTGTAGCTGTAACTCAGCTGGTCAACACACATCGTTGCTTAGATTACATAAAGTATAAAAGTATTCAAAAAGTTTTTGATCATTTTGTGCTGATTAAAATCATGGTGCAAAAATTCTGAGCCTTAGTCTTTAATTAAAATATAGCTTTTAAATTAATCTTTATACTCTTAAGGCTTTATCGAAAGCATGAGTCAAACATCCTACATATAATCTAATATTATGCAATTCATATAGTGTTTGCTGCCTTCTTAGTTTGAACTTGGTGTTAAGGAAAGTGAATGTATTATATCTTAACTATCTTTCTCTTTCTTAGAAATATAATTTTAATTTTTCTGCTTCAGAGTGTGACTGCATATCATCATAATGACGTTGTCTTTTCTTTACAGTAGACTCTTACTTAGCTAATCAGTGCCTATTCATTAATCTGTCTGAGCCCAATGGTGTTATAATTTCCTTCACCAAGAGCACAAACATATTACCTTCTCCAGGGGGTTTATTTGCTTGTTTTTCAGTGACCTCTGATTCATTTCTATTTAATCAGATAGTGCTAACATACTTTCTCAAGGTGAAATTAGCATAAGTAAATATTCTTTGTAGTTACTGTCCTCTGCTGTTTTGATTTCTATGAATGCAACAAAATAGTAGGAAGACTTTAAGAGACATTTTTCATTTCTTGGATTCCCTTTTCTGGATGTGGAGGAAATTGCTGTCATAAAATTTTGTATGCTGCTGATTAACCAACCGTTAGATACATTTTTATGTAAGTAAAATTGCAAAGAACAGAAAAAAAGTGAACTTTTTAAGATGTAGCCCTTAAGCTATAGTTGCATGCTAGTCAGGTAATGTAGAGGCAGCTAAGTAATTGGTGGATGTGCATATCACTGGTTGATAACAGGCTCAATGAAGTAGGCCTTTGCTGGCCTGCACTATTATATAGTAATTGTCCAGTAGGCCATTTTTCTGGCTATTTTGTTTTCCATAGCTTTTTAATTGCATTTTAAAACTAAATATCTAGGCGAATAGGATGAGACAGAGGAAATCAGAATGAGCTAGAGAGATAAAAAGTATTAAAATAAGAGTTTGCAGAACAATATGATACTGATAAATACTTAGTAAGAACCTATTGATAAATGAAAAAGCTCTATTGTCCGGTCTAGTTTGATAAACCACTAGGATGAAAGCAACTTTTCTCCCCACAAAAGTCATCATAATCATCATTATTACTATGAAAAAATCAAATTTTGACTTATTCAGAAAATGTTCATGAGTTAGATTTTTAAATAATTAAAAATATAAAGAAAATTAGTAAAAATGTAACTGTTAAAAGACATAGAGATTAGTATACTTATGTACAGTGTAGACCAGCAGTTTGGGAAGTATAATGAACTTACACCATTTTATTCTTTCATTAATGAAGTATAAAAATATATTCCTGAGAGTTGAAGAATAGACAGAGTTGCCCCTGTGGTGAATCTAATTTCATCTGTTTGGTTGTCTTTGGACAAATCTGGTTGTTGTCTTAGGATTGCCCTCAGGTGTTGGAGTTGACAGTAATGAGGATGGCTGACATTTGTTGATATTGTATTATGAAGAATTGAAGTCAGCTTTTAAGCTTGTTCTTGTAGTTTTGACCTAGATCACTTATTGAAGTAATAGCTTTATAGGCTTGCCATGTTCTGTTAAGAGTCTAAAGATACATTGTTTCTGTATTACAGGCCCATGTTTACTTTATACACACTGCTCATGGTTTTACTGATGTTGGTCATTATGTGTACTCAGCTTTCACCCTTTCAGGCCGAAGGGTCAAATTATTGTCTGATTTTTCCACATTCAGACCCTTTTCATTTCATATACAATTTTTGAAGAGTTGTGTCAATTTTAATGGCTTTTTGGCTTTGACTCAGATCCTGTAGAAATTCCCAGGGTTAGGGCTGGGCACATTTGTGCACGCCTATAATCCCAGCATTTTGGGAGGCCAAGGCAGGTAGATCACTTGAGGTCAGAAGTTCGAGGCCAGCCTGGTCAACATGGTGAAACCCTAGCTCTACTAAAAATACAAAAATTAGCCGGGCGTGGTGGTGCATGCCTGTAATCCCTGCTACTCAGGAGGCTGAGGCAAGAGAATGACTTGAATCCAGGAGGTGGAGGTTGCAGTGAGCCGACATCGTACCACTGCACTCCAGCCTGGGAGACAGAGTAAGACTCCATCTCAAAAAATAAAAAGAAATTCCCAGGGTTAGTCTTGGTTTATTTTTATTATTGCTAACATTTGTATAGTATTTTACTATGGATAAAAGCCTTAGCTGGTCATTAGACTTTGGTAACTAATTAGACCCTGATAACTCACTGTATTTTTCAGTTGAGTCAATTTGCATTATGTACCTTAAGGTATTACCTTCCTGTTGCTCACTCTCAAAGTGTATCTCCTTCATTAGCTACGACTATTATTGTACACTTACACTCACCTTCCCATATTTTAGCCCCAGTTAAGCTTAGTGTTTTCCCACCTGCAAGAGCTTTGGGTCATTGCTAATCTGGAGGTTTTAGTGTATATTTGCATACTTCCTCTACCAGATCCTTTCTCTAAATATTGAAATAAGAGCCTAGCACTGATCTTGGAAAACCTTGTTGCTTCCATTTTTACTTCCAGGCAGGTACCCATCTCTTCCCATCCTTTCCTTAAATATGAAGCAGCACTACTTCCAAGTCCTATGGAAACTTAATTTTAATAGCCTTATTTTTGTTATTTAAAAATTTAAACAAAGTGATTGCTTTTGTTGCAGATTTTGTGGAGAACCACCCTTTTTGGCAAGCTCAGAAGAGAAGCTTTTTGAATTAATAAGAAAAGGAGAACTACATTTTGAAAATCCAGTCTGGAATTCCATAAGTGATTGTGGTAAGTATAAGTGTGTTATTATTTGCTAAAGCTAATATAAGTAACATAGGAAAGTTGGCCAGTGGTTAAAATGTTTTAAATCTCTGTTTCGTCATTAAATTTACTTGTGGAAATGAACACTGTTTACTTGTGGAAATAGAAATATCTTCACTGTGATTGTTCATCATCAAAACTTTCAAAAACAGAAAATACGTAATAAAAGTTAAAGAGGAAATTTGCTGATCATCTAGCTAATGTTTACTATAGACCATTAAACTAGGTAATCCAGGCAATAAAACTTCACTTTAGGCTTTAAATTTTATTTATTAGGCATTTATACTGATGATTTTTATTGTATACTTGACATCTTTCTTTCCTGTTATACAGACCTAATCCTAAAAAATTGTAAAATGTGTGCTATTAATTGTAGTTAAAATAAATAAGATTTTTCAGGATTTTTTTCTTATTTTTAGCTAAAAGTGTTTTGAAACAACTTATGAAAGTAGATCCTGCTCACAGAATCACAGCTAAGGAACTACTAGATAACCAGTGGTTAACAGTAAGTTACAATATTACTTCTTTCTTTCTGACACGCTACCATTGCTCATTTCTTTTTATTTTGTCTTGGAGTTTTCTGTATAATCTTAAAACAGTCAGTTAGTTTGATTTTCTGTCAAATTAAAAAACATTGAGTCTTGACAAATTTCTGAAAATGGGCATTTTCAAACTGTTAGAACTGTTGTCACAGTTGTTTATATATATTTATAGAGGTTTAAATGATCTTTGTTCAGTGTCGTGAAAGTATCATGTCCATTAGAACAGAGCTGAAAAATGTCCAATATTATAGCTCTGGAAAGTTGAAACAGTCTGTATAGTTCAGTGATGTAAAACACTGGAACCACTCACCTCTCTTTCAACTCTTGGGGTGTAGAAAATCTTTAGGGACTCAGAAAAGCCATAATCTCCAAACAGTGGCAGTCTCCTGGTTTGGAATTTTATTTATTTACATATTGCTTTCTGCCGTTAGACTAAATTCTTCAAGCACAGACTTTGTGTCTTACTGATCTTCGCATCCCTGCATCCAAACATTACCTGGTCACAAGAGGAACCTTGGAAAAGGCTACTGCTTATCCCTCAATATTTATTCTTCTCCTTCTATAATAATAAGGATCCTGACTTTTGGTTGGAAACATTGCTGTCCAGTTAAAAGACTCTTCCCCAGTGTTCTTTGCTAGTTATCGTGATGGTCAGTGAGATGCAAGTGGAAGTGGGTGCAATTTCTGGAAAGTGTCCTTAAATGGAGCTGGTGTGGCATTTCTCATGTACTTCCTCTTTCCTGGTAGATGCAGATGTGAGTTTGAGTAGCCATATTAGATTATAAAGTGGAATCTGGAAATGGCAGAGCAACAAGATGCAAGAAACCATAATAGTAGCTCACAGAGCTGCCATGTCAACCCTTCACTGCCTACCTCCAGAATTTATGAATGGGAAACAGACTTCTGTCATCTTTAAAATACCCTATAGTGTGCAGCTGGACCTAATTTCGATTAATACAATCCTCAAACAATTGCTGAATGAGTGAATGATTCAGTAAGTGGATAGGTCTGTAGATACCTCAGAAATTTTTCTGTGAACTGAGATTAGAAATTATTAGAGCCATATGGGAATATTACTAGAGAGTATTCATCTATTAAAAATTGTAGATCTATTATTTGCTAGATACTATGTTAGGTATTGGGGATACATGATATAATTACATTTAAAATGTAAATTAGCATATGATAATTTTTTTTTTTTTTGGGGATGGAGTCTCACTCTGTCGTCGGGCTGGAGTGCAGTAGCACAATCTCGGCTCCTGGGTTCAAGCGATTCTCCTGCCTCAGCCTCCTTAGTAGCTGGGCACTAAGGAGGCACGTACCTCCTAAAGGCACCTACCACCACACCCAGCACATTTTTGCATTTTTTGTTTTGTATATTTTGTATTTTTGTAGACACGGGGTTTCACCATGTTGGCCAGGATGGTCTCAATCTCTTGGCCTTGTGATCTGCCCAGCTCGGACTCCCAAAGTGTTGGGATTACAGGCGTGAGCCACCATGCCCGGCCGATAATCTTTGTAGGGACATGGATGCAGCTGGAAACCATCATTCTTAGCAAACCATCACAAGAACAGAAAACCAAACACCGCATGTTCTCACTCATAGGTGGGAACTGAACAATGAGATCACTTGGACTCAGGAAGGGGAGCATCACACACCGGGGCCTATCATGGGGAGGGGGGAGGGGGGAGGGATTGCACTGGGAGTTATACCTGATGTAAATGACGAGTTGATGGGTGCAGCACACCAACATGGCACAAGTATACATATGTAACGAACCTGCACGTTATGCACATGTACCCTACAACTTAAAGTATAATAATAATAAATAAATTTAAAAAAAAAAAAAGATCATTCTGACTATTTGGGTGGGGAATGGCTTGGAAATAGGGAATTAGACAGATGTTGAAGTAGTACTGTTGAGAGATAATAGTGACTTGGATAGGATAGAGATGAAGAGAAAAACGTGAGTTATATTTTAGAGGCATAATTGATAGGATTTGATGATGGATTAGATGAAGAATGAGGATAAGAGAGGAGATAAGGATGACATCTAGATTTTATTCAAATAACTGGTTCGATGTTGGTGCCATTTACTGAGATATGGAAGACTGTAGGAGAAATAGATTTCTTTCTGGGACAGGGATGGTGAATCAAGAGTTCTGTATTAGATAGGATCAGTTTGCAATGCTTATGTGGCATCCAAGTGGCGATACCAAACAGATAATTGAATATATGAGTTTGAAACTGGAAAGATTTAAGATGGAGATATAAATTTGAGAATCATGAGTATACAAATACCACATAAAGCCATTGGACTGAAGAGATAAATAAGGAAGAAAATACAGATAGAGAGAAGAGGCCCCAGCAACATGTCTTTAGGCACTAAAACATTAAGAACCTCAGATAAGTTTAGATATATAAATATATAGTGATATCACCCTCCTTTTAAATTACCTAATTTTCCTTTGGCAATTTCTAATCATTGCTTTAAATAACTTTTTTTTTTCTTTAAGGGCTAAAAATAGTCTTCATCCAAGAATGAATTCTATTTGCCCTCTTCTATGAATGTGTTGCTCTCTCAAAGGATTCTGTGCAATAATTATTTCTGGCCTAAAGTAATTGTGCAAATGAGTTAGCAGCTAGATCACTGCAAAACTATATTGAGTAGGTTTGTAGTACAGCAAAATAAACTGTAAAACAGATGGTGTGCCTTAGAAATTTATCTCTTTTCAGCATCACATAACATTCGGGTTGGGCCATTTAATTATTTGTTTTCTAATTAGCACAACTTTATTTCTGGCTTTGGTCATTTTTCTAGTAGTCTCCATTTTTGAGCCTCTGTAACATTTGTCTCTATGAAGTCTTTGCCAAATGGATAGAGAAGTGACAGATATTGTGTGCTATATCGGATTGTCCTAAGGAATTCAGTGGATGAAATTTAGAATACTGGCATTTTACAAACTTCTAAAAGGCAAAACTCTTCTTAACCACTTGAAGTCTTACTTTCTATGACTCATATCCTCTGTTTGAAGTAATCTAAGGAAAACATGATAGTTCTCTCAGCGCCCTGCTGCTTTATAACCAGAGCTTACCTTCTGCAATACCTAACACATAGTAACATTTTTCTATAAAAAGTTTCTATGGTTTAGCCTATGTACTGTGCATTTTGAAATATGGTAATTATCTGAAAAGTATTCTAAGAAAAATAACTATTTCTCTTGTACATTTAAGGGAATGTAATTTCAAATAAACACATACATATTGTCATCCTGATTTTAAAAGTCAGAGGTTAGATGTAAGGAAAAATACCCAAGAAATGACTTTCTTGCAAAGAAAGAGTTTGACTCTAATGGCCGGGAATATGCCGGTTCTTTTCTTTCATTCATTTCTTCCTTGTTTCCTTTTACTGGCAACTGTGGTTCAGGAGTTAATTGCTTCTTATTAGGTAATTGCCTTGGTATTCCTTCAAAGTCTCCTGGTGACAAATAACACCAAGAATTTACATTTTAAACAAGTTTCCCAGGTATTTCTTCTGCCCACTTATGTTTAAAAGCCACTGCTATAAATTAAGGAAGCCACTTTTTTTTTTTATGTCTTGCCAAAATGTAGTTTGAGCTTTAATGGTATTCAAACATTAATTCCTTCAACACATTGTGTGTGCACGCACGGGTGCGCCTACCAGGTACCAAGTGTAGGTATAAAATATAGTTAAAGCCACATAAGACATGGTCTCTGACATAAGGAACTTACAATTTAGTAAGGAAAACAGCCTATGTATAAGATTCAATGCAAGGAAGAAAATGATAAATGACATAAGAAATTACAAAATGACCAGAGGTATGGAGGCAAGCAAGCGTGAAGTCAGAAAGTTTAATTTGACTGGCAGATAAGAAGCTTGAAGGAAAGAAGTGAGAAATGAGACCAGAAAAGGACAGAAAATTGTGAGACTAAGAAAGAAAAGAAAATCATGAGTGGACTTGAATCCAGGTTACAATTTTAACTTCATTTCATAGGTAGTAAAGAACAGTTGTATGCTCTTTGAAATGAAAGAAATTATTAATATCGTTAAAGTGCATCAGTCTTGCCAGGTGGCTTATTTTAAATAGGACCTCAATCACCCAAATGTCTATATTGATTGTAGCAAGTATCATTTTATTTAATCCATCAGGTACTAGAGAGGTACAAAGATGAATAAAACAGTTCCTCTCCTTGAGTAATTAATTTACCACAAGTAAGTCTGTACTTTGCTTTGTAGTCACAACCTTGCAAAAGCACTTTGTAATCAAGGTGTAGGGACTAATTTCAGAACAGTCTTTCCTAATGTATGAACAGGGCCTTTGTTCATTAATTTACGTATTGTTATTCGGGTTTTGATCATTAGCTTTTGACCTCTAGCTTTAACATATATACTCTATATAAGAGGATGGAAATTTTCTGATACCTAACTAATTGTTGGCTGTTATTTTTTCCTTCTGTATATTTTCATCCTAAATATGTTAACTCTTACTTTATTTTACTGTATGTAGTTATTCATACATTCTGAATTAATCTTAGATATGTGAATACATTTTTGAGTCTCTAATGAAGCTTTCCATAAAAATTACGTTAAGGAGGCCAGGCATGGTGGCTCACGTTTGTAATACCAGCACTTTGGGAGGCCGAGGTGGGTGGATCACAAGGTCAGGAGTTTGAGATCGGCCTGGCCAATATGGTAAACCCCATCTCTACTAAAAATACAAAAATTAGCCTGGCATGGTAGTGGGTGCCTCTAGTACCAGCTACTTGGGAGGCTAAGGCAGGAGAATCGCTTGAACCCAGGAGGTGGAGGTTGCAGTGAGCCAAGATCGTACCACTGCACTCCACCCTGGGTGACAGAGCAAGATTCCATCTAAAAGAAAGAAAGAAAAAAAAAATTTATGTTAAGGAAAAGCTCATGAGCCAGGACACTTGGGGATTTACTCAATATTCAATTATTAGTTATTACTCAATAATTCAACAAATGTTTATTAGATAACTACTATGTGCTTTGGAGGACACAAGGATCAGTCTGGCATGGTCCCTGCCCACAGGTTGCCCACAGCCTAATAAAGGGTTTAAAACGAAAACACTGGCAGAGAATGATAGCTCCACAAGGACGTAAATGTACTATAACAACTACTACTAAATTTCCAAGAAGAGAGCTATTATTCTTTTAAGCAAGCTTGTCCAACTCACAACCCAGCACAAATTCATAAACTGTCTTAAAACGTTATGAGATTTATTTATTTTTTTCTTTTTTTTTTTGGCTCTTCAGCTGTTGTTAGTGTTAGTGTATTTTATGTGTGGCCCAAGACAATTCTGCCAATGTGGCCCAGGGAAGCCAAAAGATTGGACACCCCTGCTTTAGGGGATTATAAAAATTACTTAAGGGTGGAGGTAATATGTGATCTGGCTTTTTAAAAACTGGGTAAAAATAGAAATTAATGTAGGAGTCCGGGTAAGGAAGGTAAGAGAATTCTAGATAGAAATAACTTTTCAAAGGCATAAAGATAGAAAAAATATGAAGTATATTCAGAGAATAATTTGTAGTTCCTTTTTTTTTCTATAACCATAGAAGGCATATAGGACAGTAGTGGGAAATTGTGTTGAAAAGGAAGGTTAGAGCTATTTTGCTCTAGACCCTAAGACTTTACATTTGATTCATTTGGCAATGACTTACTACTAAAAGGCACTCAAGTGCCATGATCACTGCTGTGCTTATGTGAGTTTCTCTTTTATCCCTCTCACCCTTGGAGCATTATGTGAATGGACTTGGATGAAGTCTGTGGGCTAGAGATAGTGATTAGGTTCTGAGGGAAGAACTCTTATTTGAATGGAGTATCTTGCCTGAGGTAGTTTGAATCTCAGTTGAATCTAGGAAGAGCCCTAGGAATAAATTGGAGTTGAAGGTCTTGAGGGAACCCATATACACAGGTCGTGGCTAAAGGATGGAAGGAAGCAGGATCTTAATGAGGAGGTGAACCAAGAGTCGGGAGTTAAATAGAAAAGATGAGTATTGGAACAGGTTGGCAACAAGTAGCCAAGTGTCTGAGACTCTATCAGTTAGTGGATTGGTGGATACATTGTTGGCCAGGACTGACAGAACTTCAGGAAGAGTTATCTGGCAACAGTGTGTGATAAACATTGTCATGGTGGCAAGCAGAAACCAGAGAATTGAAGTGAACTGGGATGAGATAACGAAGACTGGAACTAGGGCAGTGAGTGGGAACAGAGAAGAGGGGAGAAAGAAGACCTAAGAAAGAAAACATAATTTTATAACTAAGTAGACGTGTTAGGTAAGAGAGTAAAAGCAATCAAAACTGCTTCTTAGGTGACTAGGAAAATGGTATGAGAAAAAATAAAGTCTAGAAGTGCTGGTTTTGTAGATTGGAACGAGAATAAAGTGTTTTGGAACAATCTGTTCAAACTTTTATGTTTAAATTATAACAAAAAAGAATTTTGAAAAATGATGAGTCTCCTCAGATATTTTTAGGTTGAACTTTAAAAATTTTCACCATAAATGTAATTAATTGCAAGGGATATAATTTCTCATATAAACATTTGTAATTAAAAATAAAGCTAATATCAGTTTTTACCCATATGGGACATCCATCTCATTCATTTTTAGATATTTATGAACAAGTTCTTCTTTAACAGAAACTAGGTTATTCATTCTTCTCTTTGAATGTGTGTTTCTATTCTACTTCTTCCACAGAACTTTATCCTAATGTAATAATAATTTTACTTGAATGGATTTTATTAATCACCTATAATTTGTCTCATTTTACAAAAAAAAGTTCAAATTTATATTTAAATTTTTGTTTCTGTTTCCTGGGACTCTAAGGCTGTATAATTTCTAAAAATTATTTAAGAATGACTTTTCATTATGATTATTATCAGTAGTATATAATCAATCAAGAGAACACGATTTTATTTTTTTTGAATTATTAAACTAACAATATTATATTGGAAATGCTTTAGTGGATGGATAGGGCTGCTTTCCCTCCCGATTAGTTCATGCATACATGATCGAATATTTCTATTGTTAGAATGAGACAATGTTCAGCAATATTGTATTGTTTTTATTTTTTTTATTTTTTTTATTTTTTATTTATTTTTTTTGAGACGGAGTCTCGCTCTGTCGCCCAGGCTGGAGTGCTGTGGCCGGATCTCAGCTCACTGCAAGCTCCGCCTCCCGGGTTCCCGCCATTCTCCTGCCTCAGCCTCCCGAGTAGCTGGGACTACAGGCGCCCGCCACCTCGCCCGGCTAGTTTTTTGTATTTTTTAGTAGAGACGGGGGTTTCACCGTGTTAGCCAGGATGGTCTCGATCTCCTGACCTCGTGATCCGCCCGTCTCGGCCTCCCAAAGTGCTGGGATTACAGACTTGAGCCACCGAGCCCGGCCTGTTTTTAGTTTTTATAGACACTAAGAACCTTATATAAATAAGTGGATATGAACGAAAGGACTTTTGACATAGTAGTGTTATGCAGTTGATCACAGCTGTTTATGTTTCAAGACCACTCAGTGAAGGGCCTGCTAGAGGAGATTCTGGTTCCTGCCAAGATACTGTGTCTTCTCTGAAGATTAAACCTGAAGTAACTTTAGAGAGAAACCTCATGATACCAGGATTCAGAGAAGAGTGAGAAATCCCGGGGAAGATAAAGGGATAGCTTGAGCTGGTGTGGATAGTGGGTGAGGGTGCAGCCAAAGGAGGGAATTAAAATGGAAACACAAAACAACCCAGTTTCCCCTTTTGCCTCTCATCACTTGCTTTGGGACACCGATGCTTATCTCCTCACAAGGGTCTGAAGTAATAAAATCAGAGCAGCACTGAAGCCCTAATTGAATGAGAAGCCAAGGAAAATGGGTGGGAATTAACTCGTTGTAGGCATTGACTTCTTACCTTTTGGCCTCCAAACTCTAGGACTGCTGGGTGATGCTTTCGGTGTACTCTAGGAGTGCCTTCTCCTCAGATTATTTCTCCTGGCGGGAAGAGGTGGGCATGTGTGAAACCCTGAATTGAGGAGTTGTTTAGTGGGGCAGGCTTTTGGTGTCTAGGATTCTTCCCCATACTCTTCCTTGATCTCCCGAGTCCAAGGGCCAGGACTGGCTCTAGATCCATGCCTTGTCTTCTGGGGTGCCAATGCTTCCCAGGAAAAGCTCAGAGGCCAAGTTTCAAACACCATTAGAAGAGAGTTTAGAATACGCAGTCCTAGAATTTAAAAATTTACAAAGTGAACATACTAAGAGAGATAAGGGAAGGTGTTGATAATATGACGCAAGAATAAGAAATAAAAACAGAACCAAGTAGGTATGAAAAATATAGTAGTTGAAATATAGAATGCAGTGATATAGGATACATAGTAGATACAGCTAAAGAATGAATTTTAAAACTGGATGATCAGATTGTAGAACTTTATACAGAAGGAAGCAGGAGAGGATAAACAAATTGAAAATAGAAAAGATATATAGGGTTAAAAGTAAAAGTGCCAAAATCTATCTAATAGGATTCTCAGAGAAAAAATAAAAAGAGGGAGGAGGAAATCTTTTAAGAAATAATGGGGATAAATTCATCAGAATTAAAGAAAGAACTTAGCTTTAAAGAAATGATAGACTAGCCAATAAGAGACAAGAAAAAAACTGACAAATAGACATAATGAAATTTTAAAACATTGAAAAGAAAAATTCTAAAAGCTCCCAGAGAGAATGAGCAAATCATATAAAAAAGAACAACAATGACATTGACATCCTACTTTTCAGCAGCAACATTGGATGCAAGAGTAACTGGAGTAATATGTTAAATATATTAAGGGAAAAAGACCTTTCAAGTTCAAATTTTATATCCATTCAAATTGTTATTCATATGAAAGGGAATGATTAAGATATTTTCAAATATACAAGAGCTCAGAGGGTTTGCCACAAGAGTCCTACAGTTAAAACACATGGTAGAAGTACTTACAGAGGAGGAAAAACAAATCCAGGAGATGCCACAAAAGCCGTGTGCAGCAAGAGTCTTTAAATATCTTGGTAGAGTTTGCTGGTATCAAAAAATACAAAAACAACACAAAATCAAAGAAGAGGAAACATAATCATAATAACCCAGAATTAAAATTCATGATAATATCCACATGACGAGCACTGGGAAGGGGGCAAGGGCAAGGGAGCAGCACATGAAAGTGTGCTAAAGGAGAATATGGAGGCATCAGATTTTTAAAGTAGGAAGGAATGAAAAACATATAAAGAGTGGGAGAAACTGAAATAAAAATGACACGGAAGGGGGCAGGGACTGAAAATTACTGATATCTAACTTTTTTTAAAATTCTTATTATACTTTAAGTTCTAGGGTACATGTGCATAACGTGCAGGTTTGTTACATATGTATACTGGTGCCATGTTGGTGTGCTGCACCCATCAACTCGTCAGCACCCATCAACTC
>NW_012106720.1:1553365-1555122 GCF_000951045.1 Mandrillus leucophaeus
GGGCTGCAGCAGCTGACCAGCACCGATTGTCTGGCACTCCCTAGTGAGATGAACCCAGTACCTCAGTTGGAAATGCAGAAATCACTGGTCTTCTGTGTCGCTCGCGCTGGGAGCTGGAGACTGGAGCTGTTCCTATTCGGCCATCTTGCTCCGCCCCCTCAATGATATCTAAGTTAACATTCCAGAATTTTAACAGAATAAACCCAAATAAAGTAGTAAGAAAGATAAAACTAAGCGTAAAAATCAACTAAATAGAACACAAAGATAAAATAGAAAGATCAACAAGGTCAGTATTTGATTCTTTGAAAAAACCGACAAAATAAATACATCTTTGGCAATATTAAGAAAGAAACAGAGAAAGCAGGCTGGGCATGGTGGCTCACACCTATAATCCCAGCACTTTGGGAGGCCAAGGTGGGTAGAGGAGGGCATGGTCCCTGGCTAGGGCTCTACCCCCGGGCATGTGCCCACAGACCTAGGTGAGGACAGGCATTTGTCTTTTCCTGCCTAAATGTTGCATTTCCCAAGACCACCCCGGCCTGCCATGCCCCCATCCTGGGCCTATAAAAACCCCAAGACCCTAGCAGGCAGACGCACAAGCAGCTTGACATCGAGAGTCACACCGCGGCACAGAGCCAGCAGGCCTGCAATCCATCCACTGGCAGAACAACATGGAGTTTGGCTGGGGCTGTTGGAGGAGAGCCCAGGCTGCTGAGTTGCCTGACTCCAGGGGAAAACCACCTTCCCACTCCATCTCCCTTCTGGCTCTACATCCATCTGCTGAGAACCTCCACTCAATAAAACCTTGCACTCATTCTCCAAGCCCTCGTGTGATCAGATTATTCTAGTACAGCAAAGCAAGAAAGCTTGGAATGCAGAAAGCCCTCTGTCCTTGCAATAAGGCAGGGGGTCTAATTGAACCGATTAACACAAGCCACCTATGGACAGCTAAACTAAAAGAACACCCTGTAACACACACCCACTGGGACTTCAGGAGCTGTAAACATTCACCGGTAGATGCTGCCCTGGGGTTGGAGCCCCACATCTGCCCATCTGCATGCTCCTTCTAGAGGTTTGAGCAGCGGGACACAGAAGAAGTGAGCCACACCCCCACGGCATGCCCTGCAAAGGCACTGAGGGAACTTTTCCCATTTCAATAACAGGCTTAGATGGGAGAAACAAGTCCAAATACAGAAATAATTACAAGTACATTGGTTAAAAATACCTGTTTAAAGGTATATTGTCTAATTGAATTTTTAAAAAATCTAGCTCTCTACTATTTATAAGAAGCATATTTGAGGCATAAAGACATGGAAATATTGAAACACAAAGAATGGAAAAGGACATATTAGGGAAACATCACAAAGAAAACCTGTATAATGGAATTAATACCAATTAAATATACCTTAACACAAACAAATCATCGTTAAGGGATAAAGAAGGTCACTTTATAATGATTAAAGATTCAACTCAAAAAGATTATATAGGGAGGGGCGGAGCAAGATGGCCAAATAGGAACAGCTCCAGTCTCCAACTCCCAGCGCGAACGACACAGAGGACAGGTGATTTCTGCATTTTCAACTGAGGTACTGGGTTTATCTCACTAGGGAGTGCTGGACAATCGGTGCTGGTCAGCTGCTGCAGCCCCAACAGCAAGAGCTGAAGCAGGGCGAGGCATCGCCTCACCTGGGAAGCGCAAGGGGGAAGGGAATCCCTTTTCCTAGCCAGGGGAACTGAGACACACAACACCTGGAAAA
>NW_012106720.1:1561152-1696152 GCF_000951045.1 Mandrillus leucophaeus
GTTATACCTGATGTAAATGACCAGTTGATGGGTGCTGACGAGTTGATGGGTGCAGCACACCAACATGGCACAAGTATACATATGTAACAAACCTGCTCGTTATGCACATGTACCCTAGAACTTAAAGTATAAAAAATAAAAAAAAAAGATTATATAGTAATTTAAATAATGTATGCAACTAATAAAATAACCTTAAATATATATCAAAAATTGACAACATTGCATGGAAATTGGGAAATCCATTATAGTGGGAGATTGTAATGCACTTCTCTCAGTCACTGATATATGAAACAAAGAAAAAATATATGGATGATTTTAACAATACAACACGCTTATTCTAGTAGACACATACACAGTTCTGTAATTAGAGAATGTACATGTTCTCAAGCACATGTGGAATATTTACTAAAATTGATCTTGTCCCAGGCCATGAAGCAAGGAAGCCTTAATAAAGTTAACACAGATCATGTTCTCTAATAGTACACAGTTAAAAGTCAGCAAACAACAAGATTAAATATCTGCATATACCTGGAAAATAAATCACGTTGCTTCTGAACAACTCATAAGTCAGCGAATAAACCCTAATAAGAAAAAATTTAAATTCCTAGAACTGAATGATAATGAAAACACAACATACTACAGCTTGGAGGATACAGCAAACATGTACTTCAGTAGAAGTTTAATATTTTTATTAGAAAAAGAGAAATACAGAAAATTAATGATATCTAACTAAAAATTTTAGAATTTTAACAGAGTAAAACCAAATAAAGTAGTGGGAAAGATCAAACTAAGAGCGAAAATCAACTAAATAGAACACAAAGGTAGAATAGAAAAGATCAACAAAGTCAATATTTGGGTCTTTGAAAAAAAAAAACAAAATAAATAAATCTTTGGCGAAATTAAGAAAGAAATAGAGAAAACAGGCTGGGCATGGTGGCTCATGCCTATAATCCCAGCACTTTGGGAGGTCAAGGCAGGTAGATTGCTTGAGTCCAGGAGTTTAAGACAAGCCTATACAACATAGTGTGACCCCGTCCCTACAAAAAATTTTAAAAATCAGCCAGGCATGGTGGCCTGTGCCTGGCTGATTTTTAGTAGTGTTCCCAGCTATTTGAAAGGCTGAGGTGGGAGGATTACCTGAGTCTAGGAGAGTGGAGGCTGCAGTGACTCGTGATTGCATTACTGCACTCCAGCCTGGGTGAAAGTGTGAAACCCTGTCTCAAAAAAAAAAAAAAAAAAGAAAAGAAAAGAAAAAAGAAAAGAAAAGAGAGAAAAAATCTTACATATCGAAGAGGGACTATAGCCATAGATAAAGGAGAGATTAGAAAGATAAGAGAATCCTACTAGGTAATACTACTAGGTGTATGTGAATACTTCTGCAAACTCAGTCAAAATGAAAACAATTCTTTTCCTAGAAAAATATAGTTATACAAGACAGTCTTAATAGAAAACTTGAATTGTCGTAATTATTAAAGAAATTGAAGCAATAGTTCAAAGTCTTCTACAAGCAAAACACCAGGCCCAAATGACTTTAGAATTCTACCATACTTTCATCTTAAACTTATAACTCTTCTTCTACCCCTCAAAAGAGAAAAAATTTCCTAATTTATCCTAAGACTATACCTTCTAAACTGCAGGGTACAAAACTAGACCAAGACATTATGACAAAGGAAAACTATCCATTTCACTTACTAATATTGATATAAAACCTTAGACATACTATTAGCAAGTTGGATGCAGCTGTTTATATTAACAGATAATATATCTTGGCCAACTTGAGTATCCCCAACAATACAATGATGAATTAATTTCAGAATCTGTAAGTATAAATCCCCACATTAATATATTAAAGGAAAAAATCATATCGTGTCAGAGAAATCATTTGTAATAAGACTCAATATATATTCATAATTAAAAGGAAACTTCCTTAACCTGATCTACAGAAAATATCATTCTGAATAGGAAATGTGAGAAGAATTTCCTTTAAAATAGAGAATAGTCAAGAAAGTCAGCTTTTTTTTCCTCTAACATTGTTGATTTTAATCAACTTAAGACTAAGGTGAGACTTGAAAAGCAGAAATAAGATTTATTATTTATAGTAATCTACAAATAAGTTATTAGAAATAATAGGAGAGCTGAGCAAGGTAGCTGGATTTCAGATTAATATACAAAAGTCAAGTGCACTTCTATTCATTAGCAACTAAATAGAAAATGTAATAAAAATGAAGAAATCATGTAAAATAGTAGCAAAGAATATAAAATATCTAAGAATAAATATGACATAAGGAGGACATTTATAAGACCTCCTTGGGGAAAGTTATAACATTTTATTGAAAAACACTGAAGAATACATAAATATAAAGATACATCACAATCATGTGTCAAGAGACTTAATATCAAAAATTAATTTTTCCCATATTGATATACATATTCAGTGCAAATACAATAAAAATTTCACAAGCTTTCCTGGCTATAAAATGTATATGGAAGACTAAAGGATCAAAAATAGCCAAGAAATTTCAAATGTCTTGCTCTACCAGATATTAAGACTTATAGGGCTATGTTAATTAGGGCAGTATGATTATTGACAAACAGAATAAAACAGAATACAGAAACATATCCAGGTGTATCTGGAACAGTGGTTGTATGAAATATGAGAGGAGAGAAAGGAGGGACTATTCAGTAAATGGAGCTGGAATCAAGAGTTCTCCATATGGAAAAAGTAAAGTTGAATTTCTATTTCACACCACAGACAAAAATTAACTCCAAAGGAATCAGGGACTTCTAGTAAAAACCAAAATGTGGAAACTCTAAGCGGAAATACAGGTGAATATATTCTGCATCTTGGGGTGTGTAGGAAAGGATTTCATAAGCAACGTAACCAAAGGCACTAACATAAAAGAAATGATGGATTAGCTTCTCTATGTTAAGAACTCTTGTTCATAAAACAACACCAGAGGGAAAGTTGATAAGCTATAAACTGGGAAAAGGCTTTTGTACTGCAAATAAGCAAAAGAGGAATAATACGAAATTTGGATAACTCACAATCAATACAGAGGGGACAAACACAACCTAGTATAAAGTGGTCAAAGACCGAGCTAGATATTTCACAAAAGAGGACACATTTGGCTAATGAACATGTGATGAGATGTTCAATGTAATTAGAAATCAGGGAAATACAAATAAAGACTTCATTGAGAGAAACCAAAAAATAAGAAGTCTGATAATACCAGGTGTTGGAAAAGATGTGGATAAAGAGTGTCTCTTAATTATTGCTGGTGAGACTATTTGGCACAACTACTTTGGCAAAAAGGTCTGGCATTATATTTTAAAGTTAACCATTCCCATATCCTACAACCAAGGAATTTCACTTCTATACCCAAGAGTAAGTCTTGCTCATATATACCAGAGACAGACACAATAATATTTATAGGAATATATAATGGAACAAACCCCAAAATCAACCAAAAGGCCCTTTAATTCAAGAATGACTACATTGCAATATAATCCAACAACTATACAAAATATTGAGAGTAGTGAAAATGATTACGTATTTCTATGAAGCCATGAAATGTTATTTTTAATTCAATCATCATTTTATGAAGACATAATTTACTTACTGTAAAATACACAGATTTTAAAATTATAGCCTGGCGAATTTTTATACATGTATATATTTGCGTAACTACCACCTAGAACAATATACAGAACATTTCTGTCCCCCCAGAGAGTTTCCTTGTTCCCTTTTCTTGTCAGTAACTCTCCTTAACCTCCTGCCAGAAGTAACTACTATTCTGATTTCTTTCGCCATCAATCAGTTTTATCTTTTGATGAACTTTAAAGAAATGGCATTTATAATATATGCTGTTTTGTGACTTATTTCACTTAATTCATGTCTGTGAAATTTAGGTGGTTGTGTGAAGAGTGAGTTTTCAATGTTGTATTTCCTTGTATGAATAGAGCAGATTCATTTTTCAAATTTTCCTGTTAGACATTTGGGTGTTTCTGGTTTTTATCAGAATAAAGTTGTTATAAACATTCTCATACAGATCTCTTTGTGGACATGTGCACTCATTTCTGTTAAGAATAATATATCTAGGAGTGAAATGGCTGTGTGATACAGTAGACCTATATTTAACTTAATTAGAAATTGCCAAGTTTTCCAAAGTGATTGTACCTCTCATTAGCAATGTGTAAGAGTTCTAGTTTTGATCCCCATCCCCTCTAATGTTTGTTATTGGTACATTTTAAATTTAGATACTCTAGTAGACATGTGATAGTATCTTATTGTGGTTTTAATTTGCACTTCCTAAACAACAGATGAAGTTGGTCACCTTTATTTATACTTACTGACTTTTGGATTTCCTCTTTCGTGAAATGCCTGTTTCAAATCATTTCCCAACTTTTAAATTTGGTTTAATATATTTTTCTTATTGATTTGTAGAAATATTTTATATATTCTGGGTATGAGCCTTTTGTCATTTGTGTGTGTATATATATGTGTCATATTAATGTATAAATATGTCATTTATATATAAGTATATGATGTATAAATTTACACACAAATCCACACATGTACATATGTATGTGTATGTATATAATTTTTTCCAGTCTATTGCTTACCTTTTCAGTTTCTTAATGATGTCTTTTGATGAACAGTTTTTAACTTTGATGAAATTCAATTTATCATTTTTTCTTTTATGCTTAATATTTTTGTGTCCTGCCCAGTTATTATTTGCCTACCCCAAAGCTGCGAAGATCATCACCTATTTTTCCTGCATTAAGGTCTTTGTTAAATCATGAATTGATTTTTATGTATGGCATATGCAAATCAATAAATGTGATATATCACATAAACACAATTAAGAACAAAAAACATGATCATCTCAATAGACGCAGAAAAAGCATTTAATAAACTTCAGCATCCCTTCATAATAAAAATTCTGAACAAATTAGGCATAAAAGGAACATACCTCAAAATAATACAAGGAATATGTGACAAACCCACAGTCAACATCATATTGAATGAGGAGAAATTGAAAGCATTCCCTGTAAGAACTGGAACAAGGCAAGGTTGCCCACTTGCACCACTCCTGTTCAACATAGTACTCAAGCCGTAGCCAAAGCAATCAGGCAAAAGAAAGAAAGAAAAGGCATCCAATTTGGGAAAGAGAAAGTCAGATTATTTCTGTTACACTGATGATATGGTCTTGTATCTAGAAAAACCTCAAGACTCCACCAAAAAATCCTCTTAAATTTGATAAATGAGTTCAGTAAAGTTTAAGAATACAAAATAAATGTACAAAATTAGTAGCGTTTCTGTACATCAGTAACAGTCCAAACCAAATCAAGAAGGCAATACCATTTATAATAGCTACAAAAACATAAAACACCTAGGAATGAATTTAATCACAGAGGTGAAAGATCTCTAACAAGGAAAACTAGAAGACACTGAGGAAAGAAATTATAGATGACACAAATCAGTGGAAAAAATCCTGTGCTCATGGTTTTGAAGAATAATATTGTTAAAATGACTATACTGCCCAAAGAAATCTGCAGATTCAGTGCAATCCCTATCAAAGTACCACTGTCATTTTTCACAGAATTAAAATGCTCAACATCACTAATTATCAGAGAAATAGAAATTTAAACCACAATAAGACACTGTCTTACACCATTCAGAATGGGTATTATTAAAAAGACAAAAAATAAAAGATGTTGGTGAGGATATGGAGAAAAGGGAACTCATACACTGTTGGTGGGAAGAAAATTAGTACAACCTCTGTGGAAAAGAGTATGGATATTTCTCAAAGAACTAAAAATAGAACTAGCATTAAATCAAGCAGTCCCACCACTAAGTATCTACCCAAAGTAAAATAAGTCATTATATATTAATAAAAAGATACCTACACTCATATGTTCACCACGGCACTATTCACAGTAGCAGAGATATGGAATCAACCTAAGTGTTCATCAGTGGATGATTGGATAAAGAAAATGTGGCATATATACACAATGAAATACTAATCAGCCATAAAAAAGAATGAAACCATGTCTTTTGCAGCAATGTGGATGGAACTGGAGACCATTATCTTAGATGAAACAAGTTAGACACAAACAGATACTACATATTCTCACATATAAGTGGGAGCTAAATAATGTGTACACATAGACGTAGAGTGGAATGATAGACAATGGAGACTTGGAAGGGTGAGAGAGTAGAAGGGAATGGGTGATAAGAAATTATTTAATAGGGACAATGTACATTATTTAGGTGATGGTTACATTAAAAGACCTCACTTCACCACTATGCAATGTATGCATGTAACAAAATTACACTTGTACTCTATAAATGTAGATAAATTTTAAAAAGGGCAGCAGGGTGGCTCACACCTGTAATCCCAGCACTTTGGGAGGCCTAAGCAGGAGAGTCACTTAAGCCCCAAAGTTCAAGACCAGCCTGGACAACATAACAAGACCCCATCTCTATAGTTAGAAAAAAAAATAGCCAGGTGTGGTGGTGGTGCACATGTAAACTATAGTCTCAGCTATTTGTGAGACTGAGGTGGGAGGATCATTTTAGCCCAGGAGATCGAGGCCACAGTGAACCATGATTGTGCCACTGCACTCTAGCCTGGGCAACAGAGCAAGAACAATTTCAATTATATATATATATACACACTTGAAATATGTATATAAAATATATGTTTATACAATTAAAAAACATGTAAGCATGATTTCTTAAAATACTTTTAAAATATATGATGTAATATAGGAGTAAATATTCATTTGTTTCCCTGTCAACAATGTCCAAGTGGTCTCAGCAATGTGATTTTGAGTGGAAAAAAGTAAGTCCCAAGGAATGAAACCCTTTTTATCAAGTTAAAATAACTAAAACAAAAAATATTCCTCCCCACTTTTTTTTTTTTTCCAGACAGGGCCTTGCCCTGTTACCCAGGCTGGCATGCCCACTTCAGCCTCTAACTCCTGGGCTCAAGTGATCCTTCTGCCTTAGCCTCCTGAGTATTTGAGATTACAGGCATGCACCATCATGTCCAGCTAATTAAAAAAAATATTTTTGTAAAGCAGGGGTATCCCTATATTGCCCAGGCTGATCTCAAACTCCTGAGCTCAAGTGATCCTCTGGCCTCATCCTCCCAAAGTGCTAGGATTACAAGCTTGAACCACCTCACCTGGTCAATATTCCTTTTTGAATGCACATGGTTGTGATAAAATATATACATAAAACGAAAGCAAAAGAATGTTAATCACAAGATTTTGGATAGCAGTCACCTCAGGTGATAGGAGGCAGGAAGACAAGATGGAGGAAAACTAGGTGTATGGATGCAAGTTATTGTTTGTTTTCTAGTTTTCTTGTTTTGTAGTTGTGTGGTTTAGAATACACGAAGTGGAAGGCTCAGCTATACCTCTCACTAGAAATTCTTGGCAGGCAGTTGGAAATGCACTTCTGGAATAAGGGTAAATTCATTAATTTCTCAAACCATTTTCTCCTGAAGAATAGGAATATTAATACCAAAGCCTTATCTACCACATAGTTACTATACTTCTGGAAAAAAAAAATCACTGAGGTGATTTTGTTAGGAAAAACATGAAAGTGGTACACAGTTGACTGCTTTACGTATTATCGTGACATTCTGCTCCCTTGGACTCATTGAAACACTTCAGGACAGTTTGGTGATTTTATTGGGTGCTTTCAGTCCTCTTTGGGTATCTAAAACTTACATCATATCTTTTCTTGCTATAATTTACATTGATTATTAGTCATGTAAAGGTAAAAGGTAATATAGTCAAGGCTGGGCACAGTGGCTCACACCTGTAATCTCAGCACTTTGGGAGGCTGAGGCAGAGGGATCACTAGAATCCAGGAGTTCAACACCAGCTTGGGCAACATAGTGAGACTCTTCTACAACAACAAAAAATAATAATAAAATAAATTAAGGTAATAATTGAGATTATCCATGGTTAAGTGAGTAAACAAAATGGGAAAAATAACTTGCTTTCTCCTCCCATTCTCTCATTCCCTCTCACTAAAGATAACCATCATTAAGTCTTTTACGTATGCTTTAAAAAATATTCTGTATATTTTTATTAGATGCTTTACACAAATGGGTTCATATTATGCAACTATTTTCACTTAATATAGAGGGAAGATTTTCTTAAAAAAATAGAAAAACATTACATGCTCATGGATTGGAAGAAACAGTATCATTAAAATGACCATACTGCCCAAAACAATTTACAGATTCACACTATTCCTATCAAATTACCAATGAAATTCTTCGCAGAACTAGAAAAATCTATTTTAAAGTTCATATGGAACCAAAAGAGAGCCCAAATAGCCAAAGCAATCCGAAGCAAAAAGAACAAAGCTAGAAGCATCATGCTACCCAACTTCAAACTATACTACAGGGTTACAGTAACCAAAACAACATGGTATGGGTACAAGAACAGACACATAGACCAATGGAACAGAATAGAGAGCCCAGAAATAAGGCCTCACACCTGTGACCATCTGAACTTCAACAAAGCTGACAAAACCAAGCAATGGGGAAAGGACTTTCTATTCAATAAATGGTGCTGGGATAACTGGCTAGCCATATGCAGAAGGTTGAAACTGGATCCCTTTCTTACACCATGTACAAAAATGAGGTCAAGGTGGATTAAATACTTAAATGTAAAACCCAAAACTATAAAAACCCTGGAAGACAATCGAGGCAATACCATCCTGGACATAAGTACCAGCAAAGATTTCATGAGGAAGATGCCGAAAGCAATCACAACAAAAGCAAAAAAATGACGAGTGGGATTTAATTAAACTAAAGAGCTTCTGTATAGTACAAGAAACTATCAACAGAGGAAACAGCCTACAGAATGGGAGAAAATATTTGCAAACTATGCATCTGACAAAGGTCTAATATCCAGCGTCTAAAAGGAACTTAAATTCACAAGAAAAAAACAACCTCATTAAAAAGTGGGCAAAGGACATGAACAGACGCTTTTCAAGATTGGGCATATACGCAGTCAACAAGCATATGAAAAAAAGCTCAATATCACTGATCATTAGAGAAATTCAAATCAAGACCACAATGAGATACCAGCTCACACCAGTCAGAATGGCTATTACCAAAAAGTAAAAAAATAACAAATGCTGGTGAGGTTGTGGAGAAAAGGGAACACTTATACACTGTTGGTGGAGTGTAAATTATTAATAGTTCAACCATTGTGGGAAGCAGTGTGGCGATTCCTCAAAGAGCTAAAAACAGAACGACCATTTATCTCAGCAATCCCATTACTGGGTATATACCCAGAGGAATATAAATCAGTCTTCCATAAACACATATGCACATGAATGTTCATTGCAGTGCTATTCACAATATCATAGACATGGAATCAGTCTAAATGCCTATAAATGACAGATTGGATAAAGAAAATGTGGTACATATACACCATGGAATTCTATGCAGCCATAAAAAAGAATAAGATCATGTCTTTTATGGGAACATGGCTGGAACTAGAGGCTGTTATCTTCAACAAACTAATGTGGGAACAGAAAACCAAATAGCACATGTTCTCACTTACAAGTGGGAGCTAAATGATGAGAACTCATGGATACAAAGAGGGGAACAACAGACACTGGGACTACTTGAGGTTGGGAGGAGGGAGAGGACTGGAAAAAAATAACTATTGGATAGTAGGCTTAGTAACTAGGTGACAAAATAATCTGTGCAACAAACCCCAGTGACATGAGTTTACCTGTGTAAGAAACCTGCTCATGTACCCATGAACCTAAAAACAGTTAAAAATTAAAAAAAATTTAAAACCAACATTGTATTCCAAACTATAAATTATTTTGTAAATAGTCCCTGTGGATATTTAAATTGTTTCAGATCTTTTCTGTTACATCGTAGTACAACAGATGTTCTTGTAAATATGTGTTTGCATACTGTGCCAGTTTATATAAGATACATTTTTAACAGTGGAATTACTGGCCAGAGAGAATGTGCATTTTACATTTTGATCAATTATTGCTAATTTACCTTCTCATAAAAAGCAAGTAAGTGAGAGTGCTTGTTCCCCCACACCCTCACCCACACAGGGAATATCAAACTTAAATTTTTGTCTATCTATTAGGTGAAAATTGGCACCACATTGTTTTGACTTGGATTTTATTTTGTGAAGTTGGCCATTCTTTTATATGTTTTTAAATAAAGTGTTCCATTTTTCTATTGAAAAAATTTACTCCTAGGAACATTACAAAATAAACTATTCTAGCTCCTTGCAAAAACAGAGAATGGTGACTGCATGCTAAAGATCCAGAATGTTTCCTTTAGCTTTGCTGATTTGGGTTCATACCATCTCACCCCAGCTCATACATGTCATTCATTCATTTATTTTAAAGTGCTTATTAAGTATTTACTGTTTACAAAGCACTGATAGGCACTATCCCTTAAAAGGCAGCATTTTTTAGATGAGGAAATGTGACTGGGTCTCCATTATGGGCCTGTCTACTAAAGGATTAAATTCAAGTCTTAGTATTCAAGCAGTTCTTCTCTTGCCTGAGTTTCATTTTTCTAGTTGTTCAATACTAAGTGAATAGTCTCAACTATCTGTTGGTTAAGCAAGTGGAAATTTATCCAAAAGGCTGGGTCTCTACCTGTGATAGCTTCAGATGATCAAACTATTGCTACTGCTTTCTTGTCATTTGTTATTTTGTAATTGATGAGTTCAGTATTTGATCACCTAGATGCAGCCAGTAAAAGGAGTTCAGAGGTTAGTGTTCTGATGGTGAGGTGACATATACATCTACAGTGTCTTCCCTAACAGTTCTACTCCAGTTTTGTTTGGTTGCTTCATTTGTAATTTCTGTTGAACTAGAAGGCTCGTGATACATTGTTGTGGACCACTTATTATTGGTTAGTCCAAGTATGTGATACAATTTATCCTTCAACTGCTAGCAAGCAAGAAGTAGGTGGTATAGTAAGTTATCAGATGGACTCTAGACAACAGGGAAAGCCTGGACTCTATACCACCTAGTCCAGGCTTGGTATTGCAAGTGAGTATAGGAGGCAAAGAGCTAAAAATTTCCACATAGGAAATAGGATAACACTCTTATTCTAGATCCTTTGCTTTTCTCCACAGTCTCTATAGAATGAGAAATAGGGTCATTTATTTAAGTATGAAGACAGTCTCCTTTAGACATATAGAATATCAGCTACCAAGCTCTTGGGTGTATGTGTATGTGAACCAGGCATTTGAAAGATTGCTAGAGATGCAGATTCAAAATAATGTAGGCAATCCTTGCTTTGTACAGTAGTGTAGGACAGTAAAATGGCAGAACAGGTTGAAACTGAAAAAAAAAAAAGATCTCAATAATCAATGTGAAAAGTTATGATTGTTTCATGCCCTTTACATTTTTGTCAAAATATTAGTACCTCTCTGTTAGTTATAAATATATAGGGAAATGAGACAAAAGTAAAGCTGATGTTCATTTAGTACATTGTAATTTAGAATATTAGAAATATTGAGAATTAAAGTATCTTTTTAAATAAAATACTTAAGATTCATTTAAATAGTACTTACCTTCTTCTTACCACATAACTTATAAGACAGAGGGAGCATCTTTTTGTGCCTTGGCAAATACTCTGTTGAATGGTGGTAGTGTCAGCATTCCCAGTCAGCGATTTCTTCTATTACTCCATTCATATTTTATTTGGTTTTCACTTTCAGCATATCACTTTTATTTTCTTTGCTGCACTTTCATCTTTGTTGGCTAATTCCCTGGGAGAAAAGGAAGCAACACAACTACACACTTTGCTGTCTGTGTGTGGACTGAATAGCAGATGCCCAATGTCTGATCACCAATAGCCTTTGAGAGAAGTGACAAAATTGGTCACTGATCATGATATGCGTTTGTTTGCTTTGTGGACTGAAGAACTAGCAGTGCAGTTTGAACTTTATGGAGTTTTAGTTCATATACCATATTGACTGAAATTTAAACTCTGCTCTTGGAGGACTAACGCTGTTTAAGTAAATTATAACTGAAATTCAGGCATATCAGGACTGTGCAGAGCAAGAACTGACTAAATAAATGAGCGGTCACATCATATTGGTTGCATATGAGTTCTGTAGTAATTATAATTTTGTTGGACATGATGATTTTGCAATGAAGTCACTCTTTTTAAGGCTTCTTAGAGGTGATTTACAGAATGTAAATGTTTGCTTTGGTATCTACATCGAGGTAAGCTAGATTATGCTGTGATAACAAATGACATCCAAATCTCAGTGCTGTTAGTACCTTCCATGGCCAATTGACTCGGGGGAGAGGAGGAGGTTCTGTTTCACTTTGTCCTTACTCAGGAACCCAAGCTGAGGGAGACTCCATCTCTATGCTTCTGTAATTACCAGTTCAGGAATTGGAAACATGATTAATTGCATACTATCTCTTTAAGTTTTCACCCAGAAGTGATACATACAGTTTCCAATCATGAATCACTGGCCAAAGTAAGGCACATGGTCACATCCCAAAGAGGATAGAGAAGTGAAATTCTACCATGAGCCTAAAAGGAAGAAATGTTGGGCAAGTAGCCTTAATCACTACCACAGTTTCCAAAGACTTAACCTGGGGAGAGCTTTTCAGGGAGGAGCCACTGGGGACTGGGATTGCAGACTTAGATGTGTCAAATTGTCAGTTTCTGCTAGTGAAAGAATCAAGTTGAGGCAAAGTTGTATGTACTTGCATTCTAGGAGTCTGGTCACTGATTTTATGAAAATTAAGTTAGAGGTCAGAATGAGGCCAAGAAGTTGTAAGAGAGGAGAGATGGATCATAGGGAGCAAGCGGAGCCCTGGAGAGCAGAACCCCTTCAAATGAGTGCTCTGAGACAATCCACCATTCTACATGATTTCAGCTCTTTAATGGTTACTGTCGCTGAGCCACTGTCTGTTTTCACTTGAGTTGACTACATAATTGGGAGTTCTGGGATACCTGACAGAAATGAATCTTAAATTGAACCTTCAAGGAAATGTAGGCTCTTGCTATGGACTGGCAGGAAGAAATGGCAAGGGCATTCTAGGAGTAAGTAGGTAAGGGAGGAACAAGTGCAAAACCAGCGTGAGATGTAATGGGATGCTATGAACATGGTAGGAGTACTGAGCTTCTTAAAACAAGGGAACAGAGAAGAACCACAGGGAATTAATTGCATAGTGATCCTCATTTAGTTATTAGCATTCCACATTTAGTGTTTGTCTATGTCTTTAGCCACAAATACATTAAACTCAACAAGTCCTCAACAGTGTATTCAGATAGGTACCCTTAAAATACCCTGTCTCATGGTTTTCTATGTCACTGATGCTAAACATTTCAATACATCCATATACCAGAGTAATTTAGAATCACTTCATAGCTGTGCCCACACCTGAACTTCTCATTTTAATCTAAATGTGATCCATTTCTTTGGTCTAAATTTTTTCTAACAGTATGAGGTAAGAACAAAAATATTTAAGACACACCTAATCAAGCAGGAGCTATTTGAGCTTGCATTCATGTATTTCTCGGCACATTACATAGGGTATTCTATTTGGGAAAATACGGTTAATATAAAATGGTCAATTTTGGTATGTATCATCATATGCTGGGATAAGAACACTGTGCCAAGTCAGTTATAATCAAAGGACCACATTATATTTAAATCTTCCAGACAGGTAAGGGATTTCAAATTAAGTACCTATATTCTTAGACATAGTGCTTGACTAGTTGACTGAATTTAGATTTTTTTTTTTTTTCCTAGATATTTGGATGTTGTATAGACCTCTCCTTAGCACTGGACCCACTGGCCTTTGGCCAACTTCTTTAGTTCTTTCAACCTCCCTCTCAATTTTCTAAGAACAGCACTATAGGGGGTATTTGGGTTCCAGGAAATTGCCCTGTGTAGTGTTCTTTGCACAAGCATGCTGCATTGTTCTTTCAAGCCTGAATATTTCCCCTCTTAACTTGGACCTATTACAAGTGATATCATGCAACGGGTGTGAGCCATGTCAGTACAGGGAGTGTACTCCAGTGGTCATCAGAAGTTTTCATATTTATTCAGCATTATAATCTTTTCCATGTGACTGTTACTGAATTTGGGAGACTATCTCGCTAAATGATGTAGGTATCGTCTCAATTATCTAAGCTGTTTATAACACCAAAAATTGATTGTCAATATTAGGGCAATAAACTTTCTTCCGTGAGACCAACCAATGTATTAGAGATGATGAAAGAATGGAAAAATAACCCAGAAAGTGATGAGGAAAACACAACAGAAGAGAAGAGTAATCCGTCCACTGAAGAAAAGTTGAAAAGTTACCAACTCTGGGGAAATGTCCGTGATGCCAATTACACTACAGATGACGAGGAGGAAAAACAGGTAGGAAGAATCATTGCTGCATTTCTCCAAAGTGTAAGCCCTCACTACACCTGAAACATTTTTTTGCAAATCTGTCTTTTTGTTGTTAGTTTGTAACAAAGGTCGAGCATTATATAGCAAGTAAAGTTCTTTCTGCTTTATAAGGCTAGCACGATTTAGTGGTGTGGCCTACATGTTTATTTTAAGGTTAATGATTATGTAGGGCAGGTGTCTGCAAACTTTTTCTATAAGGGAAGAAACAGTAAGTATTTTAGGCTTTGTGAGCCATAGTAGTCTCTGTCACAACTACTCATCTCTGACATTGTAGTGTGAAAACAGCCATAGACCACAAATGAATGAGTGTGGCCATGTTCCAACTCAACTATTTTTTTCCCCCAAAACAGATGGCATGCCAAATTTGGCCCAAGGATCAAAATTAATAATTTTTGTACTCTACCAGACTATAGAATTTGGAATGGGTCTATGTATTACATAGAAAATGATCATTATTACATTATTTAGTTATTTTTGTCTGAATTTATGGTAACAAAAACTTTTTATATAGGTTTATTATTTTACCTTATTAGTTCTGAATACAGTTTTATTCTTTTTCATGAATAGAATTGAATAACATTTTGATTGGTTCTAGATTGTGGTCTGTTAGCTGGATATCCTGACAAAGTTTACCCAAAGCTCCCCTTCCCTGCTTTCTTATTTGTTTCTGCATTTGCAGAAAATTTCTCTGTATGTGTTTGTTCTCCTTCCTGTCTTGAAATCTAATTAACATATCTTAACTATTATTTAATAATTGAGCATCCTGCCAGCAGGGGCTGTGTTCACCTCAGGGTAGCCAGACTTCTCGTGAGGAGTCGCTGGTTTCTGATTCTGTGATGCCTAGAATTAGGCAGAGTGCAGAGAGGGACTGCCAGGGTAAATCCTGGACCAGACTCAGGGAGCTGCAGCATCGCTGGCCTACCCCTCCCTACCAAGAATCCTCTCAGTAACTTACAGAAAGGGACATGGTAGCATGATCTATTCATTAATTTTTATTTAGTGGTTGAGAACTTCATTACTTTATAGCAAATGTTTAGATAATAAGCATAGCATAATGATTTAGGTATTTTGAGATGATAATATTTTTACCATAATGTAGACATAAGCTGATTGAATTCTTTTTCCTCTCTAGTGTGTTAACAACTCCTGCGATGCTTAGCTCTTGTGTGTGTTTTATATTCTCCTTAAAAATAATATCATAAAATTCCATGTTTGCATTTCTTATTGAACATAGTTTGAAGATTTTTGTTGACTGACTTGGCATTTTATACACATATTCATACATATGCACACATCTACTTACACATATACATGTATACACGTATACTCACATATTCTTACACATACATATGTACATCTACATATACTCACATATGTATGATTGTACACACGTTTTGTGGCCTTGAGTTGTATTTATCACTGCATCTAACATAAAATATGCTTGTGAACCAAATGTCTTCCATTCCCTTTTCCATTGCCGTGTCACACTTTTCCCCTCCCACTCTTCCAGCCGCCCCTGCAAGTCACAAATTAATGAAACTTACTATGTGAATCAACTAGGGAACAGAAGAGTTGGAATTTGAATTGTTTGTGGATGCTAGAACTATACCAGTGGGTTGAAATTTCAAGAATACAGAGATGGTGAGAATATTGGTTGATATTTTAGGAATGTAGGTTTCATCAACAGGAAAAATTTTTCCATAGTCAGAATTCACCAGCAATGGAAAAAGGCTGGGCCATGGATAACAAACCTTCCACCTCCCCATCATTGGAAGTATTCAAGCAGACTCTGGAAGGCTACTTGTTATAAATGCCATAAAAGGAATTCTTGCAAGGTGGGTAGAGCTTGTCCTCCCTTGATGTCCTGTAAGGAACTTTCCCATGCTTAGATCTGGGAATTTCTCAAAAGCCAGGGTAATCACACCTTTCGAAAAAATGGCAGAGCTCTTGGAAAACTAGCAGAGAGAATAAGTGAGGATGTGTTAAAAACAAAAACAAAAGCAAAAGCACTTGAACTCAGCACCTTCCTCCTTCCCTAAATAATGGTCCCTTGGTTCCAAATGCCTTGGACATTATGGGAAAATGCAGTCTGCATCTCCTCTTTGTTAATATTTGGATTAAGATATCACACTACACTTGTTTCAGATTTGTTTTCAGATAGTTGGCACTTGGCAATGTCCTTTTGTTCATTTCCACCTTTGTTTGGTTATGGTATTCTGAGGACAGTAATGTTCTCTTATGTATATCTTGTTTCTCACATGCTGAGGACATCTAGATAATGTTTTGTGCTGTCGGTAATCCTCTGAATTCCCTAAGACAAAGCCTTTATCAGCTTTACTGGATAGACTCGACTTTCACTCTGCAATAGCATTTGCTCATCTTCTGATGAGACACTTGGCAGACCACTGCTTATTGCAGTAGTGTGCCTTTTAACATTAGGTCCTTAACGATTCCTGATAAATGCTATCATGCTTTCATTATTCATAAGCTCAGAAAACAACTGGAGAGAAATGAATGTCCATAATTAAAGTGTACCTTCCCATAACCATGGAGGAAGGGACTGGAATCTCTAGATGCAATACAAGTATATTTGCATTATGGAATTCTTGCTTTGTAATGGAGAAACCTCCTAATTGTAAAATTGTTTAACACAGTCTTGAATGAATTTGTTTAATGAAAATAGAAGATTTTCAGGCCAGGCGCGGTGGCTCACACCTGTAATCCCAGCACTTTGGGAGGCCCAGATGGGTGGATCACCTGAAGTCAGTAGTTTGAGACCAGCCTGAACAACATGGCAAAACCCTGTCTCTACTAAAAATACAAAAATTAGCTGGGCATGGTGGCACTCGCTTATAGTCCCAACTACTCAGGAGGCTGAGGCAGGAGAATCGCTTGAACCCAGGAGGCGGAGGTTGCAGTGAGCCGAGATCATGCCGCTACACTCCAGCCTGGGTGAGGAATGAGACTCCGTCTCAAAAAAAAAAAAAAAAAAAAAGAAAGAAAAAAGGAAAGAAAAGAAAATAGATTTTTGTCATTATTTTCTTTTGTGATAATTTTTCCTTGACTGAAAACCTAGTTGTTACAGTATTGTAGGAGATAGTACATGTAGCAGTTGCTTTATCTAGGCTAGAAAGTAGAAAGGTATGGTGGTTTAGAAACGTTGAAAAATTATTTTGAAAAATGATATGTGTTCATAAAACATTTTTTCAAAGACAAGAAATATTGACATTTAAATAACATTGAAATTTAATACTTTGGTATGTTGATAATGTTTCTGTAAGGAAAAACTTAAGTTTTCATGATATTTTAGTGAGTAGGATAAAAATTTTCTTTTCCTGAAAATTACATTTTAGCTTTCTGAGTCCATGAGAACTGACTGTCATATGAAAATGTGACGGTACTTGCACAATTGTGGCATACTTCCATATCCCAGTATTGAAGCGTTGCAGTGTGGCATATGTGCCCAAGCACAGCCCTTAAAATATTGTAATAGTTAAAAGTACAACTTCGGATCTAGGCTGCCTGGATTCAGATTCTGGCTTCACCACTTACAAGCTTTATGGTGTTCAGCAAGTCTCTAGGCCTCCATTTTCTCATCTATAAAATAGGGATAATAATCTCACCAACTAAGGGCTAGGTGAAATCATGCATGTAACACTCTTGGCACATGGTAAGTACTTATTAATGTTAGCCATTAATACTTTCATTATTACTGAAAATGTATATAGAATATTACTAAAATTGCATATGTTTTCCTGGTTGTATCAAGGCTCCTTTGGGTATAAGTGTGGGAATAAACTAGTAAACAAACCAAGACATTTCGTTTTCAAAAGTGATAATGTGCTGCTTTTAACCTCAATTCGCTCTCTGAGTTTGGTGAGTTTCCTAGGGTACTGTGGTAGATTGGATTCTTGTTTCCAATTAATTATTCCTTTCCTATAAATAATTTGTACGTGCATATTCTTTGCCATGTGACTTTGCAGTTCTCTCTACTAGAACTGTTGAAGGCTATTTTCTCACCCTACTAATGTTGGTTTTGGCTGTTATTCTGGCTGATGGAATGTTAAAAGGGTGTAATGTAAGCAGAACCTTAGAGGTGTTTGCATGATTTAGCTTGCTCTCTTCTATTTCTGTCACCTGCCATGAGAAGAGCATGCCTGCAGAAAGCCACAGGTTCTGGAATTGTGGAGATTTGTGGAACAGATCTGAATTCAGTCTAATACCTGAAGTTTAGCCTACCACAACCAAACTCTGCAATTAATTGAGAAAAATAAATACTTGCTGTTACAAGATACTGAGATTTTTGCAGTTGTTTGTTGTGTGGTTGTGCAGAAAAGAGTTAACATAGGTGGCCTAAACTGCTATCCTTCAAAAGACCTATTTATTTGCAAGGTTGACCCTTGGCTCATTTCTGGGAACTTAGCTAATTTTGTCTAAACTATTTGTGCAAACAATATGGTTTATGCTGAATACCTACTTTCCTTCTGGGAATCTGGGATTTGGGTAGGTGCTAGGCAGAGGCTGCCTGTGTGACCATGGGTGCTGAGTCTCCAATGGGCTTCCATAGTTGGCAACATTTCACACATGCTGTCACAACTAATTGCAGGCAGAATTAAGCACATCCTCTGCAACTGCCCTGGGAGAAGACACTTGGAAGCTTGCTCATGGTTTCTCTTGGATTTAGCCTGAAGTGCCTTTTCCTTTTGCTGGTTGGGTTTTGCATCCTTGCACTGTAATAAGTCATAGCCATGAGTACAAATATAAGTGTTAAGTCCTGTGAATCCTCCCAGTGACTTGTCGAACCTGGGGGTGATTGTGGGGACCTCTTAAACATAGTTGAATAACTACTGCAATAGTAGACTAATACAGGTACAAATAACTAATTGTGCTAACATTAATCTTGACCTGTTATTTGATCTAATGCTGCTTGCAATGTGAGTTGCTGGCCTGGATTCATAGGCTCCCATAAACAATGCTTTTGTTCTAAAGGAATATTTTGTCCCTACTTCTACTCCCACACAAGAGCTTTTTGTATAAGGCTTAGGTTTTACCACAGGCTTAACCAGATTCCCATTGTTGCAAAGATGTATTAGTGAATCCTTTAAATCACTTCCCTTTCTTCCCAAGCCTGACTTTTGCTTAGCTCCCCTTAGGGCCTATAGCTGTTTGGCTATGCTATGCATATCCTTTCTCTATGGAGAACCAACCCATTGTGTTGGGTTATAACAAGTATTGCTTCAATTCCAAATGTATTAATTTGGGCCCATTTATCTCTTACCCTACCTTTATGCTATAAGTGTTACATGTATTACACCTACATAATTATAAACCCCACAAAATAGTGATATAATTTTTGCTTTAAATTGTCACGTATGTTTTCAAGAAATTAAGAGAAAAAATTTCTTGTATTTATCCAGATAGTTATCATTTCTGATACTCTCCTTTTTTCTTAACTTTTGATCATTTTTTTGATGAAGTATCTGTGGAAGTTTAAAATGTTCTTTGCTTATATGTATTGTGTCACTTTTCTCTGGATGCTTTCAAGGTCATCTCTTTATCTTTGATTTTCAGCAGTTTAACAATGCTATTGCTAAGCATGTTCTTCTTCACATTTATCCTGCTTGGGGTTTGCTGAGCTCCATGAATCTGTAAATTTGTACCTTTAGCCACATTTTGGAAGTTTTGTCATTATCTTTTCCTTTATTTTCTGAGACTCCAATTACTCATATATTAGACAGTTTGATATCATTCTATAGATTCCTGAGACACTATCCATTTTTTAATCTTTTTTTCTATTATTTACATTGGATGCTTTCTGTTGATCTATCTTCAGGCTTACTGGCTCTTAATGACTTAATGCCAATACATTGAGAAGTTTATATGAAATGGTCAAATTTCTTTTAAAAGTACAAAAACAGTTACACAAAAATAGAAAATCTGTATCATTCTGTATTTATTTTTAAAATCATACTGTGATAAGGAACTTTCCTAAAAAGAAAACTTTATTCCCAAATGATTTCACTGTCTAATTCTTCTAAATATTTAAAGAAGAAATAAGAGAAAACTTACACATAAACTCTTGAGAATATTTCTCAACTCATTTATAAGGCATGTTTGCCTTACAAATAACGATACTTAAAAATGACAAGGATGTTACAAGAAAATTGTTAGCCAATATCTCTCATAAATTATAGTCATAAAAATTTCAAGCGATATTAGCAAACTGAATCTAGAAATATATAAAAGAATAGCATATCATAATTAAGTGTTTGCAGTATATTCCAGGAGTGCAGGTTTGGATTAACATCCAAAAATCAACCAACATAATTCACTATATATAGATAAAGGAGAAAGCTATATAATCATCTCTATGATTTTGGGAAAAGCATTTGATAAAATTCAACACTAAAACATGAGAAAATCCTCAGCAGACTAGGAATAAAAGGGAACTTCTTTTACATAATAAGAGATTTTACAAAAAAATCCAAGCAATTAGTATCATTCTTAATGGCAAAATATTGAGTGTTTTCATGCTAAAGTTAGGGGAAAGGCAAGGATGTTCTCTCTCACTAGTTTTCTTTAATATTGTACAAAAGGTTCTAGCTGATACAGCAAGGCAATTAAAAGAAATAAAATTATATATATTGTAAAGGAGAATAAAACTGTCTGTACTTGCAGATGACATGTTTATATATATAGAAAATCCCAAGGAATCTACAAAAAGTGAATTAAAGAGGTTGCTGGATGCAAAATCTGTATATAAAAATTGTATTGTTATATATTAGCAATGAACAATTGGGAAATAAAATTTTAAAATACTAATTGCCACAACACATAAAACACTCAGTGAAAAAACTAACAAAATATATGCAAAATATTTATACCAAAACCATGAAATGTTGTTGAGCAAAACTGAAAAAGACTGAAATAGATGGAGAGATATACCATGTTTATGGTTTAGAATATTTGGTACTATTAAGATGTCAGTTCTCCCCAAATTAACTTACACGTTTAAACCAATCCCAGTTGAAATCTAGAACACTTGCTTTTTTGTTATAAATTGACGAGATGATTCTAAAATTTATTTGGAGATACATAAAACCTGAAACAGACAAAATAACCTAAAAAGAACAAAGTTGCAAGACTTACATGACTTGATTTCAACATTTACTACATAGATACAGTAATTAATGCAATGTGGTGTTGATGTAAGGATAAACAAATAGATGAGTAGAACAAGATTGGGAGTCTAGAAATAGACCCATGTTTATACAGTCAGTTGATTTTTGACAGAGATTTCAAAGCAATTCGAAGGGGTAAATGACAGTCTTTTTAATAAATAATGCTAGAACAATAGTAGATATATGTGAGGGAAAATGAAATTTGACCCCCTAGCTAAAACTGTACACAAAAATTAGTTTGAGAAGGGTAGAACTAAAACTAAAAGCAAAACTATAAAGCTTCTAGGATAAAACATAAGGCACTATCTTCCATCCAGCAGATAGTCAAAGATTCTTAGAACACAGACACAGAAAGCACTTTTAAAAACTGGTAAAATGGTTCCTAAAAATAAAACACATTTGCTCATCAAAAGCGTGTTAAAAAATAAGCAAGCCACAGACAGGGAGAAAATGTTTGCAATAAATATATGTGACAGAGGACTTGTATGCAGAATATATAAACAACTTCTATAGCGCAATAAGGCAATTCATGTTTTAAAATAATCAGTAGACTTGAACAGACACTTCACATAGGAAGATAAAGTAGTCAATAAGCATATGAAAAGATGCTAAACATCATTAGTCATCAGGAAAATGGAAATTAAGGCCACCGCAGGCTATCACTACATACTTTCTAGAATGGCCAACATTTAAAACTAACAAGTCCAGATATTGGCAAGGATATGGAACAACTAGAATTTCCCCACCTTGCTGGTGGGAATGCAGAATGGTACTATTCTTTCAGAATATAGTTTGGCATTTACTTTTTGTGTGTGTGTGTGTGATGGAGTCTTGCTCTGTCACCCAGGCTGGAGTGCAGTGGCACAATCTCGGCTCACTGCAACCTCTGCCTCCTGGGTTCAAGCAGTTCTCCTGCCTCAACCTCCTGAGTAGCTGGGACTATAGGCGTGCCACCACACCCAGCTAATTTTTTGTATTTTTAGTAAAGATGGAGTTTCACCTTGTTAGTCAGGATGGTCTTGATCTCCTGACCTCGTGACCTGCCCACCTTGGCCTCCCGAAGTGCTGGGATTATAGGCGTGAGCCACTGTGCCTGGCTGGCATTTACTTTTAAGGTTAAGCATTCACTTACCATTTATCCAGCAATCCCAAGTTCACAAAAAGATTTGTAGTGTATGTTTGTAGCAGCTCTGTATATAAGCTGCCCCAAACTGGAAACAACCGAAATATCCATTAACAAAAGAATGAGTAAACAAATTGTGGTATATCCATACAATGGAGTACTACTTGGCAAGAAAAAAGAAATGAGTTACTATTACATGGATGAATCTCAAAAACCGACGTTTCAATGGCATGAGAATATACAAATATCTGAATAAAAATTCAATTAAAACTGTTAAGCAGAAGAACTCAGATACAAGAGTACATACTGCATTCTTTTTCATGTATATGAAGTTTAGAAAAGGCAAAACTAATTTATGTTGAAAAAAGCAGAATAGTTGTGGCCCCCAGCAGAAGGTTGACTGGGTTGTGGCAAGAGAGAACTTTCTTGGTAATTGTTCTATTTATTGATTGTGGTGTTTGTTATACAGGCCTATGTGTTTGTCAAAACTCATCAAACTGTACACTTCAGATATGTTATTCTACTGTATGTAGATTATACCTCAGTTACAAAGAAAAGAAACATATTTATATTTTTTTGTAATTTGCAAGTTAGATTTCATTTCTGTTGACTCCACACAAGACCCAGATCTTTATACAAGTAACCTTAGAAGTCTATATGTTTGGAAGTCAATTTTTCTTCTCCCTTAGCTTTTCTTTCCTTTCCTTCTTCTGAAAACCATAGGGATGTGAGAGAAGGTCAGTAGCCATCACACACAAAACTATAGCAGAAAACTTATATCAGAATTTTGTCATTTGGACCTTGTGCAGGCCTATAATTTGAATGTGTGACTCTAGAAATTGTTGCTATGGTGATAAACCACTTTACTTAAATAGCATGTATTTTACTCAAAATTCAGAGAAATGCTAACAGTTTCTAGTAATCATGCACTGGTATTAACTGGCAGGGATATGCCTAGAGCTTACAGGTTTTGCATCCATTATCACCAGACAAGTTCATCAGGTTAAAGCCATGCCAGTGAATAATGAAATATGTATAGTTAGTCCAATTTTCTTGTTACATATCTCCCCTTGCACACATGGAGCCCCCTTTTCAAGATTAATAATATGAGCTAGAGAAATTAGGCCAAGGGTACTGAATTACAAAAAGGTAAAACTGGAGGAATGCTTGTAAGGTCATCTTTTCCATCATTCTGCCTCGAATAGAACTGACTGTTCTTCAGCTGTCCCAAATGGTAAGAATTTGCCAGAGATGAAGAACAATTGAAATGCTGCTTGAGGCAGCCCTTGATGTAACCGTCCTGACTGACTGCAGCACTCAGAGATGCTGTCCACCTCCACAGTGCTGAAATATGCCTCCTTCTTCATTTTATAGATTTTGATTATATATAGCCTCTTATTCTTTATCTTTTAGATTGAAGAGCACTCTTAAAAAGAAACCTTCATTCCTTAATCATATTAGTAGCCTGTCTGTAAACATTCTCTGGTCCCTTTATATCTGTTCAAGCTGGTTGCAGTGTTTCAGGTACGAATTCATCATGATTTTATAAAAGGATAGATATTTGTTTCTTTGATTTCTAAAATGCTTTCTGATGATAGCTAGGTTTTTCTGACCAGTGTGCCATGGTACATTAGACCAGTATCTTCAAAGAACAGCCTATAGTGACTTTTAGGTCTTCTCTTGGATTGGTAAATATATGCCCAACAGTCTCATAATGATCATTTAGAATCTTTCCCCTAAGAACTAAGTATTGAAATTCCTCTGTTATCTTTCTCCCCCTTTGTACAATCTTATGGGAGCTCATCACCTTCTATTTGCTTTTCCTGACCTGGAAGATCTTATAGCCTTGGCAATTTCATTTTTCATTTCTCTGTTCTATTACTTACAAAACTATAAAATTGCATCAGTGACAGCATAGATCCCTGAGGAATCCCACCAGCTATGAGAGAAGAAAAGGAGAAACGCAAAACTTAGATAACCTATAACCCAACAAAATAAATCACTGAAAAATTAAGATTTGTTCATGTTTCTAGATAAAACTTGGAAGCTGGAATTTGCCTTGCCCACTCCAGGAACTGAGAGGCTTGGCTCTTTGTGAAGAAAACTATGGCCTGGCCTGGAGGTCACCATGGTGGCCATTGTGCATTCGTGTTCCGTTAGCATCAGAGGAATCGTTTCAATGAAGGATATTTGAGGGGAGTCTCAGACTCTTCTAGAAAAACTATTAGGATACTGCTTCCTAAACAATGGCATCCTAAACTTCATGCAACTGGAATTTAGTAAAGAGAAATGGTAAGGCACACATACACATACAGTATTTTATAAGACAAACCCATATACACAGAAGCATAAACATTTGCATATTGAGATCATCTTGGCCAATATAGTGAAACCCTGCCTCTACTAAAAATACAAAAATTAGCTGGGCATGGTGGCGCGTGCCTGTGGTTCCAGCTATCAGGAGACTGAGGTAGGAGAATCACTTGAACCCGGGAGGTGGAGGTTGCAGTGAGCCGAGATTGTGTCATTGCCCTCCAGCTTGGGTGACAAGAGCAAAACTCCATCTCAAAAATATATATATATATTTGCATAAAGGCAAGTAGATTTGAATTGATGTTACCAGGTTGTGAAGGAGCAAATACTGTGATTTGTTTCAGTGCAGCCAGCATTAAACTGATTTTGGAGCTCAATTAAAATATGGATGACTGTATTAGTTTTAACATGTATTAAAACCAAATTGACAAAGAAATAAGAAAACAGGCACTCTTATATGCTACTGGTAAGATTATACATCAGTACAACTGCAGTGGAAGGCAACATGATGATATCTTTCAAAATTACAAATCCGTGTACCATTTATCCGAAGAATTTCTCTTCTAAAATATATATCCTGTAGAAAAACTTACGAACTTGCAAAGTGTCATGTGCAAAATGTGCTTGCAAAAGATTGGAAACAAACCTGAGTGTTCATTGTAAAGGGACTGGTTAAATAAATTATGGTACTTCTAAACAAGAGAATATTGCATAGCCAAAAAAGAGAATGAGGACTTTTTCTTTCTATGAATTGACATGGAATGATCTTCAAGATAATCATTAGTTGAAAAAAGTCAAGGTGTAAGAGTGTTTATAGTTGGCTACTATTTGTATGAAAGGTGGGAAGAAAGCATGTCAATAGATGAGTGTATTTGTCTGTTCTCATACTGCTAATAAAGACATACTGGATAATTTATAAAGAAAAAGAGGTTTAATGGACTCACAGTTCCACCTGGCTGGGGAGGCCTCACAATCATGGTGGAAGGCAAAGGGGGAGCAAAGATACGCTTTAGGTGGCAGCAGGCAAGAGAATGTGTGCAGGGGAACTGCCCTTTGTAAAACCGTCAGATCTCGTGAGACTTATTCACTATCACGAGAACAGCACAGGAAAAACCTGCCCCTGTGATTCAATTACCTCCCACTGGGTCCCTCCCACAACGCCAGATTATGGGAGCTACAATTCAAGTAAGACTTGGGTGGGGACACAGCCAAACCATATCAATGAATTAGATTGAACCATAGGAAATTGCCATTATTAGACTGTTTTTGACCTGCAACCAATGGAAATGACAGTGGAATGACAACCATATCCATTTGGTTCCACCTAATATTTGCTTGAAGATGCATAAAATCTCTCTGAAAGTGTACACTATAAATTGACAGTATTGGTTGTCTTTGGGGGGCAGAGCTCAGTTAACTATGGGTCAAAGAGGAGATTTTGAACATTGTGAATATCAAATCATGGGGATGTACTATCTGTTTAAGAAATAAATAAATTTACAAAAAAATCAATGTGGCTGAGGAAAATCATTTTCTTATCTTACTACAAAATGAAACAGAAATATCATATTTCTACACCAAAGCAACTAAACATTGTTTAGTTTTCTTTTTCCTTCCACTTTGCCAGAAGACTTTAATAATGATCTTAAGATATTGTATCCAAGAAGAAAATACCAGCATCTATAGAGTTTTTGGGAAAAAGAAAAAAATTATCATCAATAATTCTGTTCACAGAGACTGTTTCTGAGTGTTTCTTCAGGAGTGACTGCAACTCCTGAAACTACTGTAATGACTCAACTACATTAACAAATGGAGCAGTGAAGAAGAATGGAACCCTTAAGCCAGATAAGAATTTAAGTACATTAAAGGAAAATGAATCTTTATTCCTGCTCGATAGAATGTTAGTTGTAGTGGACATGTTGAAAACTACTTCCTGAACAACTTGGATGATAACTCAAAATCCAAGTAGAAATGTCAAAAGAGAGAAAGTTACACTTAGATTCACCTTTTAATAGGATTTGTATGTAAAGGTAATTAAATTTTATGAATTGAAATTTTCAAGATAGGGTGTATATCTTTTAGAGACCAGCAGTGTACTAAACAAAGCAGCTTGTTCTCAGCCAGATGCTCTAACATCAGGGGTGTTGTATCCTCACCTTATCACTGAACATAAGGAGTTTTCAATAAAAATACAACCTATGTGAAGGAATACTAAAGAATTTTAAATATTTTCTACCTCTTAAAAGAATACACAGAAGCAACCCAGAGGTTTTCTTGGGGGAGAAAAAGAACTAGAGAAAGTGACCTTTTTACATTTCAAATTTTATACAAATTAAAATTTTAAGGTGCAAAATGATTTTTAAGTATTACCTGCTCAAGAATTAGCATATGCTGGTTATAAAATCAGACACACGTGATGTTCTGAAGAGGCACACTTTAAGGGCTTTCTTCGGTAAGCAAACATCAGGCAGATTTTCTTTCTTGAAATATATATAGATTTTCTTTCTTGAAATATATAAATGCCAAAAGTCTTACAGGACCCAGACTTTTACTGCAGCCCTGGGAAGTCATGGATTCACTAGGCAAACATATATTAAGTGCTACTATTGGATATAAAACATCATTACATCACAAGAACCTGAATGATCCAGGAAACACTGCATTTATTTTGTGTTACACACCATCTTATCACACTCTTTGAAAATTGTTAACCTGATTTTTAACCCGTGTGCTGTGACTTTCAGGTAACCAGAGTGTTAAATTTGTGAGCTCTTTCCTCAATCATCCTGTGTAAACCAGAGCTTCCCTCTCTCTACCCCAGTGGCTTGGCCCCTGTGTTGCTTTGTAGGTCTCCTGAGACAATCTCTACTCTTTTAGAACTCTATGCTTCAGCTTCACTTAATTAAAAGTGATCACTTTAAAAATAGGCCTAAGGTCAAAACGGACCCTGCTTCCCTCGTGACAGCAGGATTCAAGACCACTTCTTCCTTTACTGTGGATTGAGGCAACCTGAGAAAATACAACTGCCTCTTAAAACCCCATCTGCTTGTTTTCTACTCTAAAGCTCACATAGTACTTTCGTGGCCACACTTTCTCTTCATTCTCATGGTAACCTCTTGTGGCAAATGTGCAAATATTATTTGCCTCCACTTAAGGGCAAGGAACAGAGAGGCTCAAAGAGGTCCATAGTGGTGTGACTGGGATTAGAAACCAGTCTCTGGAATTAATGCGGGAAGATAGTGGGGATGTGAGTGTGGGCCTTATGTAGCACTTTATACCCAGGTTAGAAAGAATAATTACGTTGTACTTGTCAGGGTATCCATACAAATGTCAGAGCTTGTGTAGAAATCTGTAAAGATGAAGTGAGTACAATTATGTCTAAGTGGACTTCCCTGCACAAATGTTACCAGACATTTACTTACATTTTGGATAGCAGAGGTTTTCAAATTGAGCCTGTAGAGTTTGCTCCACACCAAACACTGAACAATTCAGTTTTCTTAAAGGTGCAAAAGGATCTTTTGGCATTTAATGATAATGTTACAATATGACTAGTTTGTACCCTATGTATCTAGAGAGTGCTCCGGCTTGAAAATCCTGGACAGCTTTGTAGTTCCTTGCACCTTTGAATTGATGTGCATTGCTTTGTGTCTGAGAATTAATCAAGACCTTTTATTTGCAGTCTACTGCTTATGAAAAGCAATTTCCTGCGACCAGTAAGGACAACTATGACACATGCAGTTCAAGTTTCACATCTAACAAACTCCTTCCAGCTGAAATCAAGGGAGAAATGGAGAAAACCCCTGTGACTCCAAGCCAAGGAACAGCAACCAAGTATCCTGCTAAATCCAGGGCCCTGTCCAGAACCAAAAAGAAACTCTAAGGTTCCTCCAGTACTGGACGGTGCAAAAACAAAGCTGCTGTTGTTAGCACTTTGATGAGGGGGTAGGAGGGGAAGAGGACAGCCCTATGCTGAGCTTGTAGCCTTTTAGCTCCGCAGAGCCCCGCCATGTGTTTGTACCAGCTTAAAATTGAAGCTACTTATCTCCAAAGCAGCATAAGCTGCACGTGGCATTAAAGGACAGCCACCAGTACGCTTGGCTGTGGGCTGCAGGGAAAATCAACTCAAGATGTACACGAAAGTTTTTTAGGGGAGCAGATACCCGCAATTCAAGGCCGTGGGCACACTTGCTCATTTTTACTTCAAATTCTTATGTTTAGGTACAGCTATTTATAGGGGAAAACAAGAGGCCAAATATGGTAATGGAGATTCCAAATGATACGTGCACTTTGTACTAGAAGACTTTGTTGGAAAATTACTAATAAACTTGCCATAGGTATTACAGCAGAAGTGCTTCATTCACATGTGTTTGTGAGATTTTAGGTTGCTATAGATTGTTTAAGACAACTTATTTTAAACGTAGAAAGATAGGAGATTTTGTAACTGCTTGCCATTAACTTGCTGCTAAATTCTCAATGTATTGATTAAATCAATAAAAAACAGATGTTACTCAGCACATTAATTTTTATGTTAACAAGAGGTGAATATAATAAGGTCCTCTAAGCCTTTATGCAAATTATAAGTTTGGTCTACTGCTGCAATGGTAGGCACACATCTTTGGGGAAGATCATGAAGCAAGAAACAGGGGAACATACCTCATTTCTCTTCGCATTATAGACATCTCCTTTCCACCTGGGTAACTAATTTTGCCAGTTGAAGTCAAACTGGGTGAATAGCTGCTTTCCTTTGCTTCCCAAGCAAATTCTAAAGAAAGAATTTGTAATTGCTTTTACCTTCATAAAGACATAACCTAGTTCCATTCCAAACCCCCAAGGAATTGTCAGGTCTCCAAAATGGCCCACATCTGGCCAGCTGAGCACATACTAGTTGCATTTAAATCCACTTGGTAACTAAAAGTAGTACATGTGCTTCTCACAATTAGTTTAGAAGACACTATTGTGATTCTGAATGAGTCAAAGATACCACTGGCCTGTGTTGCCCCGCGTGGTTCTGCCAGGATTTTCTTAGTACCTTCAGTGTGCTTCCCTTGGGGGAACCTGCTGGTCAAGGCATATCTGGTGGAAATTGTCTGTATTTTATATTGGCATTAACATAGCTGCTTCAAGATCTTTCTCCCTTCTTGATGACTAGTTCCAGTCATATCGGAAGCCCATAAACCATATCCTGAGCTTTAAGCTTTCTCTCAGGGTTTAGTGAGCCAGTCTTTAAAGGGCATGCTCTGTCCACCTGAAGAGAATTCTGGCCTCATTAGCTAAGTGAAACCTTCCCTTCCCTAGTAGTAGCCTCAAAGGCAGATGTGTATGCTTCAGTTCTGTCACCTCTGGCGGGGAAAAGCAGGGACCTAGTGCACGGTGGCTGCTTGTCTCCTTGCAGAAAAGCCTAACCAACATGGTGGCTTTGATTCTGCCTATTCTCTGGGTCTGAAAATGAAATATCCTCTATATTCAAAATACTCTTACTTTCACAGCGATACTCTTTTGGGATTAGAAGATCCTGTTGTCAAATAGAGTACTATCCACATTTCTCTTGGCCCTAAAAATGATTGATTCTGCTCAGTAAACTTGAGCAAAGGTCCAGAATTAACCACTAACTAAAAGATGAAGTCATTTTATAACACATTAGTGTGTCTTCACCTTTTCCCACCTCACACCAGGCAAGGCCAACCACCCAGCCTACCATATGATGCATTCTATTAACGCCCCTCCATCAAGACGTTCATTTGATTTATAGGTGTCATTTTAATAGAAATTTAGCTCACTCTTTCTAGAGAGAATTTCCACATCATTTTCATTACTTATTTGTATTTTTGTTACTTCATTGTGGAGAACACACTTGAACCAGGCCATGTCTGAGCTTTGTATTCCAAAGGATGTGCCTCTTTAAGGTCTGGGGATATATGGCCTTCCTTCCTCCATTTGCTTTCAGAACTGTGAAAAAATGGTGCTCTTCCATTTCAGATTGACTTTCAATGACTGATAGGCCAACTCAAAGGCACCAATGACAAACACTGCGATACCTCCTGTGCTCCATAGCGTGGGGAGCTGGGTTTGGCTGTGATCCAGTGGGACATAGCCTGTCTAGGACAGCACAGAGCAGGTGTTATTTTCAAGGAATACAAATAGTGATCCACATTCCAACTTGAGTAACAGATAAGACAGGCAAACTATGATAAAAAAGAGAAATGCAGGTGAGCTGGGGACAAATTCATTTGAGGAGAGTAGAGGATGATATCAGAGAAGGCCTTACATCAGAGAAGGAAGGAAAATGGGGATATGTGGAGCAAAATGAAAATAAATTATAATTCATAAAGAAGACAGGATGACAACACATGGTTCTGCCAAAGCTGGAAGCCGGAGTGAGAGGAGGGAAGCAGTGCTCATAGAATATTTGGTTGCTCCAGGCCAGTCTGAGGTAAAGTTAGCCCCCTCCCAGGGCCCGTACACAGGCAAACCTAGATAAAGGTTGAGGAAACAAAGACCCAGGGAAACTGAAGCTGAGATTTTAAGAGTCGGCCACAAAATTGTCCTTTCATTTTGAGTAGGAATGTTGTGTGTTGCTGCGGGGGTTGGGTGGGGGGCAGCCAAAAAAAAAAATCAAAACATTTTGTGCTTGTCGCTGAAATACTTTGTTTAAATAATTCTATTTGACTCCAAAATGTAAGTTCCAGGTTAGACAGATCAAAAGCAACCAGTCTTGAAAATGAAGCTTTTTAAATTCCAGCCCTGCTGTTGGAACAGAGAATAAAGGCTTTGTTTAAACATGCATTCCCAGCAGCAAGCAGAGCTTTGAAATTGGCCAGGGAAGTTGCGTCCTATAATGGCTGCACTTGGCTAGAGACCAAGGAGCTGTGGCCTCTGGGAAATGGCCCCGGGCTGGATATTTTCTATCTGCCCCTCCAGAACCACTCTGCCTGCTCTGCCTTCTCTACCCAGAAAGGCTGATCTTCAGGGACTGCATTAACACACTCCCTGGGCTTCTGGATTCGTTGGGATTCTGTCAATGAAGACACCAAGGGGAGATGAGAGAAGGGGAGAGCCAGGTCCAGACGCTGACCCCCCGAGTGCCTCCCTGCTCTGGGCCGGGCTGCTGGGCATTCGCTGCCTTCTTTGGTGGGTGCAGCTCCTGCCCGGCAGCCCTCTTACAAGCTGCGTCCCCTGCCCTTGCAGGCCAAGACCAGCCTATTGCCCTGGCTACTATGTCTTCCTTTGTGGGTTTTCCTAAGCCCTCTCAGTGCCTTTATGAACAGTCTCTGTTAAACCCTCAGCTTCCACATTTGAGTTTACCATCTGTCTTCGGCTACAACCCAAGTGGTGTTGACCCTTTCCTTATCAGTGCTGCATTGTTCCTGACCCAGGGTAGTTTTTTCTCTGGCTGCCAGTCTTCTACCAAAGTACAGTAAAGGGCCAAAAAAAAGGATAAACGAGCTCTTCTTGACAAAAAGAGATGCACCTGGGTGGTCACTAGGGTTTAGGGGATGGGCTGGCGGGGAGATGTTCCTGAGGAGCTAGGTAGAGCAGGACACATCGAGCGTTGCCCGACACTGAACCCGAAATCTGAAATTGTCTGCGCTCAAGGTTTGGGGGCCTAAAGAATGCAGCACTTCACTGTGACAGCCAAGAGGACCTGGGAGGAGGCTGCCCCACGCTAACTGCCAGCTGCCAGTGAGGGACCAGGGAAGGGGCTTCCAGGGGACCCTGCGGAGCCCGGGGAGCACAGGTGACCTGAAGACAAGACGTCTCCTGGGCTTCGTGTTCGCTTCATCTCTGCAAGCACTGAACTCACTTTACAGAAGGGTTTTAAGGTAGAAGTTTTGACTATTCAAAGGCCTCACATCGCTCAGCTGTCCTCTTCAGGATCCTGCATTTTTCTGAGTGAACTGGCTGAGAACTGATTTTGATTTCTGTTCAGTATGTTGTTATCAGTTAATTCTCATTGGTGAGCCAATTTTCTTTGCTTTTGTTCTTCAAAGCGTGGACGCATCCGCAGCTGTCTTGCATTTTTGCGGCTGCCTTCTTCAGTCCCTACTATAATCAGCTCAACTCTGTGCTTGCTGGGTCAGTTCTCCATATGTCCCTGAATAATCTGGGTCAGCCCTCAGAGGAGTGGTGGGGGTTCCCACCACTGCCCCATTGGGAAGATTAATAGGACCCTTTGCAGTGTCACCAGGGCACTCTCAGAGACCTCCCCTTCCCTGTTGCCCGGTGCCATCCCAGGCACCTTAGCCAGATCCTGGACCTCCTCCTCCAAACATGCATCAGGTCCTGTCCTGGCCCAGAGAACAGAACTAGGGACGCCGTGCAGCCCCTGCCTCTGTCCAGGCTCCTGCTGGTTCCTCTCCTAACTAGATCCTCCGGCATCTTCATGGCATATCCAGGGCATTGATACGGGGCCACAGAAGTCTCTCTGCCCTTTGGGGACCAAAACCTCCCTGTAGGCAAGATCCTGAAGCCAAGCTATTCTTTAGGAAAGCCTTTCGTCAGTCAGCACAAAAAGTTGTCTCCATCCCCCGGAGCAATTGCAAGGCTGGAGGAGCCAGCATTCCTGTGTAACTGAAGGGTGGGGCAGGTGGGGCGGAAGATGGAGGGCAACTGATCCCCTCCCTGGACCCTGAGGAAGGCGCCCTGGCGAGGAGGTAGCAGCGGATATTTCCTGGTCCAAATACTGGCTTCCACTTAGTTACTAGAATCAAAGTCTTTTTTGCAAGCTGGACTTTGAGCTATAGTAGTAGATGGGATCTATTTTAACTAAAACCCCCTTTCAGAGTCATGATGTAACAGCAGCAACATTTACAGAGCGCTTACCACATGCCAGACACCATTCTAAGCACTTTATATGTATCAGTTCTTTCCACTGTTCCCACAACTTGTGAAGTTGATACCATTATCTCTACAGAGAAATGAATTGAGGCACAGAGAGATTAAGAACTGTGTCCAAGGTCACACAGCTAAGAAGTAGCACAACGGGCCTGGCGCAGTGGCTCACACCTGTAATCTCAGCACTTTGGGAGGCTGAGGCGGGCAGATCACGAGGTCAGGAGATCGAGACCATCCTGGGTAACACGGTGAAACCCCGTCTCTACTAAAAATGCAAAAAATTAGCTGGGCGCTGCGGCGGGCGCCTGTAGTCCCAGCTACTTGGGAGGCTGAGGCAGGAGAATAGCGTGAACCCAGGAGGTGGAGCTTGCAGTGAGCCGAGATTGCGCCACTGCACTGCAGCCTGGGCGACAGAGCGAGACTCCGTCTCAAAAAAAAAAAAAAAAAAAAAAAAAAAAGTAGCAGAATGAAAACTGGAACCCAGCCAGTGGGCTCAAGTATCACTGTTGTACTATATGCCTCTCAAGGCATTCGTATTTTTGCTCCCCTACTCTTTAGGCCTGAGCTACCATGAAGTTTGATCCCAGAGTTTCAAAAGGCCGAGCAACTCACAAACACCTCTGTCTCCAGCAGGAGGCTAGAGTGATAATTTTGACAAGTTTGGGCTTGAGGTTTCAGAAGAGAGTGGAATTATTTTTCATGTTGACAAATTTGGTGGAGACTCAAGCACTGTATCAGGGAAAGTTGCATTCTGAAGGACTTTGCGTGATAAAAGTAAGTTCTCAAGGCTTTAACTGGTCCTTTTGTCTGGAGCAGTCTTTAGAAGCCTTTGAATATGTTTTTAACCAAAGAGAGAAAAGAGGCTCTGTTCCTTCCTCAGGAATTCACAGGGACCGTCGTTTCTGTGCAGACATGACAGATCGATGCTTACCAGGAGCAAAGTGTGATTCCCATCACAGGGCAGCTGGGGGTTAGAATCACTATCATGTTTCCATTTCCCACATCCCTTCATCAGGTGGTGTGAGCAGCTGTGCCGCTGAGCTGGTGGAGTTCAGATGTGGAGTCCACCTCCCCATCCTGCCTTCCTCTAGCTTTTGCCGTTGCTCACTGCTTTAGATGACTGTTAGGTGCAGTGACGTTGTGTCCCTTTCACATTGACACCGTTCCTGGTTCGGGGGCAGCCGTGTTTTTATAGGCTCAGCGGATTCTGTGGTGCAGGACGGGAGACGGCTGCTCTGGGCCTAAGCCAGCAGCTAAGGATGGTGCCATCTCTCCCCGGCTGCCCACCCCCCAGGCCACTGCCTGCCACTTGGTCCCAGGAGAAGAGAGGCAGTTCTTATTCAGGATCCTCATTGCTGTTTTGGAACTTCAGAAGAAAAGACTTCTAGCTCCCCAAAACCATGCAAATGGATACATTTTTACAAGAGTTGTTTTTCTTCCAGAAGCAGTTACCTGGTAGTAGCTTCAGTCCCTTGCCCCCATCAGCACAGAAATTAGTCATGAGACTGTAGTCATTTAGCCACTTAAGTTTCATGTCAACTTTCTGCTCACCAACTTTTTATACCAGTCCCTGACCAGGCTTCATTGTTGTGTAGCCCAGCCCGTGTGAAATCTTGGCAGAAATGTCTTACCTGCAGTGATTCTGATTGCTTGGAGGGGAACAGTCTGACCACCGCCAAAATCTTTTTCTTTTCCTGTAAGATGACCAGCATCAGACCCCGTGGCACCATCATGGACAGAGTTGTACAAAAGATGTTCATTAAGAACTGGATTGAGAGACTTATTCATTCAAGAAATAGTTATTGGCCACCTACCATGTGCCAGGCACTGACAGGCGCTGGATATGAAACGATGTGAAAGGCAGTCAAAGCCATTGCCCAGCATAGGGAGCTTGTAGCCATGGGGGCACAGGGACAGATGATGGCCGTCTTTGTAATACAAATGCATAAAATAATTATATATTGTGATTAGAGATAAGAAGGAATTTATATAGAGAGTGCTACCATAGAGGATTACAGGATAGGAACCCTCTGGAAAGCCTCTCTAAGGAAGCCAACTGTGGGAAGAGCCGGGGAGGGATGTTTTAGGCAGAGGGAACAGGGGAAGAGCTTGTTGGGTTCCAGGACTTGGCCCAAAGGCCAGGATGATCAGGGAGGGGGAGAGGCAGGGGTCAGGTCCTGCAGGATTTAGGGGGCCACAGGAAGAAACCCTTTTATTCTAAATGCACTGGAAAGCCATTGAGGGCTTGACATCTGATTATATGTTTAAAGGATCAGTTTGTCTTCTGTGTAATGAATTATGTAAAGTGGGACAAAAGTGGAAGCAGGGAGATTGGTTAGAGGACATTGAATAAGATGGTGGCAGAGAAGATGGAGAGAAATGGGTTGATATGAAATATGTTTTGGAAATCAAATTGATAGGATTCAGTAATGGATTAGAGGTGATGGTTGAAGAGTGGGGAGGGGGCCAAGGATGACTTTGGCTTCAGTAACCAGATTGATGGTGGTTTCACTTCCTGGGGAAGGCCAGGCCTGGGCTGGCAGTGGAATGAAGAGTTCTAGCGTGGTATCTAGAGGCCTAGTGGATATTCTCTTCCTGTGCAGAGATGAGAGATTGTAGAAAAATAAGACACAAGACTAAGAGAGAGTATGAAAGACAGCTGGGTCCAGGGCACAACTCCTGCAAATGCGCGGAGTCTGGTAGTGGCCCCAAATGGCTGTGTGCACTGCTATTTATTGTAAACAAGGCAAGGGGGCAGGGTAAGGAGAGTGAGTCATCTCAGGTGATTGATAAGGTCAAGCAAGTCACGTGTTTACAGGACAAGGGGCCCATCCCTTTGTGGTGGCTGAAGCAGAGAGGGAGGACAGCATATGTCAGCGTTTTTTCTATGCACTTATCAGAGAGATCAAAGACTTTAATACTTTCACTATTTCTGCTACTGCTATCTTCTAGGAACTTAAAAGGAGGACCAGGTGTACAGGCAGAACACGTAAAGTGAACAAGGAGTGTGACCACTGAAGCACAGCACCACAGGGAGACGTTTAAGCCTCCAGATGTCTGCAGGCAGGCCTCGCTGATGTCCGACCTCCCACAAGAGGCTGGTGGAGCAGAGTGTTTTCTAACTCCTCCAAAGAAAGGGAGTTTCCCTTTCACGGTCTGCTAAGTAACAGGCCCCTTCCCAGGCACTGGCGTTCCCACAAGACCAAGGTGCCCTCAAGCGGCCCTTATCCGGGCATGACAGAGGCTCACACTCTTGTCTTCTGCTCACTTCTCACAATGTTCCTTCAGCTCCTGACTCTGCACTGGCTGGTTATTCCTCAGTTATAATAGTAAAACAGAGATTAATACTAAAAACTAATGATTATTATCCATATGTGATCATCTCTATATCCTATTTCTAGTATAACTTTTCTTACTACAACTACTTTCTTTATTATATTGGGACAGCTTGTGCCTTCACTCTCTTGCCTCAGCACCTGGGTAACTTTCCGCCCACATCTAGCTGGTCATGTGAAGTTTGAGATCTCTATCAGATCTCAAAGTGGAGATGACTGACTACTTGAGATGGATTTAAAGGTTGGAGCAGATCAAGGTGGATGGAGAGAAAAGAGCCCAAAGGCAGAGAAGGATGTGAAGGGAGACCCAGAGTTAATAGCGAAATTGTGTGCAGAGGCTTCTGGGTGCCTGACAGGGCTCACAGAATCCAGGGAGACCTGGTATCAAGGCATCATCTTGGTCCACACAGCAAGTGTGTCTCCCTCACTCAAGGACTAGGCAGCGACTGTACTTTGGCAAGAAGAAGGATGAGAATGGAGTGGAATGACATGAAATGCCATTCAGAGAAATATCCCGGGGAGATGTGGCCAAACCTCCTTATTGCTTGATTAATTGAATCTGAATAGTGATAGGTAATAAGCCCTCAATAGCTAAATCATAATTCCATAGCCTTCCATTAGCAATAAATCAGAAAATGGTGGGCCAGGTACTTTTCTGAAACCCACATTTGCAGAATCCTGGACTGTCTGAACTGTTCCTTCAGCCCAAGTCTTCCTCAGTGCAGAAGCTGCACTCACAGCCTCTCCAGCGAGCTCCCACCTCTGATGACACGTTCCTGGGGTTGAGGACTCCCTACCTCCCAGGGCAGATGAATTCCACTCTGGAAACACCTAAGTTCAAGAAAATTCTTCCCATCATCTGACACCTCCTGCTCACTGGCCCTTCTGGAACTCTTTAAAGGCCTCTCCAGCTGCCACATCCTAGCCCCTTGGGTTTGAAGGTGATTCCCACAACCCTATGTGCCGTCTCCAGGCTAAACATCCCGTGTCTCTTGGACTCCTCCTCAGTGACATGTTTCTAGGCCCTTCATTCTAGTTCATCTGGGGCTTTTTCCAAAATTGAACTCAGGCCTCCAAGTGTGGCCTGTCACCCCCAGTCCTTGGAACACTGTGCATCTGTCACTGCAGCCCATTGTGTTCCTGTTAACAGGGATTCGTGGACAATCTAGTTTGAGTTTACCAGGACAGACTTTAATGACAATGTGTCCCTGAAGCATGGTTATTTTCCTATCAATGTCCTTGTGGTGGACTCTTAGTGACCGCTAAAGAGCCTTTTTGCAGTGTGTTGCCTGCGGGGAGCAACAGAGAGTATGTTGAGTCAATGCTCTGAGGTTGGGTCTGAGTCACAGAGCCCTGAGATTATCCAGCAAGACACACTCATTTTCCTTAAGTATCGGTCTTGCTAATTATCCACTGAGATATTTGCGGAGGGAAGAAGGCACAAACCGAATTACAGGCCTGTTTGCCAGAGGATGCATTAGTGGCTTAGCTCCTGCTGGAGTGGTGGTGGGAAACAGGAGAGTATTGGCAACTTCAGATAGGACCTGTCCCGGACCCTCCAAACAGGCTGAGCACAGGTGTGCTCTGTGTCTGTGTAAGCTGCACATCCCCATGCCTCCCGCCCACACGCACTGGGTGCACATTAACTTCTGTGCCTAAATGGAATGGCTCTGAGCCCTCTCTCCCCATGCTACTATCAGGAATCTGAGTCTTTTGTAGGGAAGACTCTGAGCGCCCTCCCCCGAACATCTCTGAGAATTCCCAGGAGTGTTCACACATGTCCTTTTCCACTTGCAGCTCTTTACCTGAGACAGAGGCTCAGATGTGTCACTCTTTATGTCCTCTCACTTTCATTTCCAGGGCTTCTGCCTACCATCAGCGACTATGTAGCCAGGGGTTGTGGCAGCAGCTGCCCAGCAAGATGCCATATGTCCAGTGTGATGAGCGCCAGGCCCAAATCCCAAGTGTCACCCCGATGTAGCGTGCATGACACAGCAACCAGGCCCTGGGGTCCTCCCATGTTCCTTGCTGCAGGGTGTCCCTTCATGTGGAGTGGCCTCATGGAGTGGAGCGGACGTGGGTGGTAAGGATGCGCTGGTACATAAGCCATAAGATGTGGGGGTGGGGGCGAGGTGGGAGTTGGGAAAAGGTGTCATGTGGGAGAGGCACAGTGCATACTGTGGTTACAGAGGGATATGGGTGGGAAGGAGGTCCCAGCAGAGATTGCTCTGGCCCTTCCCTTCTGGATCTCAGAAGCTCCCCCAGGTAATCCTGACATGCAACGTGTCTGCTTCCTGTCTGGGCCCCATACCAAAGGGATTTGTAGGCTATTTCCAAATTGCAAGGAACGTAATGCGAAAAGCATATCTGCCTATGGTAAAATGGCTCAGACCACACTCACCTAAAGTTTTTGGGTAATGAAATATTTCAAAACACAGAGCTCATAAAAGAGATAATGACAGGTACCCTTGGAGGTGCAAAGGGTGAGAGGTAGTCCAGCCCCTCACTGTACAGCAAGGCCCAGGGACAGGGTTTCCAGCTGCTCGGTGCTCACTAGACCAGAAGCCAGGCAGGGTGTCGGCTACAAGTGGGGTGCTGGGTGCTTGGTGATCTCTCATGTTTCTACATTCAGGATGTTCCCTGCGGGATAACCCTTCTCCCTGTGGGATCCTTATATGGGGATCAGGGCAGGCACAGACTCCTGTGTCTTCGTCACTCACAGCCCCAGCAGCTGTCCCTATTTCATTCTCCCTGGGTCAACAGCAGGAGCCCTAACCCTTAGCCACAATGGAGTGGGGAAGGGGCAGCCAGGAGACTCTCGGCTGACAGATCACTTGGAATACCCCTATCAATTATGTAGCAGTCCCCACCACTGCCTTTGCAAGTTAGATTTAAAATGAGGTGTGTTTTCTTAATTTTTTTTATTTTAATAGCTTGAAGGGTACAAGTGGTTTTTGGTTACACAGATGAATTGTACAGTAATGAAATCTGAGATTTTAGTGCACCCTTCACCTGAGTAGTGTACATTTTACCCAATATGTAGGTTTTTTATCCTTCGCCACCCAACACTCCTCCTTCTGAGTCTCCATAGTCCATTATACCACTCTATATGCCTTTGCATACCCATAGCTTAGCTCCCACCTATAAGTGAGAACATAGGGTATTTGATTTTCCATTCCTGAGTTACTTTACTTGGAATAATGGCCTCCAGCTCCATCCAAATTGCTGCAAAAGACATTATTTCATTCTTTTTTTATGGCTGAGTAGTACGCCATGGTGTATATATACCACATTTTTTAAATCCACTCATTGGTTGATGGGCACTTAGGTTGGTTCCGTATCTTTGTAATTGTGAATTGTCCTTCTATAAACATACATGTGCAGGTGTCTTTTTGATATAATGAGTTATCTTCCTTTGGGTAGATACCCAGTATTGAATTGAATGGTAGATCTACTTTTAGTTCTTTGTGAAATCTCCATACTGTTTTCCATAGGGGCTGTACTACTTTACATTCCAACCAGCAGTGTATAAGTGTTCCCTTTTCACCACATGCCCACCAACATGTATTATTTTTTGACTTTTTCATAATGGCCATTCTTTTTTTTGAGACGAGTTTTGCTCTTGTCACCCAGGCTGGAGTGCAATTGCATGATCTCGGCTCACTGCAACCTCCCCCTCCAGGTTTCAAGTGATTCTCCTGCCTCAGTCTCCTGAGTAACTGGGATTACAGGCACCCACCACCATGCCCAGCTATTTTTTTTTTTTTTTTTTTTGTATTTTTAGTAGAGAGGAGGTTTCACCATGTAGGCCAGGCTAGTCTTGAAGTCCTGACCTCAAGCGATCCACCCATCTCAGCCTCCCAAAGTTCTGGGACTACAGGCGTGAGACACTGCGCCCGGCCAATAGTAGCCATTCTTAAGGCTCATATACTGTTGGTGGGAGTATAAATTAGTTCAACGATTGTGGAAAACAGTGTGGTGATTCCTCAAAGACCCAGAAACACAAATATCATTCAACCCAGCAATCCCATTACTGGGTATATACCCAAAGGAATGTAAATTGTTTTATCATAAAAACACATGCACGTGTATATTCACTGCAGGATTATTCACAATAGCAAAGACATGGAATCAACCCAAATGCCCATCATTGGTAGACTGGATAAAGAAAGTGTGGTACCATGGAATACTATGGAGCCACAAAAATAAATGAGGTCATGTCCTTTGCAGGAATATAGATGGAGCTGGAGGCCATTATCCTTGGCATACTAACACAGGAACAGAAAACCAAATACCACATGTTCTCACTTATAAGTGGGAGCTAAATGATGAAGACTCATGGGTAGCACAAAGAGGGGAACAACAGACACTGGGGTCTATCAGAGAGTGAGAAATGGCCATTCTTACAGGAGTAATGTGGTACCTCACTGTGGTTCTATTTGCATTTCCCTGATGATTAGTGATGTTGAGCATTTTTTCATACGTTTGTTGGCCATTTGTATATCTTCCTGTGAGAAATGTCTATTCATGTCTTCTCCCACTTTTTGTAAGATTTTTTTTCTTGCTAATCTGTTTGAGTTCTTTATAGATTCTAGATATTAGTCTTCATTTGCTGCATAGTTTGCTAATATTTTCTCCCCTTCTGTGGGTTGTCTGTTTACTCTGATGATTATTTCTTCTGCTGTGCAGAAGCCTTTTAGTTTCATTAGGTCCCATTTATTTATTTTTGTTTTTGTTGCATTTACTTTTGGGTTCTTAGTTATGAATTATTTGCCTAGGCCAATGTGCAGGATAGTTTTTCCTAGGTTATCTTCTTGAGTTTTTATGGTTTCAGGTCCTAGATTCAGGTCTTTTGATCCATCTTGAGTTGATTTTTTTATAAGGTGAGAGATAGGGATCCAGTTTCATTGTTCTACATATGGCTAACCAGTTTTCCCAGCACAATTTATTAGATGGGGTCTCCTTTCCCCAATTTATGTTTTTGTGTGTTTTGTTGAAGACCAGTTGGTTTTAAGTATTTGGCTTTATTTCTGTGTTCTCTTTTCTGTTCCATTGGTCTATGTGTCTACTTTTATACTGGTACTGTGCTGTTTTGGTAACCATAGCCTTGTAGTATAATTTGAAGTCTGGTAATATGATGCCTCCAGATTTTTCTTTTTGCTTAGGATTGCTTTGGGTATTTGGGCCTTTTTTGGTTCCATGTAAATTTTAGGATTTTTTTTTTTCTAATTCTGTGAAAAATGATGTTGGTGTTAGGATAGGAATTTGCACTGAATCTGTAGCTTACTTTCACCAGTGATATAGTTTGGCTGTGTCCCTACCCAAATCTCATCTTGAATTATAGTTCACATAATCCCCACATGTCATGGGAAAGTAATTGAATCATGAGGGCATTTATTCTCATGCTGTTCTCGCGATGGTGAGTGAGTTCTTATGAGAACTGATGGTTGTTTTTGTTTGTTTGTTTGTTTATTGAGATGGAGTTTCACTCTTGTTGCCCAGGCTGGAGTGCAATGGTGCGATCTTGGCTCACTGCAACTTTCGCTTCCCAGGTTCAAGCAATTCTCCTACCTCAGCCTGCCAAGTAAATGGGACTACAGGCATGTGCTACCATGCCTGGCTAATTTTGTATTTTTATTAGAGACGGGGTTTCTCCTTGTTGGTCAGGCTGGTCTCAAACTCCCGACCTTAGGTGATCTGCCCACCTCTGCCTCCCGAAGTCCTGGGATTACAGGCTTCAAGAGATCTGATGGTTTTATAAAGGGCTTTTCCCCCACTTCACTCTGCACTTCTCCCTGCTGCTGCCATGTGAAGAAGGATGCATTTGCTTCTCCTTTCACCATGATTGTAAGTTTCCTGAGGCCTCCCCAGCCCTGCAGAGCTGTGAGTCAATTAAACCTCTTTCCTTTATAAATTACCCAGTCTTGAATATTTCTTCATAGCGACCTGAGAATGGACTAATACAGGCAGTATGGTCATTTTCATGATATGGTCATTTTCATGAGCTTGAGATGTGTTTCTAGTTGTTTGTGTCATCTGTGGTTTCTGTCAGCAGTTTTTGTAGTTCTCTTTGTAGGGATCTTACATCCTTGGTTAAGTATATTCCTAGGTATTTTATTTTTTGAGCTGTTGTAAAAGGGATTAAGTTCTTGATTTGATTCTCAACTTGGTCATTGTTAGTATAAAGCAGTGCTACTGATTTGTGTACATTGATTTTGTAACCTGAGACTTTACTGAATTTATTTATTAAATCTTGGAATCTTTTGGAGGAGTCTTTAGGGTTTTCTAGGTATATGATCATATAATTGGTGAACAGCTGTAATTTGACCTCTTTTCCAATTTGCCCTTTCTTTCTCTTGCCTGATTGCTCTAGCTAGGACTTCCAGTACTATATTGAATAGAAGTAGTGACAGTGGGCATCTTTGTCTTGTACCAGTTCTCAGAGGGAATGTTTCAACTTTTCCCCATTCAGTATGATGTTGGCCGTGGGTCTGTCATACATGGCTTTTATTATTTTGGGGTAAGTCCCTTCTATGGCTACTTTCTTGAGGGTTTTTATCATAGAGGATGCTGTATTTTATTGAATGCTTTTTCTGCATCTATTGAAATGATTGTATGATTTTTATTTTTAATTATGTTTATATGATATATCCCATTTTGAAGTGTGTTTTAATTGGCCAGTTTTTAGGGGGGATTTATTTTAGACAAAGGTGAAGATTAAGGGGTCTGCAATGGCCCTGCCTAGGCAACGGATCCAGCAGCATCAATCCCACAACTATAGGGGTATCTACAGGTCATTCTCGATTAATGAGGACATCATCTCTAGCTTCTAGTTTTTGCTTTGGCTGTGACTTGGTCAAAGGAAAATGGAGGATTGTACAAGGTGCAAAGGGGCACAGTTGAGTTAGTGGTTTTGATAAATGGACCAACATGGGCAGGATATAGGACACTGGGGAGGAGAGAAGTGATACTAGGAAAACAGCTTCAGATTATGCTTCTGAAGCTGGGAGGTTAGGGAAGCCTCTACAGTGGAGCCTGTCCTGCCCAGTCAGACTGTTGAGGACTTCAGGTTTCAGACTATACTAGGGATGGCTGGAGCCAAAGTGTGGCAGCTGGAAGATGTGATCTCACTTAAAAGAAATGCAGAATTGGCCAGGCGCAGTGGCTCATGCCTGTAATTCCAGCACTTTGGGAGGCCAAGGCGGGCAGATCACGAGATCAGGAGATCGAGACCATCCTAGCCAACATGGTGAAACCCCGTCTCTACTAAAAATACAAAAAAACTAGCTGGGCATGGTGGCAGGTGCCTGTAGTCCCAGCTACTCAGGAGGCTGAGGCAGGGGAATCACTTGGACCTAAGATGCAGAAGTTGCAATAAGCCGAGATCGTGCCATTGCACTCCAGCCTGGTGAGAGTGAGACTCCATCTAACAAAAAAGAAAAAGAAAAAGAAGAAAGAATAAAAGGCTGCCAGGACAAGGCTTTATTGCAAATGCTTCTCTACTTGTAGAGATCAGACTTGATGAAGAAAGTGCACAGACGAGAAGTGGGGAAGCAGAGCTCAGAGAACAAAATTCTGTCTTAAGCCATCTGCCTTCTCCTGGCTTTGGATAACGGTATTAAATACCCTCCACCCAGCCCCACCCAACATGCACATGTGAACACACGTGTGTGCAGCTTCTGTCCCTCACAGCTGCAGGGGACAGATTTGAGCTTGCCCCCATGACATGCTTAGACACACATAAAGTCATAGTCACTTCTGCCCCCTCCTGCCTGGGACCCAGGTTCCCAAGGATCAACCAAGACCCCTGTTTCCCAGAGCCTTGCCCTGGTGGCTATCACTCAGTGATGCTTGGGCTGGCTGGAATCACAGCTCTGACCCTGCTCATTCCCCTGGATCCTCTTTGGAATATTCCCTGGGTGGCTGGCTCTGGAAGGAAGCAAAGGAATGCATTTGCCCTGTTGTAAGTCTGGAAATCTAAGTAGCCTGAGTGCCTGGGGGTTAGGCTGTATTCTCTAAGCTGAGTTTCCCAACTCTCCTGGCTAGGACCCCTTATATTAGTCCATTTTCATACAACTATAAAGAACTGCCTGAGACTCTTCCAATTTGTGCTTTCCTTTATGAAAGAAAGAGGCTTAATTGACACACAGTTCCACATGGCTGGGGAGGCCTCAGGAAACTTACAATCATGGCGGAAGGCAAAGGGGAAACAAGGCACTTTCTTTACAAGGTGGCAGGAAGGAGAAATGCGAAGTGAAGGGGGAAGAGCCCTCTATAAAACCATCAGATCTCATGAGCACTCACTATCATGAAAATAGCATGAGGGAAACCACCCCCATGGCTCACTGATCTGCCTCCACTTTCTAGGGAAAAAGAATTTGCAAATAAGGAAGTTGCAGACAACTCACTGCTAGCACCGTGTGTGAACTACCTACATTCTATTAAGGAATATAAGCTAAACACATCCTAAAGCAATTCTCTGTGAACTTGAAAATCATTGAGTAGTTCTATTATTTTTACCTTTACCATATATGGTCAGTTACTTAAATAACACAAGTTCCAGGAGTCCATCACCAATAATAAGTTTCTTTCTGTCAAGCAATGGGGGGAGGAAGTGGTGAGTAATTCCTGCCTCTGAGGTAGCCATGGGATTGCAGTTTTCCCATTTGAACGCATATGGATGCCTGCCTTAAATGCTAGTTGTTAGAAAGATGTACATTGGAAACCCTATTGCAAGTAAATGTCACTGCAAGTTGTAGGGTTAACCAGCAAGCAACTAAATTGATAATGATGAAGCTAAATTAATAGTAGTCTGTAGTTAAAAGGCAAGAGTAACAGTAATTAAAACCACAGTCCCTCAGGATGGCATCTCTTCAAACCTTGCAAGTGTGCATTTCTATGGGAGCATTAGTGCTGCCAGACTCTTTAGGAGGGCTTGGCATCAGAATCTTCTGGAAACACATTAATAAATTTAGTCTGTGATGCAAGATGAAGGAAATGTTATCTGTTAAAATTCCTCGTAGGAAGGGAACCATACTTCCCTGCCAAATATCCCTTGGTGGGTCCTTGGGCTAGGAGATGAGGCAGCCGCCAGACCAGAATCTGGAGAGAGCTTTGAGGGAGAGGTGGGCTGGCGGAAGGGTGGGTTGGGAAATATGTGTCCACTGCTCTGGGCGAAACAGGGAGAAAGGAACAGCGAGGTAGTTGAAACCCTCTGTCTGCATCGTGACCTCTCTGCATGAACATCACTGTTACAGGTTAAATATTTGTGTTCCCTCCTCCAAATTATTGTGTTAAAGCTCCAACCCTACCCCAGTCACAGTGTGACTGTGTCTGGAGGTAGGGATTTTATAGAGGTAATTATAGTTAAATGTGGTCACAAGGTTGGGGCCCTGAGCCAATAGTATTAGTGTCCTTATAAAAAGAGACAATGGAGACCCCAAGTATGATCTATCTTTCTCTCTCTCTGTCTCTCTCTCTCTCTTTCTCTGCTAGTGAGAAGGTGGCCATCTGCAAGGTAGGAAGAGAGCCCTCACTAGAAACTGAACCTACAAGGACCTTGATCTTGGACTTTCCAGCCTCCAGAACTGTAAGAAAATAAATTTCTCTCATTTGAGCCACATGGCTTGTGGTATTTTATTATGGCAGCTTGAGCAGATGAAAATAACCTCCTACCTCTACCAACACCCCCTCCCAACCTCCCAGCTCACAGAGTACAAGGGGGTTGGGGGTGGGAGCTAAGGAGGGGCCTGAGCTCTGTGCTCTAATTGGCCCTTGGGTGAGCTCCCATGGACCCTGGGGCAGGTGAGAGGTGGTGGGAGCCCAGAGGCACAGAGAGAAGCATCAGAAAGTCAGCCCTGGCAACTTGGAGACATCAGCCAGAGCTCTGGACTTCCACAGGCTGTGTAACTGGATTTGGAGGCAGCAAGGGCCTCAGCTGAGAGCTGGGAAGGCATATATAATCACTGCATTAATAACTTTGGTGCTTACGTAATTGGGTATCAGTAAGGAGGCCTGAGATGAAGGAAGACAGGGAAGACCAGGAATTGCATGTTGTTGTGGCTAAGACCCCAGGAAGGCACCTGAACACTTGGACTGCTGGTGAGAGGCAGGAGGAACCTCTGGGCTCCCTGTGGCTGCAGCTACAGTCCCCTCTTTGAGAACCACTAGTCAAAGGCGCGGGTTCCAGGGAGGCCCCCAGGAGGCTACCCACTTGTGTTTTTCCAGCTCACTCTCAGCCATGTTCTTCCAGGAACTTCAGACCCCACAACCTGCAGCCTGGGCCTCAATCACTGGGATGATCCCCCTGTGAAGAGGGTCTGCTTATAGCTGCCACCGTCACGGTGGCAGTGGAGCCAGTGTCACCTGGTGATGCCACTGAGGACCAGTAGAGCCATCTGGGCCCGAGACCACCCTGAGCCCCTGTGTGGAGGGCCCTCCTGTCCATTTTCTACTTTTCTGCTCTCATATTCTTCCCAGCCATGCCTGGGCCCAGCCTGGTCCTCATACTAGCACCCCCACCCTCTTCCTCTCAGCTCCTGGGCAACCTGCTATGTCCTGCCCTTGCCTTTAACCCAGGGCTCCTAGTAGGGGTAGAGGTTGACATGTCCTGTCAAAATCATCTGGGCAGCATTCTCTCTGCATGTGGGCTCCACACCCCCAGCAGTGTGACTTTGTAGCCCCCTCATCAAGAGCTGGAGTCTATTCCCCAACCCCTTGAGTCTGGGCTGGCCTTGCGATTTGCTTTGGCCCATGAAATGCTATGGCCTGGAAACATGCAGGTTCTGACCTTAAGCCTTCAGAGGCCTCGTGTCCTTCTGCTCTCTGTCTTGCTCCCCAACCTTTGCTGTGAGAACAAGCCCAGACCAGCCTCCTGGAGGATGAGAGACCATCTAGCACAGAGCCCAGTCATCCCAACCAAGGCCCAGACATGGGAGATGGCCCAGCCGAGGTCAGCAGCTCCCCAGATTTGGGTCTGCCCAAGGGGAACAGTGGACTCTGCAACTGCCCAAAGCACTAAATGCACAAACCCTCCCTGCGGCATGGGATCTTTTCCCAAGCTGACCGTTAGAGTCTTGATGAGCCCTGCATGGCTACCTTCATGACAGCCCTCACCTTCCAAGCAGGGCTTCTCAGAGAGGCTGGTCAGTGGGAGGGTCCCAGAGCTCCCAGAAGAGGCCGCCATGCCCTCAGCCTTACAAGCCAGAGCAAGACATGAACTCAATCTGCAGAAAGACATGCTCTTGGCCCTTGGATGCTGTCTTAAGGGCTGCGGTGGGCAACCCCACAGATTGAGGCACTCAGGGAGGCAGTATGCCTGTCCCAGTCAGCCTTGGGAAGAAGATTTGGCTGTGAACACAGGACTGGCCACCCTTCACCAGCCTACATGGGGATGCATGAAGAGCAGGCCTCAAATCCAAAGTCTAAGTGCCAAAGGTTCACTGTCCCCACGTTTCTCTCATGAGTGTCTGCCTTTCCACTAGTTTCTGACTGGGAAGCTGAGGTTGTGAGAGTTTTCCTGAAAGACTGGGGTGTCTGGTGTTCATATTAGATCCCAGGTGGGGTGAGGCTTTCAAGTATGAGGAGTTTCCCTATCCCCTCTCCCACCCACCCCTTCTCCAGGCCTGAGCCAGCCAGGTAGAAACGTGGGATCTTGGTCTAAGGACCCCGTGGGTTGCTCGAAGACCCTGCTTTGCAGAGCGAGACCTTACAAGGCCTTACAAGGACTTGATTGGCATTCACAGAACTTGACCTGAGCCTTGCAGCAACATCAAGCTCATGGCTTATAGAGCAGTCTGCTCTGGAATAGTGTGAGCCCAGCTACTAGAAAAGACGTCTTGGCCGGGCACGGTGGCACACACCTGTAATCCCAGCACTTTGGGAGGCTGAGGTGGGAGGATCTCTTGACCCTAGGAGTTAGGATCAGCCTGAGCAACAAAGTGAGCCCCATCTCTACAAAAAATCAAAATATTAGCTTAGCGTGGGTCACACACCTGTAGTTCCAGCATCTTGGCAGGCTGAGGTAGGAGGATTGCTTGAGCCCGAGAGGTCGAGGCTACAATGAGCTATGATTGTACCACTGCACTCCAGCCTGGGCAAGAGAGTGAGACCCAGTCTCAAAAAAAAAAAAAAAATTAGTGTAGCCACCTGCATCAATGATCTTAGCTAGGTTTTCTGGAGAACTTGCCGCAGCTTCTAGGGAGGGAGGGAAGAACGAAGGGAGGGAGGGAGGGAAGAACGAAGGGAGGGAGAGAGGGAGGGAGGAAGGAAGGAAGAGAGGGAAATAAATGGAAGGAAGAAAGGGGAAAGAAAAAGAAGAAAGAGGAAGAGAAGGAAGGAGGGAGGGAAGGAAGGAAGGGAAGGAAGGAAGGGAAAGGAAAGGAAAGAAGGAAAGAGAGAAAAAGAAAGAAAGAGAAAGAAAAGAAAGAGAGAGGAAAGGAAGGAAGGAAAAGAAAAGGAAAGGAAAGAAGAAAAGGAAAGAAAAGAAAGGAAAGAAGGAAGGAAGGACGGAAGGAAGGAAGGACAGAAGGAAGGAAGGAAGGACGGAAGGAAGGAAGGAAGGAAGGACAGAAAGAGAAAGTCCTGTTGCTCATCTGAACCTTTCCTCCCATGCTTTCTCCCTGTATCGGTTTCCTGAGGCTGTGTAACAAATTACCACAAATTCTGTGGCTTAAAACAACAGAAATGCATTTCCTAAATGCCTTTTCTAAACTTCATATACATGAAAAAGAATGTATTATGTACTCTTGTATCTGAGTTCTTCTGCTTAACAGTTTTAACTGAATTTTTATTCAGATATTTGTATATTCTCATGCTATTGAAACGTAGGTTTTTGAGATTCATCCATGTAATAGTAACTCATTTCTTTTGGCCAGAAGTCCAAATCAAGGTATTTGCAGAGCCATGCTTTCTCTGAAGCTTCTTGGGCAGAATCCGTCCTTGCCTTGCCAAGCTCCTGGTGGTTCCTGGCATTCCTTGGCTCATGGCAGCATCCCTCCAGTCTCTGCCTCCTTCTTCACACAGCCTTCCTTGCTGTCTCTCTGGGTGGCCCCTCCTCTCCTCTTCCTCTAAGGACACCAATCATTGGATTTGGGGCACACCCGAAATCTAGGATGATTTCGTCTTGCAATCCTTAACTAGTTACGTCTTGCAAAGAGCGTTTTTACCAAACAAGGTCATTTTCTGAGGCTCCAAATGGACATGAATTTGGGGGAGGGCACTCTTTAGCCCACTACACTCTTTCATGGTTCCTCCTCTGCCCCAGGCCCCCACTGAGCACTTGTGCTTCCTCAGCCTCCAACAGCCCTCCAGGATCAGACATTGGCCATGCTCCCCAGCTTTGTTCCAGGGCAAACAGCCCCCCGCTCCTTCCACGGCTCTCTCCAGCCCTAGTCTCACTTCATGATCTTCAAACTCATCACTATCCTATTCATCCCCCTCTGGACCACCAGTTTGTCAAAGTCCCTCTTAAAACATGGCTCTTGACATGGAGCCCAGAAACCAAACTCCCAGCCACTTCTCGTGTTGGGCTCTGTCCTCCTGACAAGAGAGCCTAGACTGGCACTGACTTGGGTGACTGAGGGCATGACACTCTTGCCTGGGGCCTCTCCAGCCTCCTGTTTCTCACAGGAGCTACCTTGTCTCCTCCAGCTGCAACTTCAGCAGTTGACTTTTTGACCCTAAATTCAGGATGTTGCATTTGCCCCACTGAGGTCCCCTGTTGGAGGTCTGAGCCCCATACTTGTGGCCTCAGGAATGGAGTGTTTTTGGGCCCAATGCTGCCCTCTGCTTCTCCCTTACAGCCCTAAGCAGAGAAAGCACCAGGGAGTTGGAGAAAGTCTCAGCTTTTGGGCCTGCGAGGGTGGATCATACTTGTAATCTCAGCATTTTGGGAGGCCAAGCCAAGATGATCACTTCAGGCCAGGAGTTTGAGACCAGCCTGGTCTACACAGTGAGACCCCATATCTACAAAAAATTAAGAAATGAGCTGGGCATAGTGGCATGCTCCTGTAGTCCCAGGTATTTAGGAGGCTGAGGTGGGAGGATTGCTTGAGCTCAGGAGTTGGAGGCTGCAGTGAGCTATGATCATGCCAACCTGGGTGGCAGAGTGAGACACCATTTCTTTTAAAAAAAAAAAAAAGCCTCATCTTTTGAGGCCTGGGTTTGAATCAGCCTTTTTTTCCTGTTGCCCCTTAGCTCTACCCCAATCCTCCCAAAGCGGCTGCAAGCCAGCCCTGGCCCTTGGGAGGGTGGGTGGCCCTTCAGACGGGGTCTCCTCCTGCCTTCATTGGTGTAGCTGGAGCACCAGAATGGGGCTGTTCTTAACGCAGAAGGGCCTGAGACAGAAACTCAGAGCAGACAACAGCCTCTCCCCCATGCAGGGCTCTGAATTCTCACTCAGAAACTTCCACTGACTGAGCCTTTGGTGTGCAGGTTGGCCGCAGTGTTCCTCAGGCTGGCCCCTTAGGATAAAGCCCCAGCATCTCAAGCCTCAAAGACTAGCCCTCAGCCCCAACCCTTAGCTGTGCAGAGGGCATCCACAGCAACCTAGGTCCTGGGGCCTTGCTGAGGCTCAGCCTTTCAGGAATTCCCAAGCAGTGAGAGTTCAGAATTCTACAAATAAAGCAACTGGGGTCAGCAGGAAGAGAGACCAGGCCTGCTAAGCTCTGGCATCAGAGCTTTCCTTCCCCACTCAGGCCGGCTGCACCCTCACAGTGGCTGCAGAGGCGGAGGAGGAGAGGAGGAGGTGGGAGAACTGAGGCCAGGTGCTGCCCCGCCCTCCCTTCCTAGGCCCCGCTCCTGCCTCTTGAACCTTCTTTCTCTCTCAATTTATGTAAATGTCATATTATAAATACAGTTTAGTAACCTGCAGTTTTGCCAAAACAGTGCATAATGGATATGTCCTCATGGCAGTGAACCGAGATGTGTATCGCGGCCCTTCCATGGCTGCCCAGTAGCTGTCTCTGTCCCCTAACAGGCATTCCATACAGACGGACACAGATGCTGATGGCTTCTGCGATGGTAACAGCTCTGTGATGGGGCTACCTCAGCACACTGCGTGTTTGTGCGATCAGCTCCTTTCTATAGATTCCCAGGTGTGGATTTGAAGGTGAAAGGGCATGTATATTTCATGTCTTAATCTGACCACCCAATGTCTTAGGGTGGTTGGGGCCCTCCCTGGGGGAATGTGGTAAGTTATTTTGGATCCTGAGATTAAAGGGAAGCTGCTTTGAAGCAGGGAAACAAGGCTGACCAGACTGGGGCTCCTTGAGGGCAGGGGCCAGGCTCCCATCCAAGGGGAGGCAAGAACCTGCCACTCAGGCAGGGCTTCAGAACTGGAGGGGTTAATTAGAGATGGATCCAGAAATCTATAAACACCCGAAAATGACTGACATGTGCTAATTTCTTCTTTAGTATTCACAATGGCTTTCTGTTAATTAAGAAGAGACAGAGCCCAGGGGAGAGGTGACGGGCCAGTAATTCTGGCACTGGTGGGCTGGGCAGGCTGCCCATCCTGGGCCTGCTGATGGTGAGGGGGCAGCCAGGGCACAGTTTGACCTTGAGGACACAGGCCAAGGACAGCCTGGCCCTCAGGGAGCCTCCTTGGGCAAGAGGTAACATTGTGCATGGGACAGGCAGCAGCTTTCAGGTTTCTTGTTTTTTAAGCTCAGTGACTGCTGGCTCTTGAGGAAACTGGGGACACAGGAGGCCTGGGTGAGGGATTGGGGTCTCCCCTTTCCCAGGGAGTCTTTTCCATAGCCATGCAGGGACAGGGCGGACAGGCTCCTTCCCCCACAGCTGATGGAGGAAGTGAGACTGCACTGAGGTTTCTGAAGTGGGTCCACTTCTTTGGGTGTGGTGGGTAGGGAGGACCTTGTCCTCTGCTGCTTGGCTGCAGGGGTAGGATGAGAGGATGGAGACCACCGTCAGTTATATCCCTCAGTCCCCCTTCATCACATGCTCACTGCCCTTTCCTACCACTCCACCACCCCACAGAAGCTAGGGCTGAGCCAGAGCTCTGGCCCAAGTCACTCTGGACAGATGGGAACATCTGGAGACAGCCTGCGTGTGTGTGTGTGTGTGTGTGTGTGTGTGATGTTGAGTGTGTCCACTGTCTTGTCTGCATGTTCATTGTGCATATCATTGTGTGTATGAGAATGTGTGAGTGTGAGTGTGTGTTCAAATCCTGTACCATTTTCAAGCTTCATGTGCCTTTGGGAAAGCTACCAAACTCTCTATAACTCATTTTCCTCATCTGCAAACTAGGAATGGTGATAGTGCCCACTTCACAGGGTTGCTGTGAAGATTATATGAGTGTGTGTCACACACTTAGAACAATCCTTATGTTTGAAAAGCATCGTTAGCCTAGAACCCCTTTCCCTCCTCTACCACTTCATTTATTTGGTGAATTCTTACTCATTCTTCAAGACCCAGCTGAAGTTCAGGCAGCATCAGGTCCATGTCACAGTGCAGGAAGATCTACCCTTAGAGTTCTGGGCTCAGGGGCAGAAGCTCTCAGTCCCTAAAGAAGCAGAGAGGAGCCTCTGGTCCCCATACCTCATAGTGAGAACATGAATGTACAATGATGTGGACACGTCAGCATGGGCTTGTACACATCTGTACAATGATGCATGTATATACACAATGTACACCCACACACTCACAATCTGCATGGATACAGGAGGTACAAATACTTTGTGTCCTCAGCATTTGCAGACATAGGACTCACACACGTAACCTTGGCATGCACAGTGCGCATGGATGGAAGCCCTCCATTGTCTACAAACATGATGTAGAAGCAGAACTTATATACACACATTTTGTACACATTTAGTACTTTGTTCACACATACATACAAAACATATACTTTGTACACATAAACTCTTACATAAACTCTTTATATATGCACAGTGCAGACAGACACAGAATGCATACCTGTGTACATGCATGGCATGGATGTATTCTTTATACACAGGGCAACACAAGAATAACGAATACATATGCACACACGTGTGCTCACACACACTGCACAGTCCCAAATGCAAGGCCTCAGACTCTCACAGTCCACACAAACCAGCCTGTAGCTGCCATCCCTGGGGAAAACTCACCCTGAGCCAGTAACCTCCCTTTAACCTTCAGCGCTGAAGGCTGCATTGGACCCACAGATGGGGAATTAATTGGTGTCATTAACATGAGGCAATGATAATGACTTCTCATCGATCCCTGTGGCAGATGTATGGCCACCCCGAGGTGGAACTGGGAGCTCAGGATTGGGGTCTGGGCCTCTCTTGCGGAGCTTTGATCTTTGGTGGCCACACTGGATGCCCATTCCTGTAAACAGACTGTGGTCAGGCCCCACCTTGCAGGATTCCTCGTAGAGCACAGAGGGGAAATGGAACCCAGGGGAGATATGCCACTTCCCAAGGTCACCTGGCCTGCTAGAGGCTGGGGCCACCTGGGCACTCAGGACTCAGCCCCTCATATGTGAGCCTCCCCCAACCCCCTCTGTGCTCTCCCACCCCTTCTGTAGAAGTCACTCTTGTCCCTCCTTTCCACCCAGGCTCTAACCATCTCCTGTAGGGCTGGCCCTGTTCACAGTCTCTGTCCTGTGTCCTGGGGCCTTCAGTGGGACTGAGACCATGAAGTGGAAGGGCTTGGCTGTAGGAAGGAGAGGGCCTGGGCTGCAAAGAGGATGAAGGTGCAGAGGCTGGCCTGGGACAGACCAACAGACCAGCAAACTCCTGCTCCTCCAAGAGGCTGCCTTTTCCAGGAAGCCTCCCCTGATGGGCCTACTCCAGGCCTAGCTGGATCCCCTTCTGATGCTTCAGCAGCTTCTTCTCCATCCAGCCCTTATCCCATGGGATTGCAGTGGTCTGCTTCCCCCTTTCCTTCCCCACTGTGCCATGAGAAAGTCTTCCTGTATGGACTTTATCTAATGATCTCTGCAGCTCCTTCAGGCTTACCCCAGAACAGGCAAGTAGTAGGTGCCTAATGGATGTTGAATAAATGGAAATAGGCTGAGACAGACAGATAGGCAGACAGACAGGTGGAAAGGCTGAGACCAGAGCTGGAAGGACAAATGGAGAGGGGTGCTGGAGCCCAAGTTCCAGGACTCTGTGGGGTGGAAGGTGGGTGCATGGGCCTTGGGGGCTTGGCCAGGTGCCCAGTAATGGCAGAGAGTTTGTGTTCTCTGGGGCCCCCTAGAGGCTTCGGGTTCCCTTCCTGGGTTAGAGCCAGGCTAATTCCTCCTACCTGTCCTCTCAGGACAGAAGCGTGGGGAAGGTAGCTGAAGGCCCTGCAGCTGGGAGCTGGGCTAGAAAGTGGCAGTGGGTAAGTGGAGGTGGAGGGGTGGTAACGGTAAATGGGATCCAAGGAATAGGATTCAGACTCTGTGGGTTCAGACACGGGCCGAGGCTGAACTCATTCCCAGCAGCCCCTTGGAAGCCCAACCTGGGTCAGGCCCCTGGGGACACCCCCGGACTGGCTGGCTGCACTGAATTTGTTACTGTCACTGCATTTCCAGGGTTTATAATGAGCTGCTAATGAGCTGTCAGCTAATTATGAGAATTAAATGGGGTAGCGGGGCTGAGTTGAGTTTTGCTGAAAGCTTCTGGGGTGTCCGGGGGGAGGGAAGGTCCCCATCAGCTTCCTGGCCCCCTCATGAAGGTGAGGGTGAAGGAATTTGCTCTTGGAGAGAAAGAGGGAGAACTCCAGCAGCCCCAGAATAAGGCAACTCCGGCCCCACAGCTGGGGAGCACCTGCACCAGAAGGCAGGGCAGTCGGGTCTGCGGAGGGCAGCTGAGCGGCCCCAGAGGTTTGACTCTCTGTGTGACCTCAGGCACGTCCCCCTGGGTCTAGAGTCTTTCCTTCTATCTGTAAAATGGGTCTGGAGGAGGAGAAGGGACTAACCAGCTGTTGCCTGCTGGCCCTTCCTCGCATCTCAGCCCAATCACGACACTGTGACTCCTCCTTCTTCACAGATGTGGCTCAGAGGCCCCCAGCTTTGTGAACTTAGGAATTTGCTTGGGGGTCACATGAAATAATTGGTGAACCCAAGTGGAGAATCTTTAACCAATAGAAATGAGTGCATATGTTGACAGGTGCAAGAACATTCATAGCAGCTATTTTCATAACAGAGCAAAAGTGGAACAACCCCAATGTCCATCAACAGAAGAAGGGATAAATAAGTTACGACATATTCAAACAATGAAGTAGTACATAGCAATGACAAAGAACAAACTACGTACATAGACAGTCTTCATTTTATGTGACTCCATTTTATGTGCATATTCCGATATGCACAGATTCCAGCTACCATGGTTTAATTAAGCAATTTCAGTCTCTCAACAAGGTGGTTCAAATTTCAGCCACCATTTTACTGGCATATTTTAAACTGTGAGTAGTGGCCTAAGCGGTAAACTTCCCTGCTGGCTCTTCAGTTTGCAAGTTGCTCCATCAATAGCAGATACATATCATGATCAATGACCAATCACATCCCTCTTTCTAAGGCTGTTGGTGATTGGACAACGGCCAATTGGATCTCTAATTGAAAGAAGGAATTAGTTAACAAAGAAGAAATTGCAACAAAGAAATGAAAATGATAATGCTAGAAGTAAAATTCGACTCAAATGTAAATAGAGTTGTAGAAGAAATAGCTGACTGGGAATGCCCACCGACGCTGCCACCGTTTGGCTCCAGATGTGCAGCAGAGGAACTTAGCAAAGACGAACGTATTGACATAAACGAGGAACGAGGTTGTGATGAAGTGGATGAACATGCCCCGGAGAAAGTGATGCTCACAAAAACACTTCACACCAAAGGAACTTCCAGAGATATTTCACAACATTGAAAACACAAAGGAGGAAATGTTGGTAGTAGATCCAAACTCAGAACACAGTCTGACAACTGGCCAACACATAGAAAAGATGCTTGCCTGTATTGTAAGTGACACGACCAGCACTGTTCAATCTGCTCTTCATAAGCTTTTACAAAGAAGTAAAATACTTTAATTCTTAATTTTCTGATGTCTAAAATTGCATCAGAATTAAAACTAATTAATACTAAATGAGTATTAGTTTTACTATTGTTTTTATTTCCCAACTATATTTATAACTTAACAGTAAGAGTTTTTAATGTTTTGACAAAACTTCTAAAGGTCACAGAACAATCATACTTTGCCCCCACTGATTAGGATCTCCCTGTGCGATTTCAACTCACACGGTCGTTTGTGTGTCCCTCACGCACCGCTGTGCAGAGCGAGAGCTGCCGGTACATGCAGTTGCACAGATGACTCTCACAGAGATGATGCTGAGAAGAAGCCAGATGCCAAAAAGCAAGTACATACTTTATGATTCCAGTCACATGAAGTTCAAAGGCAGGCAAAACTAATCTATGGGAGTAGAAGCCAGAAGAGTGGTTACCTGGGGTAGGTGGGGGTACTAACTGGGTCATGAGGAAGTCCACTGGGATGTGGGATATATTCCGGAACTTAATTTGGGTGGTTTCAGGCATGTATAAATTTATTTTAGAAATCATCCAGCTGTATACTGAAAATGTGTGTACTTTATGTAAAATATTCTTAAATAATTTTTTAAGTGGAGAAATCCTGTGAATGTCTTGGGGTTTTGTGTAGTTCCATCTTCGAGAATTTGACAGTATTCCACGTGGCTGGCCTTTTTTACCTTCTTCACTCTCTTCCCTCACCCACCTCCAGTAATCCGGCCCTCCTGGTTGCCCTTCCCTCTCTCTGGCTACTCCTCAGCCCCATGCCTGACTTCTCAGTGCTGCTCTTCACTTTCTCCCCACATTGGTCATCACCTGCTGCACTGGTCCTGCCCAAGGGGCACCTCCTCCACCCTGAAGCCCAGGCTCACCCAGAACCCTCCCCGGGCTCACTCCTTTCAGGTGTGCAGCGGGTGACCCTGTCACTCTTGTCTCCTCAGTCTCTCTCAGGAAGGAAGGAAAGAAGGAAAGGAGGGAGGAAGGAAATGAGGGAGGAAGGAAGTGAGGAAGGAAGGAAGGGGGGGAGGGAGGAAGAGAGGGAGGGAGGGAGAGAGGTAAAAAGAGAGGGAGGGAGGGAGGAAGTAAGGAGGGATGGCAAATGGATGGGAAAATAAAGGAGAAGGAAGGTCAGTCTGGCTGCTGCTGGGGAAGGGGCAGCTTCAGGGAGAGACTGTGCAGGGCAGGAGCTGCTTAGGGAGGATTTGGGCCTGATCCCAGCTGTAGAGAAGCAACACCCCATTAATGCCTCCCCGGCCACTGACGCGCCTCCCTAATGGAGTCTGGAACTCCACACTATTAGCCACAAATGGCATTTTGAAATGGCTTTTTTTTTTTGGTCGAACCCCAAAGACATTGCTAAGATTTACATTTTCAAATATATGCTGACCTTTTTTTCCTCTTTCTTTGAGTTCATTTGTCATCAGTGTATAATTGAATCAATATATTTCCCGATCAGCCCCAAGATTGAATAAGGTCACGGGGAGCCGTGTGTGGGCATTAGACATCATTATTTCACTCCGAATGAGCGGCCATGGCACGGAGCATTCCGGGCGCCAAATGAAATTCTATTAGATTCTATTACACTTTTACAATTATAGAGACGTTCCAATATTACAAGGGGAAATGAAGTCATAATAAAAAAGCCCAGAGGTGTATTACAGAGAAATGGGCACACTATTTTTCTAGTTAAAAACTTGATGGAAGGAGCTTGACTGGCTTTCGGTTGCCGAGATGTGACCTTGTTCTCAAAGTCCCTCAGTTGTTGGGCCCCGTCCCTTCCTTCCCAAGCCTCTGCTGCTCAGAGAACAGTCAGAGCCAGAATTTGGAAGCCAGCTTACCCTCTCTAATCAAACTGAGTCCAGCTCCTAGGCCCCATGGAGGCACAGACTTGTTCCAAACTGATGTCATGTCCGGGGCGATGAGGCAGCCGAGATACTGAACTATCATGGGGAGGTGTCTGACCCTGTGAGAAAGAAGCAGAGTGGCCAAGCAGGCATGTGAGAGGGTGGCCATGGGCCTGCATGAGCACAGGCGCCTGCCTGCTGGCATACGAGGCAGGGATTACAGCAGTGGTGGCATGGGTGCCCACTCCGTGCTGTGGAACACCTGCTCCATGCCACTGTGCTGCAGTGGGCCAGGGATCCTGCCATCGTGTCCTGACCCTTGCAGAGGCGTTCCATCAGCTCCACGCACAGATAAGACAGGGCCCAAGAGGGGCAGCTGGCAGGGCTTCCTGAAGTAGCAGAGGAGACAAGCTAGGCCTTGAGGGATTGGGAAAGCCTGGATATAGGGATAAGAGAAGAAGAGCCCCAGAGCTCGGAGGAGAGGAGAAACCAGTGCAACGAAAGGTCCAGAGGTTGGGGTGAGCCTAGCGCATTGAGAGTCAGGGATTGGTGGGGGTGGTGGAGAGGGCAAATGCTGGAGAGCGAGTAGGTGGGTGGGGGCTGGGGTGAAGGGTGGGGCCTCAGACTCTTGGGAGACCTGAGGGCCGGCAGGGGTCTGGTCAGGTGCAGGTTGGTGGCTGCCTAGGAAAGGCTCGCTGTGGGATGAGGTGCACGCTGGACAACCACCCAAGGGAGGCAGGACAGGGGGCCAGGAGGGGGGCTAAGACCCAGGTCTCTGGCACCTGGGTGGTTGTCCAGGACCATCTTGGGAAGAAGACAGTGACAGAGCCTCTTGGGAACAGGCATAGAGCCCTCCCCTTCCCTCTGGCCCTGCCCAGGTGCAGGGATAGATGGTGGATAGATGAATGAACTTCAGGCTTTCCAGGAACACTATTAGATGGGATAATGGTTCACTAATCTTTCGCTCCCCTCTCTCTTGAGGTATACATTTTCCCACCCATAGATGTTGGACCTGGCCATGTGTGGTAGGCAGAATTGTAAAGGTGACCCCCCAAGATTCCTGATCCCTAGTTATCAGTGCAGCACTAATTTAGGTACTGCTGTGGAGGGCTTTTGCAGATGTAATTAAAGTCCTAAGTCAGTTGACCTTATGATACAGAGATTATCCACGTGGATCTAAACCAATCCAGTGAGCCCCTTAAAAGGCAGAGCATGTTCCCTGGTTAGCAACACAAAAGGAAGCCGAAGAGTCAAAGCACAAAAAGGATTTTTTGCACTATTGCTAGTTTGATGAGGGAGGGGCCACATGACAAGGAATGCAGGCGGCCTCCAGAAGCTGGGAGCAATGCTGGCTGCCAGTCAGCAAGGAAACGGAGACATCAGTACTCCGAGGGCATGGAAAAATCCTGCACCTGCAATAGCAGGAATGAGCCTGGAAGAGGAGCCCCAGCTCTAGATGAGAATGCAACGGCTGACACCTTGATTTCTGCCTAGGCAGAGAGCCCATCACATCATGCTGGGCTTCTGACCTACAGACTGTGGACTCATAAATGGGCATTGTTTTAAGCCACCAATTTCATGGTAATTTGTAAAACAGCAATAAAACACTAATTATGCCTTGACTTGTATTGGACAATGGACAATGCAAGTGACAATGTGGACCTGGGGCTAGGCCTTGTGGGTTTCTGCTCAGCCTCTCATGATCCTTTGATGATTAGAGATTAGGAAGTGCAGGCCCAGGAGCTGTGCCTTCTGCTGGGCCAGAGGAACCGGCCTGAACCTAACAAGACCCTACAGCCATCCCTTGCTGACCTGCATCCTAAAGTGGAGTCACAGAGCCAACCTGCAGACCTGGTAACAGGCAAATCAATGTTGCTCTAAACTGTGGAGTTGTCGGGTGTCATGCCACCATCATGTCACAGCAATAGTTGAATTTACAGATACCTTCATCTTAGCAGCAGCCAGGAACAGGCTAGGACAAAGAGGCACGGGCTGCTTTGAGGTCCTGGAGCTGTCATCTTGTGCAGGGGTGAGCCCTGGAGGCCAAGGCTTGTGCTGAGCCAGCCTGATCCACAGCACTGGAATATCAGCTAACTGTCCTTACCACCACCCTGGGTGTCTGCATGCCCTTTCTGTTGGGGTCACCTCTGGAAGTCACTGTGCCCCACTAGGAAATCTCCTTTCCTCTAAGAAAGCTGGAGCCCCGTGGCCTTTCCCTTGCTGCTAAGAGGGATGCTTGCCTTTTTCCAGGTAAGTTCTGCTAGACCACCCCTGTGCCAGCTGCACAGGAAAGTGTCAGGCCCTTGCCCCCAAACTCGGGGGACACAGGCCACATCCCCTCAAGAACCTCTCTCTCTGATTGCTGGGCAGTGCTGATGTCTCTCCAGAAAAATCCTCACTTGTCTCACCCACCACCTGGAGGCAAGTAACTGAGGAGGCGCACGGGCCCATGAGGGTGTCCACTCAGCAAGCCTTGCCCGGACCACCCAGCCTCATACTGTTAAGACATGGGGTCTGCGCTTCTGTTTTCCCCAGCATTGGACCTCAGTTTAGACCAGCACCTCTCCCTGCCCTTTTACAATTTACTTTGAAATAACCTCAACTTTACAGAAAAGTAGCAAGTCCAGTACACATAACTTTTTCCCTGAGCCCTTTGAAAACATAGGGTGATGACATGGGGCCCATCAAGAAAACACTTCCGCATGCATTTCCCTCAACCTTCTTTAACACAGCAAAATCAGCAAATTAGCACTGACATATAACTAGCAGTCAGTCTTCTGCCCCACTCAAGATGCACCAAGCATCCCAACAATGTCCTTTAGAGCAAAAGGACCCAGATTTTGGGGTCATGCATCTCACTCAGTTGTCATGTTCCTCAGTCTCCCTCAATCTGGGATAGTGCCTGGTCTTTCCTGACCTTATTGCCTTTGTGATGACAGGCCGGTATTGGGCAGGCTGTCCCTCAATCTGGGTTTGTCTAACGTTTCTCAAGGTTCAATGCAGGCTGTGCGTGTTGGACAGGCCTGTTACCATGGGCTCGTCCCCGTGCTTCTTGTCAGGAGGCGCAGGGTTCTGACTGTCCCATTGCTGATGCTCACTTTGATCACATGAGGAAGGTGGTATCTGCCAGCCTTCTCTCCATGGTAAAATTATTCTTTTTCCCTTTGTAATTAATAACTATGTGGGAAGGTATTACGAGACTGTGTAAATATCCCATTCCTCGTTAAATTTTCAATTTATTCATTTATGTCGGTATGGATTCATGGTTTCCTATTTCTTTCAATGGGTTATGAACTGCTACTATCATTATTTATTTTGATGTTCAGATTGCCCCAGATTTGGCCAGTGGGAGCCCCTTCAGGCTGGTTTGTCACAGCACCCGCCCCTTCTCACTGTCCTAGCTGTTCCTGGTCATTCCTCCAGTGGAACAGTACCTGGATGACCTCAATAACCATCTCTTCACCCTCCAGGTGCCCTGTAGCAGCGCCTTGAAGACTACTCTTTCAGGCTGGCATCCTGAGCGCTTATTTCCCATCCTGACAGTTAGACTTTGGCTGGAGGGCAGATCTCAACCCCTGCCCTTGGCTGGCACAGATCTGGGCTGAGCACACAGGCACAAGGCACCCCTACTCACCAATGCACTGGAGACAGGACTGAGCTGTTGGCTCAAAGGGAGTCTATGCAGCTTCCTCAAGTGTGCGCAGGGTGGGGTCCCAGCTCATTTCCAGAGCTCAGACATGCCCCCACCCCAAGCTGGGACTCTCCCAGTCCTCAAATCCTGACGTCTTCCAGTGTGGTCTTCCCTGTTGTCCCAGGAGAGGGCAGGGCTCAGCCTGGCTCTGCGGCCACTTGTGGGTAGCCGGTGATTTGCAGGGGAAGTGCAGGAGAAGGCCCAGTGGCAGCTGTGTCATAATAGAAGACATGTGGGCAGAGTCTGGAGAACCAAGAGAGGGCTGCTTTGAGCCCAAGCTAGGAAAAGAGGCTGAGTGACACCAGGAGCCTGTATGGGGAGGCGGGGCCATCCGGGCAAGCCCCTGTTAAACCAAACTTCAGAGTGGATAGTGGCCAAGCTGAGCTGAGTACCTGCAAATTTCTAGCTTTTCTAGCTTCAGTTCTCATACCTCTTCAGACATTTCCTAATGTGGGGCTCTGGTGACACACTGGGCGTCAGCTCATCTGAGCTGGTGGCCCCATGTAGAGCTCCCCCACCCTCCAGCTTTCAGGAGCAGTTTGCATGGCTCAAAGGTGACCCTAGGGTGCACCTGAATGCTGCAATTCCTGCGGGATTCCTGGAGGCAGATTGTGGGCCTCCTCTTCTTCCCCAGTCTTCCCCTAGTGGGGAGGGGTCTGAGGGCAGGAGGACCTTTGGGGAGTTCAGGGACTTCCCTGCAGCAGGCCCCTGCCCCTCCTGCGGTTCCGATCCCAGGTTCTGGCTGTGCAGAGGCCCAGAGCTCAAGGCTAATTGTGAATTAGGAGCCCAATTATGCCCGGCACAATTGGCTCCGCGCTGCCTCCTCTTCCCGACAGACATGTATATTAATAGTTGGCACTTATTGAACCAAATATGAATATTCATCTTCATTTATATTTCAAGGCCTTTCCTCCTGGAGGCCCGCGGGGCTGCGACCAGCTCCAGCCCCATCACGGAGCTGACAGCTCGCACTCCTGGGCCCTGACTCCTGGCTCCGCGGGCCGCCGGGCGGGCTCCCAGCTGTCCACAAACATTCATTAGGGGGGCCGGACCCAGCGAGCTGCGGAGAATGGGTAATCGCGCCGCGCGCTGCTAATTAGGTAGCTGATGGGGCATTGAGGGCGAGAGGACGAATTCTTTAAACAGAGGACGGGAAACTTGAAGAGCTGTAATTACTTGGAGCAGAGTTCATTTCAGAACTTGGGAGCCAATGAGTCTGATGGCAGCCCTGCTGGGAGGAGGGAGGAGGGCAGGCCGGGAAGGAGGGAGAAAACTGGGGCCTCGGCACCCGGGACCTCAGGCTGCACAACTGCGGGGCGGTGCCTCCACCTTCATTTAATGCAATCCAGCTGTGTGGGCCCCGCCGCACTTCAGGGACAGCTTCCTCTAGCTCAGGGCAGACTTGGGGTCAGGCTCCTGTCTCTCTTGCACAGTTAGCTCCAGAGTGCTACCCTGGCATTGCGGGTCCTGCGGGGTGCTCCCAGCTCCACCAAGGGCCTTGGACCTCCATAGACAGTCACCACTGCCCAGAGCCATGAGTCGTGGTCCAGCCATCTGACAGCTGGTGTCCCTGTTTCCCAAAGCCAGCAGAGATGAGGGTCACTGGGCTCCTCAGATGCCCCGGCTGGAACTGGCAGGAATTGTTATGGACAGAAGGAAAGTTTAGAGGCTCTCCAGAGCCTGCTGGGCATGTCCTTGATACTGTTGATCCTTTATAGGAACTGCTTCCTCCTGGGTGCCCTCTGCCCCCCTCAGCCCTAAGGTCCCTCCTCACCCCCACCACTGGTCTCCTTTAAATCTCCCTGTCTGACATCTCACCCACCTCTCCCAGGAAAACCTCACCACTGTCAGCAGGAAAGGATAACAGTGGTGAGCCATCGGTCCTCCCTCCCAGGACAGGGTCCCCTGTCAGCCAGTCACTTTGGAGGAGTTTGAGGCCCCCACTCCTCCTTCTCCCGCTCCACAGCCTCTTTCCTTAAGGCCCAGTGCCACCAGGTCTCACAGGATTGCTGTGGGCAGGAAGAGCTCCAGGCTCATAGTCAAAGGTGGACATGGATGCCCCTGGGCAGATTTCCCTGTCTCTGTTCCCACTGGGGTGAGCTTCATGCCTGTAACTAATGGGCAGATTCTTGCACACCTCCAATAAGTCCCACCCAATTTTCAGCAGCTGTTAGATCTGAATCCATGCTCTGAAAGGATATACTTCCTCAGTTAGCAAGGTGTAATCCTCTGCCCCCAGCTCCCCACCCCTGCCACCCCTGTTATGGGGTAGAATGGCCTTTGGTTTCTTTCCTGTCAGCCTTTACTCTGTTACTCAAGGAGAAGCTCCTGACTCAAACTCCATTTGTTAGGTCTGCAGTCCCCCTGCAGAACAGACTTATCAGCACTCCTTCTCCATGTGGCTGCTGTTTGTTGCATGCCAACTGGTGATGATGATGGTGATGGTGACAGCAACAAAAGCTACCATTTATGAAGCGCTTCTGACATGCCAGACACTGGTCTAAGGGCCTCGTGTACTCACTCGTTCAACCCTCGCAGTAACCCTCAGTGGATAGTATTAGTATTTATTATCCCCATTTTACATATGAGGAAGTGGAAGTTCAGAAAAGCTTCGTGGCCTGTTGGTAAGTGGCAGAGCAAGATTTGAAAGCCAGTCCACCTGGCCCCAGAGGCTGTGCTGCTGGCCTCAATCCCTGACTGCACCTGGAAGGGCGGGCCTGGGGCTGCTGCTCAGGCTGGACAAGGAGAGGAAGGAACGCCCTGTTTTTGTAGATGGAGAGGACAGGGTCAGAGGACAGCCAAGTCATTCCTCTAGGTCCCACCCAGTTGGGCACCAGCTGTGCGACCCAGCGGGAAATCTGGGCAGCATCTCCTCACTTTGGCCTGGAGCCGTCCAGTACCGTAGCCACTAACCCCATGTGGCTATTGAAATAAACAGATTTGATTCTTCAGTCGCACCAGCCACATATCCATGCACAACAGTCATGTGTGCCGTGTTAACCTCTGCGGTTATCAGTCACTCCATACTCAGTGCATGTGGCCTGCCCAGCTTGGGGTAGAACTTTGAGAATCCCAAAACCTTTGAGAATCTTCTCCCTGGCACCCTCCAGGTCTGAGAGTACTAACTCTCCCTGAGACCCTCCAGGTCTCAGAGTACTAACTGCCCAGTGAGGGCAGCGTGGGAAGGGTCTCTGTGGAAAAGTTGGTGGGAAAAGCCCCATCCTCAGACCTGCCTCTGCAGCCCTTGTTCAAGCCTCAGAAGCCGCAATTAGCAGGCAGCAGCCGCTGCTTGAACCCACCGTTCCCCTCCTCTCGGAGGCTGGAGGCCGGGCAGCTCCAGCAGCTTTGCTCTTTTTTTCTGCAAGAAGAGATCAGAAACAGAAGCATTCAGGCTGCGCCTGGCTGGCTCCTCTCTCGGCATGAAGTCTGTGCCCAGCCCTGCCAGGCTGGGCTTCCAATTACGGAAGCTCGGCTTCAGCCACGGAGGGGCCGGCGCCCAGCCAGCAACCCACCTGGCCCCCTCCTCTAATCAAAACCTAATTGATGTGGGCTTGATGCAAGTCTTGCAGCACTCCTCTTGCTTCCCCAGCCCCAGCTGCTGCTCCTCAGGGAGCTCAGCCCTTTGTCCCTGCAAGTTTGAAACCATCTGAACAGAAGGTGGTAGCTCTGTGTTCAAGCATTCTGCACTTTCTTCATGCCCTTAAGTGGAAGTGTACCTGGATGGTTTCTGGGCAGGTTGCTGGGAAAGGATGTTCAAGTCACCTCCCCAGTTGCTTCCTAGACCTGTGCTTGAGCTGGGTGGGGCTGAGCATGATGTGGGGTGTCTGAGGGGTGCATGTGTGTGTGAGGTTTTGCAGACATGTACTCTGGAGTGTTGCTCTGCTAAGGAATTAGGCTTCTAGCTCTGAGTATGAGCACCTGCCTTCAACCTAGGACACCTGGATGCCCTTAGGACTGTACCTTAGGATAGGGTATTTTATCTGGGGAAACAGGATGAGGAGGAATGAGGAATGAGGAAGGGAGATGAGGGTGGGAGCAGAGGGGCAGGGCTGGGAGGATTCTGGGAGGCAGTTCTGGCCGGGCCTGGCAGGGGTTTCTCCTAACTGATGTCACCTCGTCCCTGGAGCTGTTCCATGTGAAGAAAGGGCAAGGAGGGGAGGAGGAGACGTGGTGACACAGTGTTCTCATCTTGGCGGCTCACCTTGCAGTTTGCAAATCCTTCCTCTCGGTTTATCTCCACGGCTCTATGAAGCAAGTAGGGCAGGACAATCACGCCCAGTCTGCAGAAGGGGAAAGTGATTTGATGAATGTCACACGGGGCCAGAGGTGGCACTGAAACCTGACCCTTGTCCCCAGGCTCTAACCACCCGGCTGTGGCCCATGGCTGCCAGTAGAAATTCCAGACCTTCATCCCACCCGGGGAGTGCCACTGCTAGAGTGGTCACAGTTGCTTCCAAATGGCCTGGATTTGGGGCTGGGGCTGTTTTATTTGCAGTTTTAGGAAGAATGGCACAGATGAGAGACTTTGAGTTCGCTCAAAACAACCTTGAAAATGACAGAAGAATTCTATCCAGGCTGCAAGGGTAAAAAGGCACCCCACACTCCCCCAGGCCTCCTCCGAGGAAGACCCCCTCTATTTGAGACAGCCGAAAAACAATAGGGATGGGAGAATTTTGGACATGGACTGGTTGTAACTTAAGATGAGGAAATAGGAGGGGGTGGTGGCAAATTTTTGGCTTAAATGTGTAGGTGGCCATGGAGTCCATTAATAATGTCCTGTTCTAACTGATTTCAGAGGATTTGGGGGCTGCGGCTGCTCTAGTAGGTATCAGTGGAACTAGAAACGGAGCTGTGCGGATGGGCTGCTGACTGTCCCCCAAGGAAGGCAGCTATGCCCTTGTGAGACAGATCAGAAAGTCAAGGGAGACAAAACCGGGTGACTAGAGAAGGACATGCTTCTCTCCCCCTTCCTGTGCCAGAGCGTCCTTCAAAGGAGGGCTTTGCCAAGCTACTTAGTCAGAACCCAAGTTATTGACTGGGTGTGATCACAGCCTTAGCCAGCACCAACTCAGGTTCGTGGCTTCTTGCTGACCCGGGCAGGGTGTGAGCCCTGGGTCCTGAGGTTATCTCTCTTCTGCTCCTCTCCTCTCATCCCTTCTGGTTCCATGGCCTGGGAGGAGATATGGGCTCAGAACCTCTCGTGAGGTTTCTCTCTGTCCTCTAGGCCCACCTTGATGTGCTGATGCCACAGGTAGACCTGGGGAGTGAAAGGCCCCACTGAGGACCTCAAGCCGCTGGTCCATGTTCCTGTCAGCTAGCAGCACTCGGGGCCAGGGCCGCGGGCATTCACACAGCACAGGTGCTCATGAGCCTGGGCTCTGATTTCTGTTCTACTGTTGCTCCCCCCGGAACCCCACTGGAAGAGTGGTGGCATGGGGGGCAGGATGCAGGCATTCCTGGGTCCCTGGCAGAAATAACCTCTAACAGCACCGAAACCTCACCCTTAACCTAGAATGGTTATTAACATATTGATTAATATTTAAAAACTCATTACACCTTGATGATGGCTTCCTTAATCAGCTTTTGTATTAATTGCAGCCACCCAGGAGCCATAACCATACTTATGTGGCAAAATGGAGTCGTTCTACTTAATTACTGAGGCGGTTTTATAGGCAGTCCTCAAAGCCCACAAACAATCAGAGATTTGATGTGATGTCTTCTTTTTAGATTTTCTTTTACATTGGATGCTATGATGGTTGGAAGTTTTTTCTTATATTGGACTAAAATGTTCTGATTGGCACCCCTGCTGCCCTCTCCATTATACCACCGTGGAACACCTGGTCTCCCCAGATGCTGGCCTCTAGGAGAGCCTGTCTTGAGGCCGTGGACCTTGGGGGGTGAGGAGGCTCTAACACCCACTGTGCCCCTTGGGGCTGCCACCCCCAGACAATACCGCAGGCCTGGGAAACCCTCTCCTTCTTCTCTTGGCAGGTTCTGCCTCTGAGTTCAGGGCCGAAACCCTAGAGCTCTGTCTATGGTAGTATCAGTCTTCAAGGTGTGCTGCCTTCAATCTTCCCAGTTACCTGGGGGGTCATCCTACTAGGCTCTGGCCACAGCATCCCTCCTCCCTGGTGCCTACTGGCTTATTTCTAAACCCCTTTTCCTCCAAATCACTGCCCAGCTTTAAAATGGGTCAAACAACCACCACCCGCCAGCTTTGCCCACTGCCCAGGGGATGCTTTGACGGCAACTCATGCTCATTTGTTGGGACAGTTGCAGTGGGGAAGGTGATGGGACAGAGGCCACGTCAGACCCTGCTGGTATTTCTCTTGCTGGAATGGGAAGATCTCAGTCCTCCATCCCTGAGTGCCTCTGAGGATTTTAGGGTTTCTGTCATTTTCCAGCAGGGCTGAAGGCACAGCCCCTGGGCAGGGAGCCCTCATGGTATGTGCCTCACCTTCCTCCTTCAGCTCCAAGGGGATGGAGGAGCTCGTGGTGGTATCCAGGTCTCAGATGAGCCAGGAGTGCTGAGGCCGAGGCGAAATGGACCAGGCATGGCATCTGTCTTTTAGGACAGCAGCAGAAATTATAAGCGCTGAAGCGTGTGCCTGTCCGCCTCCGGACGATGCTCCCACATCCAGCATCCCTGCTGGGGCCTGCCTGCCCCGAGAAAGCCTGCCAGAGCAGGGAACAGAGTCAAATGGTGTCGAGAGATGGAATCAGCCTCTTGTGCTTTAGAAATTGTGGTGAAGTGACAGGCAGGGAAATTGGTGACTCCCTCCTGTGGTGCTGATAACACCGGAGCTCATCCATCACCCATGCAGGGACGGCCAGAACCATGCAGAGCCGCAGCTGCTCTAAGGGGTCTCCTGTGGCCCTCACGGCGGGGCGGGCAGAGGCTGATGGCCACTGGGTCCTGATGAAGCCATAGCCCTGGACATGTGTATGCCACAGTAAGTGTGGACTGGGGTCAGGACCCAGCTCACAGGGTGGGGAGACATTAAAAATAGAGGTAGGGGCAGGTAAGGTTTATGGTTTGGTTTGAGGCCAGTCAGAGTGAGTTTTTGGGTAAGGCCAGATTCAGGTCAGGGGTCAAATGAGGCTTCCAGCTGGATTTAGGAGAGGCATCAGGACTAGTGAATAGAATTGGCGTTTGGTTTCAGGGGGAAGGTGTTTTGTTGGAGGTTATGGGTGTGTCAGGGTGCTGGGGCTCTTTATTTAAGGGGTAGTTAGTTGTCCTATCTGGGGACCCCAGGAAAGGAGGACAGGACCAGGCAAGCCATCCCCAGGGTCAGCGCCCGCTCAGGGAACACCTGGGGTTTCCTCCCCTTTTTTCCAGCCTGGAGTTCTGAGCTTTCTTATCCCTGTTGTTGTTCCAGGGCTCTCTTCTATCCCAACTGTTTTCTGCAGCAAGGGATGCTGGGGGCTGGTGACTCTGCGGAAGGGCTTGGAACTGAAGGTCCCAGTCACTTCTCTGGCTGCAACGTGGACAGCACGTGCCATTTCTAAAGGACAGTAATTCTTTAGCTGCCCTTGTCTCTTCCCCTCCCTGCTCACAGGCATATACCAGCCCATACCTGCCACTTAGCTGCAAACCCTGTCCCTCGTTCTGGTGCAGGTTCCTCTGTGATGGGCCTGGCCACTCCTGTCCTTTCTTTCCCCTTCCTGACCCCCATGTCCTGCCTATCCCTCTCTCCCTGAAGGCCAGAGCCATTCTCAGAGCCTTCTAGTGCAAGATGAGGGTGGCTGGCACCAGGAGAGTGGCATGGGGGAGACCAAAGTCCCTGCACGGGAAGGTGAGATGTGAGCTGTCACCCCCTGAGCTTCGCTGTTGTGTGCCCCAGAGGGTGTGTGTCGGTGTGAGGTGGGGCAGGGGCATCCGATGCTTCTCAGCTGGCTCAGCCCAGCCCGTTTCCAGCCTCATGCGTTGGCTGGGGTCTGCCTCTCCACCTCGGGTGCACTTTGAGCTCTTTCTGTGTTGCTCTCCCCACAGTTTCTCCATAAAGGCTCTTGCTCTGCCCTTGCACTAACTGCCTGGCCTCCTGCTCTGGGAGTCTGGGCCCTGCTGCTGCCCCTGCATCCTGGCATGGGGGTAGAAGGCACAGGCTGCGGAGTCCCACAGTCCTGGATCCAAATCCTCTGCCACCACAGAGCCACCAATGGCCCTCAGAAGTGAGTCACATGACTGTTCTAAGCTTCAGTTTCCTTATCCGTAAAGTGGGGATACTCATGTGTCCCATCGAGCAACACCACTTTGAGGATTAAGTGAGATGAGGCATATGAAGTGCAATGCACACAACAGGCTCTCAAGAAACAGCTGATCCTCTTGGCCTAACCTGTGCATGATCACAGCTCTGTGGGGCCTTGGTTGTCTCAGGGCAGGGCCATCAGAAACAGATCCTGAGATGAGGATGCACATGATTTATGAAGGAGGGTTTCCCAGGAGAAATCTGTAAGGAGTGGGTGAAGGACAGAGAAGGGGGAAAAGCCAAGCTGGTGTGGGGTGGGAGGAGTGTGGTGGAGGGAGGACTCCAGACAGTTTCAGTCCCCTTGAGGGTAGTGTCAGTCTCATCCTGCATGGGGAGCTCTGGGACATGATCATGCTTCCTAATTGTCCCGACTGGGGGCAAGGGAGCTGGGCTTTCACACTCCAGCCCTTGGTCATTGGCCAAGGCCACCCCAGGGATGTCAACTCCATACAACTGGCTCAGCAGTTCCAGAGAAGTCATCCAGAGAATTGCATGTGAGGTGGTCAGAGGCACATGCACCTCAAAGGTGGGGAGGAGCTCACAGAAATGGTAAAGGGGACATGAGGGGACTGGGGCAGAGGACTCCCAGAACCCCTGTGATGATTCTGAGCATGGGCCCTGCATGTGAGGCCTGGGACGACTGAGAGGCAGCCATCCCAAGATGAAGCAGTAACTAAGTAACTCTATACTGGGCAGGCCTGCATACTGGGATAAAAAGCTTCAGGGCACAAAGGGTTCTTCAGGAAGGGAAAAAATGGAAAATAACAATAATCATGGGAGATAACACTTGCATGGCACTTATATGATATCAGACACTGCTTCAAGGACTTTATTTAATTTAATACAACAGTCCTAAGAGAGGCTATTACTGCCCCCAGTTTACAGGTGAAGAAATGGAGTCTCGGCAAAGTCAACCAACATGTCCAAGGTCCCACAGCTAGAAGTGGAAATGACCCATGGGATCAGCCAGAGAACAGAGGGAGCTGGCAGTGGGAGGCAGCTCTGGAGAGCTCCTCTGCAGAGAAAGGGTGCTCCACAGCTGGGTGGGGAGCCAGCCTGGACTGAGGCTCCATCAGTGGAAGCTCTAGATGCTGGATTAGGTGACTCACTCAAGGTCACACACCTGGTACAATCCAAACCAAAGTTGAAGAAATGATATTTTAAAAATAAAGTCACGTGGTTTTTTTTTTTCCAGTTTCTTAAGTGCTCTCCCACCCTTTTCACTCAGCCAGAGGCACCACTGTTTCAGGGATGCTCGGGGTTATTGAAGCAGGAAGGCAAAGAGAGGCAGACTCAATGTGCAGACTCCCAAAACAGGGCTGTGTCCACAGTGGAACAGACACGTCAAGAATCAGGCTTAGTGGAGACAGAGAAGGTTTTGTAAGTTCCTAAAGCTCCTTTTATACAACTGAATCAAGCCTGGTGGACTTAGAGATTTACTCTAAGCCCCAGCGTAAGGAGAATGGAGGATGATATGGTTTGGCTGTATCCCCACCCAAATCTCATCTTGAATTGTAGTTCCCATAATCCCCATGTATCATGGGAGGTATCTGGTGGGAGGTGATAAAATCATGGGGATGGTTACCCTCATGCTGCTGTCCTCCTGATAGTGAGTGAGTTCTCACAGATCTGATGGTTTTCTAAGGGGCTTCCCCTTTTGCTTGGCTCTCATTCTTCTCTCTTCTGCCACCTTGTGAAGAAGGACGTGTTTGCTTCCCCTTCCACCATGATTGTAAGTTTCCTGAGGTGTCCGCAGCCCTGTAGAACTGTGAGTCAATTAAACTTCTTTCCTTTATAAATTACCCAGTCTCAGGTATGTCTTTATTAGCAGCATGAGAATGGACTAATACAGAGGATACAACACAGGGGAAGTTCCCCCTGCCAGGAAGAGGAAGTGGAGGGATCTGAGCCACTAAAATGGCAGCAGGAAAAGAGGTGAGGGGTCAGCTGTTGCAGTCCTGGTTGCTCCCTGGTGTTCAAGCACAGGGGAAATAGAGTCAGTCACCCAGATGGGTTTGAGGCCTTCCCAGTGGGAGGCATTGTCTCTTCTCCTCTCAGGGACTAGACTGGGAACAAGACCAGCTCCTTAGCAAAGCTCTGAGATCTACAGGTGCTAGGCAGGATGCACCATCCAGGCAGTGGTTTAGAAATGGCAGGGGAAGGTGGGTAAGCCAAGGGGCAGCCTTGCAAGGCCTCCACCCACTCTGCCACAGTGGAGATAAAGCATTTTAATGTTTCTAGGCCCTTGAAGGGGTCCTGGAGAGAGAAGAGTGAGGGTGGATTCAGATAGGTCTGGGGTCAGGTCAGGTATTAGAGGCTTGTGCTGTTTGTCAAGTATTGCAGTTTCACTCCCCTTCCTGGCTCGGGGCAAGACTGAGCTTCTGGCTCCATGGTGGGGCCACATGACTAGTTCTAGCCAGTGTGTTGTGATAAGAAATGGCTTGTGCCATGTCCAGGACGGAACATTGAACTGCTGATGTGAAACCCTCCATAGCACTCCTTTCTCTCGGCTGTAGTCACCAACAATGCCCCAGATAGTGACTGCTTCATCAGCCCAGATCCTAGAGTGTTGATAGGGAACAGAGCCCACCACTGACTTGTGATGACATGTAACACGAGCAAGAAATAAACATTTGTTGCCTGTCACTGAGATTTGGGGAGCGTTTATTATCAATCACAGCATCACCTAGTTTATACATGGCTGATGCAGACTTCATGACCAGAGGTCAGCATAGGGTTTCAAGGACTCAGCACCTAAGTGCGCACCAGGGGCTGGTCCAGCCACGCTGTCTGAGACCAGTGAAACCCAAAGGGCAGCAGTAGGCCAGATGCCCTTCCCGTTGCCACCATGAGCAGTGTGAGCTCCCCGCTGCATTCAGCTGCCATTTTAGGAAGAAGGAAGTCGAATGAAGATATATTGAAAGGGGAGAGAAACAGTCCTGATAGAGAGTTTGAAATTTGGAAGACTGAGTGTTTATGCAAAAGATGTTGAGTTAACCTGAAAGAGAGTGTTTTAAGCTGGAAAGACTGAGCTATCTTTAATTGGTAAGTTAAAGTATTTCCCCTACTCCCTTCCCAGTCGTCCGTGGGAATATGAGCTCAAGAGCAAGATGAAATGAATTATAGAAAATAAAGGTCTATGAATTTGCACATCTTGAATGTATAAAATTTTACAATTTCGTGCCTGCCAAACTCAATTCTGTCTGACTCCAGAGCTGGGGCCTACCTGTACCTTACTGTCTCCAGCTAGCTCATGTTCCCCAAAATGCTGCCCACGTGGAGGAAGGGGCTATCAGGGGCCACGTGCCTGGCTTGAGTTATGGCAGCAAGATGAGAGTAGGGTTCGGGATGGGGAGACACGAGGAGGCCGTCTCATGTAGCTGGTAAGTGCTTTGTCTTAGAAATAAAGAGACCAAGGCAGGATGAGGCCATCGCCAGGATCACAGAGCCAGCCAGTGTCGTGCAGGAGCCTCAGGTGGAAGCAGGGCCTTTCCTCACAGATATCCTGCCCACCTTTCTCTTGGGCTCTATCTCAGAGCACCATGCCACCATCTGCCACCGGCGCCCATGCCAGAAACCTGGGACACCCTGACTCTTCCTCTTACCACCCTTACATTCAGCCCCCAAGCCCTCTGGCCTTGCCCATGTGCTGGGCCCTCCAGGCTCCCCCAGCTCCCACCCTGCCCTGTGCTCTGGGAGGCTGATCACAGGGACTGCCTTCACACCATTATTGCTGCTCTCCTCCCACCTCTCCCTCCCTGCAGGTCACCTTGCGCTCATGGTGCCCGTAACTAAAGGGCAACACCTCCTGTGTGGCACGACCTGGCTCCTCTCCCCAGATTCCAGTGGCTTCTCCCCTGCCACACACAACTCCCTTTTGGCCCCACAGTGGTAATGACTCCCCACTGTTCCTAGCTCAAGGGCACACCACTACTCTTGATAGTTCTTCTCAAGCCTGGTCACACCTGCGAGAATAGTCCATTGATAAAACTCTTCTCATGGCACTCGGTTTGAGGGTGCCATCTGTTTTCTGCGAGGATGTGGCTGATAGAACCTCCCTTGAAGGATTTCTGTAAGGACTAGAGATGACACACACAAAGCACAAAGACCAACCACCTAGTGCACAGTCGCCACTCAGTACGTGGATGCTGTCATTGTTTCCTCCTAAATCTGGCTTGAAGCAACATTTCTCCCCATCCGCACTGCTGCTTCCTTGAGAGAGGTCTCTGCCATCTTTCTCTCATTCATTTTCATTGTCCTCCTTGGTCTCTGCCTCCAGCCTCACCCCTGTCTTCTTTGGTCAGAATGATCCCACTGAAGCCCATGGCTCACCATGCTATTCCCCTGTGGGGAACCCTTCAGCATGTTGATGGAGTCCGAGCTCCTCAGCCTGGCCCTCAAGGCTCTCCCTGACTCTGCCCGTCCCACACACAGGTAAAGAGCCTTGCTCGACCACTCCCAGGGAGGAGCCACGTTCCCCTACTCCCTGGCCTGCTGGCACACCCAAACCTCAAGCTCTGAATGGGTCTTCCTGCCTGTCTCCCTTATTACACCGTTACCTCTGAGAAGATCCATGTGCTGTCTTTCAGCATTTTCCCCAGCATCTTGCCTAGGCCTTGGCCCACAGCAAGTGCTTAATACGTATTTGTGGAAGGAAGGAAGGGAGATGAGGGTTTAATGGCATTTTCCCTGTAGCAGGCCTTAGGTACATTATCTTCTGTTTGCCTAAGAGAGCCTGGCCTTTAATAGTGCTAATATAGACACAGTGGTTTTACGACTAATATTAGCCAGGACTTTCTAAGTGATGTTAAGATTAGAAGTCTGGGGTTGTCAATAGTTGGACTGTGAAGCCTAGCAGGACAGTAGATTTTAACTCGGACTCTGCGGGGCCTCTCAGGTGAAGCTCTGGAGATGCTTAGAGCCTTGGGGATCCAGCTTCACTCTTCTCTGGGGCCAAGCACGGGGGGAAGGTGGGAGTGGGGATGTGGAGAGATTTGGAAGGGGAAGAACCGTCCTGGGGTAAGTCACTAGATCAGCTTTTCTGCTGGGGACGTTGAGCTGATTTGGGAACTGTCAGGTCCAACCTTGGGGTCTTTGCAAGGCAGGGGAGAGGCAGCTCCAGAGGCACATGGGAAGTGCCCTGAGAAGGCCAGGTGCTGGGAGGGAGGCAATGAGGCTGGAGATGGTGCTTGGCAGGGTCTGCCCTGCACAGGATGCTAAGTGAGGAAGCACAGCCCTGGGCTCCAGGAGTGGAGTCTCCCCACCTCCAGGGTCATCAGCCAACCATGGGATTTGAGGCCATTTCAGGCAAAGGGGTGTGCAGTAATACAGACATAGGCCCAAGTACTCCTCTCCACACCCTAGAAGGAAACATAGCCTCTAACTGACACCTAAACCTATGGATATAAAATAATGGTCATTTTATACCCATTGCAGGAATAAAATAACCCTGGAGCCAGGCTGTCTGGGTTTGAATATCAGCTCCACTCCTTACTAGCTGTGTGACCTTCAGCACATTACTTAACCTTTCTGTGCTTGGTCCTCTAAACTAAATAAGGATGATATAGTAACTACCTCATACAATTGTAAGGATGAAAGGAGTTCATGGTAAAGCTCTTGGACTAATATTGGCACCTAGTATGTGCTATAGAAGTGTTTGCTGTTATTTTTATTTTTATTTTTTTGGAGACAGGCTCATGCTTTGTCACCCAGGTTGGAGTACGGCGGTGTAATCATAGCTCACTGCAGCCTCAAATTCCTGGGCTAAAGCGATCCTCCTGGCTCAGCCTCCTGAGTAGCTAGAACTACAAGTGTGCACCATGCCCAGCTAACTGGGGTGTATGCATGTGTGTGTGTGTGTGTGTGTGTGTGTGTGTTTTGTTTGTTTTAGAAATGGGGTTCTCCCTCTGTTGCCCAGGCTGGTCTTGAACTCCTGACCTCACTCGATTCTCTCACCTTGGCCTCCCAGAGTGTTGGTATTCTAGGCGGCAGTCACTGCATCCAGCCCCTATTATTTTTATATTATTTCCTGGGAGCTCAACAGAGCAAGAAAAAGGACCAGAGCAGACTGCATGGAAGAAGGAGCCATGGACTGGGGCTCTGAAGGACTCACACGAGTTCCTGTGGAGGACTAGAAGGGCGGTCAAAGCTGAGTTGATGATTAGATTGCCTTGAGGGGAATGGGAGCTATGTGAGGTGAAGGAGACAAGGGAGGCTGGCAGGGGGCGAGGGGCAGGGAGCTGAGGCCAGGCTGAGGGGCTGCGGCACTGCCCTCAGGGGCTAAGGAGCCACCAGAGGCTGATACTAGGGTCAAGGCATGGTGAGAACGGTGTTCTGGAACAATCAGTCTGGGGCAGTGGAGAGGAGTGGAGATTGGAGAGGGGGTGCTGGGGAAGGGGAGCCGGAGAGGCCAGCTATGAGACTCGCCTAAGCCTTGGCGGGAGCCCAGGAGTGAGGCGTGAATGCATCTCTGCAGCTGCCATAGGGAGAGAGCCTTGCGGGTGCCCAGTCCCCACCCTCTCCCTGCTCTTTCTCCCTTTTCTGGGGCATGCCCCAGGGCTCAGCCACTCTCACCTGCTCTGGTCCTAGACGTTCCTTCCCCTCCCTTCCAGGTTGCAGCTTGAGAAACCATCTGTTTCCACAACTTTCGCTTTCTTCGCTGTCCTCAACAAGACCCAGGGCTCAGTCCACTCGGAGGAGTCTTGAGCAGGCAGCTGCAGGAATCACAGCATAGGAAGAAACTGGTCCCAGAGCCCTGGCAGGTGAGGAGCCTGGCTGCCCAGGTAACTGAAGGAAACCCCACCAGGCCCCAGCTTCCACTTCCTTCGGAGGGTGGAGCTCCCTCTCACTCCTCCCAGTAGAGAGGGCCCAGACCTCTGTCCAACAGGAGGAGGACACCCAGCCAGGACAGTAGGAGCCTTTTTGGCCCCAGGAGGGCATTTCCAAGGGCCCCCCTGGGGTGAGCTCCACCCACGTCTCTGGGCTTCAGCTCAGCCCTGAAGTGCGCGCGAGTGCATCACTCTTTATGGTGGGAGGCAGCCTAGAAGGGGGGCTGAGTGTGGGGATCTGGGGCCAGGCCACCAGGCCACTGATCCTGGTGCCACCACTTCCTAGCACTGTGATGCTGAGCAGCATACTCAGCATCTCTAGGCCTCAGTTTTCCCATCTGTAAAATGGGGATAACAATCATAGCCTTATGGTTCACTTCATGAGGCTATGATTGGGTCAGTCTCTGCAAAGTTGTGGACACATAGAAACCCCTATATAAGTATGAGCTATCTTTTTCTTCTTTTGAGACAGAGTCTCGCTCTTTCATGAGGCTGGAGTGAAGTGGCACGATCTCAGCTCACTGCAACCTCCACCCCCGGGGTTCAAGTGATTCTCCCGCCTCAGCCTCTTGAGTAGCTGGGATTATAGGCACCCTCCACCATGCCCAGCTAATTTTTGTGTTTTTAGTAGAGACAGGGTTTCGCCATGTTGGCCAGGCTGGTCTTGAACTCCTGACCTCAGGTAATTCATCCCCCTTGGCCTCCCAAAGTGCTGGGATTACAGGTGTGAGCCACCGCGCCAGGCCAGTATGAGCTACTTTTACTGTCATCTCTTTCTGCTCTGTGGACATATGAGGGCCTGATGATAGGTGGAGAATGAACCTCCAGGAGAGAAAATTCCAGGTAGGTGGGAATTTTGCCTGCCTGGGTGTGGGAGGGGAAAGGGAGGAGAAAGCAAAGAGGGAGAAGAAAGGATGAATCAGGGAGGCTCCTCTCGCCTCTCCAGACAGGACAGGAAGCCCCTTCGCAGCAACCCAGGAGAGAGTGGTTTGGCCTCCACTTACACCCTTCCAGGTACCTGATCCCCAGATCAGGTTTTGTGATTTGTTGTTACACCTGGAAGCTAGCAAGTTCTTCCTTGTGTGACCCACATGGATCTCAGACCTTAGTGAAACACCTGAACCTTCCTCTGGAAGTTCAAGTCTCTGCAGACTTTCCTTGCCCAAGTGTGTGGGGGATTTCCAGCAGTACTGTATGTGGTTTGGTGCTTACAGGGACAGCTGACTGAGCCACAGTCCTGCCAGACTTTCACTGCCACGGCCACCACCACAGTCACCTCAGAACTCATCATGCCAGGAATTTGCTGCGGTCCCCACTGCCAGTCATATGACAAGGGAAACCCTCCCCCACCATCTTTGGTCCCCCCTCACAAAGCGAGGGGTGCTCCTCTCCAGTTAGAGGACCCATAGTTGGGTGACAGGTTTCAAGGTGTATGTGTTGTGACTCAGTCTGTGATGGCTTCCTGCCCCAGGGCACAGCACACACTGCTCCCACAGTGGCCAGAGGGGCGCTGCCCCCTTCCTGCTCATTGGCCATGACCCACGCTGCCAACGGGGCTCTGTCCCAAATGGCTTTGCCCTCTGGGCCCTCAGGAGAGTGCTTCCATCTCTGTCAGGGCCCTGGAGCCCTGCAGGAAATGATTGTATGTGGTTTAAGTTCAAGTCCTTCTTCCAGCAGACTTCTTAAGTCTCATGTAAATCAGTGGATACAAATGCCTGCCTGGGGATGAGCCTCAGTACCCCCACCAAAAGCATCAGAGCCAGCTCATGCCCCCGCCTCCCTGCCTCATCACACTTTCCCTGACACACACCTTTATCACTCCTTTGATCCGGCAGTGGCCATGCTCCTTTTGCTCTTTGGTCTGGCACAAGGAGAGCCAGGTCTTAATAATAACTATAATAATATTTATCAATTACAGTATGCCAGGCCTATTCTATCCATTAGAAGAAGGGTACTTACTAGCTGTGTGACCTTGGGCAAGTCACCGAACCTCTCTGTGTCTTATTTTCCTCATCAGTTAAGCAAGGAAATAATACCTACCTCATAAGCATGTCATGCAGATTAAATGAATGAGTGGATGTAAAGTGTTTAGAATCGTGGTTGATATATAGCAAGTGTGGGGCACCAGCCCCGAGGCATGAAAATAAAGAAAAGTCTTGAGTTCCTTCAAGGGGACCTAGCTAGCATTAAGAAGTCAATGAGCAGCCTGCTAAGCAAGAAGTTGATGGTGGCTTAAAACAGTCACCAAGGAAGACAGAAGCACAAACTGATGGTTCCTCTAGAAGCTAAAGATGACATCTTAACATATGTCTCTGAGTTGTTTTCCAGAAACCCAGACCCTGACTAAATGAGAAAGGCCAACTGCTGGCACATAGACCTCACATAACGAGGAACTGAGGGCTGAACTCTGAGCACCATTCTTTGTTTTGAAGTTCTTCCTGAAGGTCCTGGAGGAAGTCACACCCACAGGCCAGAGCTCAACATTCCTTTCTGCTGACCCCCAAATTTTTAGCTGCTTAGCCAATCACAAATCAGAATATCTTTGAATCCACCTACCCTTCCTCCCCACTTTCAAGGTGTCCAGCCTTTTCAGGTCAAACCAATGAATCACCTCTGTGGACTGACTGATGACTTTGCCTGTAAAGTCATATCAACCTGCCTCCCCACCTTTAAAAGCCCTTTTCTGTGAGCCATCAGGTCTTAAGCATGAACTGCCCCATTCTCCTTGCTTGGCATCTGCAATAAATGCCTCACTTTCTCACGCTGCAAATCCTGATGTCAGTGTTTGGCTTTGCTGTGCCTGGCAGGTGGGCCCACGTTTGGTTTGATAACAAGCACTCAAGAAATGTAAGCTCTCATGGTCACAACAACTTAGCAATTTACAGTCTATTTATCATTCCATTTTCTAGCAAGGAAACAGTCTCTGAGAGGTGGTGTGTCTTTTGAAAGGCACTCAGTTGGTTAAAGGAAGGGGAGGGGTTACATTTGGGTCTGACTTCAGGACATGCTCTCCTAACCCCCAGCTTCTACACTGCTTCCCCATAGTCCTCCCAGGGCATGGACTCCTTGGCTCCAGTATTCTCTGGGGCAGGCTAAATGCCCCCAGTTTTTCCAGCTGCTGCCTTAGGCTTGTTTCTAGGTAGGAGTAAAACTTTGAGGGCATATTGCCAACATGTTTCCTTTCCTATTAAGCAAGGAAGCCACAGTCATTGAAATCCTGAAGGAAGCCAATGAGTGGGGAAGGTGATCTGGAAGCCCAGGGGCGGGAGTAAAGAAGAAGGTTTCAGGGAGTCAATGACAGTGGTGTGGGGCTGGCTCCCTTAGGTTGTTCGGAAGCTTCTGGGATGGGGTGAGGGCAGTAGAAGGCCCAGGAATTAGAACCCAACAGAGGCAGCCTCCCTGCTTTGTGGGGTCCTTGTCCTCTGATAAAGCAGCTTTGTTAGATACAAGGGGCCCAAGCACTGCCGCCCCCAAGAGGACCAAAGGCGGGGGTACTTTGCCCTAACTCCTAGGCTGCATGTTAATGCCTAAGAGCAGGGAAACAGGCCCCTCATGGCTGGGTGCAGTGGCTCATGCCTGTAATCCCAGCACTTTGAGAGGCCCGAGCAGGCAGATCACTTGAGGTCATGAGTTCGAGACCAGCCTGGCCAACATGGTGAAACCCCATCTCTACTAAAAATACAGAAATTAGATGGGTGTGGTGGCATGAGCCTGTAGTCCCAGCTATTTGGGAGACTGAGGCAGGAGAATTGCTTGAACCCAGGAGGCGGAGGTTGCAGTGAGCCAACATCGAGCCACTACACTCCAGCCTGGGCTACAGAGCGAGACTTCGTCTCAAAAAACAAAACAAAACAAAAAATAGGCCCCTCAAAGTTTGACCTGGGGCAAGACCCAGCTCTGCAAGCCTGTTTCCTTTCCTGTAGAATAGGGGTGCATAGAGCTCCAGTGCTCTCAAGCGCTCTCTGTGGGCTCACTGCTGGGCCCTGCTGCATGTGTCATCACTCAGATGGGGATCAGCCTTGTGCTGGAAGGCAGCAGGGACTAGAGAGATTGGGGTCCAGGAAGCTGGAGACCAGGTTCTGGTCCTGCTCTTATCTCTGGCCTGCATTGTACCTGGGACAAGTTGCTTAGTTCTCAGAGCTTGCCCAGCTGGAAAAAAGGGAAGAGGATAAATAATCACAGTTCAAGAGTCCACCTCTAGTGTCTTGCTCAAGGTTTGAAGAAAGGCTGTGTGATGCAATGGAGGAGGGGTTCTCCAGGAGTTCATTTATGTGAACAATATTTATTGAATATCATTTCATGGCAGGCACTGTTGCAGGAACTTGGACACATCGGTGAACAAAACCAAAGGTCCCTGCCTTGGGGACCTTAAGCCAAGGTCTCCCAAGGACCTTAGAGATCACCTAAGGCCAAGCCTGGATTTGGGGGCATTGAGTTGTACTAGACATAGAAGGAAGAAACTTGCCTTTCAAGTTGGAATTTGTAAATCCAGGGAAGCCCCTTCATTCCTTTCCTGAAAAAAGACCCCAGCGTTTATCAATTGTGTTTGCCCAAATAGAAGCGGTCAGAGACCAGCCTGTTTCCAGACTGTTGGAGGTACTCATTTTCATACCGACATGCTGTTTATGAACGCACTCCTATTCATTAAAGCAGGTTCCCCAAGGCCCTCAGCTGCTCAACAAGGTACTGGCTGCGTGGTGCGCCTTCTGCGCAAAAGGTGCTGTGCCCTCGGGTTCTGCACAAGTTCACCAGGGGCAGGGAGAAGGTAGGCGGGTCGGGTCAGGGCCAGGCAGAACTGGAGAGAGAGGAGGTGAGGACTCACCTGGTGGAGGGGCGCGGTGAGGCGCTTGGTGAGGCGCGTGGTGAGGCGCGGTCAGGGAGGAGATGGAAAAGGAGACCCGGGGAAGACGTTGGACTCGGAGGCTGCGCTCCTGCCCCAGGTGAAGCCGAAGGTGGCTGCGGAAGCTTTAGTCCTCTCTCCCCGACTTGGCGACCATGGCCAGGTGACAACCTCCCGCCCGCCCTTGCCCTAGCCCTTGCAGCCCCCGCTGTAGAGAACGTCTGGACTGGTCCCTGTGGCTGTGCACCGGTCAGCCCAGGAGGCTTTCCCTGGTCACCAGCCGGGCGCCTCTGCCGAGCGCAGGACCATCCCTGGCCTCTGCGCGCCGCCCTCCACCCTCTAAGCGCACATCTTTCTAATGGGATTAGGCTTCACACGGGTCAGGGAACAATTTATTATTCTGCTGGCTAGAGCCAAGTTTCTCTTTGAAAAATGGTTACTCCTGGAGTCGGCAATTACTTCAAAATAAATTTACCAAAGACACAATTGTGCCTCTTGGGTCAGTAAACGACTTGCCTGTTTGGGGCTGAGGAGACAAGGTGTTTATTAAGGACCGCCTTCGTTTCCTGTGCAGGTTTTTCAGTTTGAATAATTGTCCAATTAAATATAATTTGGAAGTCGGTGCTAACCCAGTGCCTGGATTGCAGGAGGAAGAATCACTCGGAGGCGTGCATTAATAAATCCCTCGGAGCCCCATCGCTCCCCAAATCCCTCCTTTGGTTTAATTTCGAGAAATTTTTTTTTTGTCTTCCCATAGCCAATAGCCTCCCGTTTGGAAATGAGCTGCTTTCCCCCAAAGAATTCCTGGGCCTCGCTTGCTTCCATCTGTCTGTCTGCTTCTCTCTAGCAAGCCGATGCGTGGGGATTTTCGGCTGGGACCAGCACAGTGATGCTGGGGTGAAAGGCCCATTCCTTTATGGGCCTGCACACTTGCAGGTTCATTCATTCATTCATTCAGTCAGTCAACAAACACCTACTAAGAACTTACTTGGAGCCAGGCCCTGGGCTGGATAAGGACAAAAATGAGAGATCGTCTTGGCCCTCAAAGATGATTCAGCACATTGAGAGAGAGGGACACATGAAAAGGCCATTGACTGTCAGACTGACAAAAGAAGGGGTCCTCTGGTTCTTTGAGTCACCCTTTCCACGCTGCAGATGGGGAAACTGAGGTGAGGAGATGGAAAAAGCCACCCAGGGAGTAACTGGGGAGTCAGGTATCCTTTGGCCAACCAGGGTGGTTTCTACAATAATTATTATATCCACCACCAGGCCTAGGGTGTAGTAAGGGAGGTGTGTGGCAGCCCTGGGGTCCCCAAAGGAGGCTCCGCTCTCTGGGAGTGGCTTGTGGGAGGCAACTGAGGGCCTAGAGCATTGATGTGGCACCATCCTGGCTGGCTGGGTCTGGTGGGGTGAAACACCCTCACAAGGGGCCTGTTTCTGATAACTAATGGGATCAGAGACATTGTCACGGACATGGAAGCCATCTGTTCTGAGGCCAAAGCTGGGGCAGTCAGTGCCCAGGCCAAACCTCCGGCCTAGGGAAGGTCTGGATCCTTTTTCTGGGAGCCTGCAGTAATCTGGAGCAGAGATGATCCTCCCTGGAGGATCAGGACTGGGCATCCTGTGTGGCGCCCTCTGGAGGCTGGTGCCTGGATCACAGAAGCCAGGATGCTGGCCTTAGCCAGGCCCTCTGTATGGCCTGCGATCACACATTGGACAATTTATTTGTTAATCACCCCTGTATGCTCAGCACTATTCTAAGTACTGGTGTCATTATAGTGAACAAAAGGGGCAGAAGTCCCTGCTGACATGGAGGTTTTAGTGAAGGGAGACGGACGACCAACACAAGCAAGGAAAAGCAGCAGTATGTCAGTTATGATAAGTGAGGTGCAGAAAGATAAAGTGTGTGGCGGTAGGGGGTGGGGGGAGGGGCACGGAGTATAGGGGATGGGCTGCAATTTTAAATGGGGTGGCTAAAGAAAGTTTCCCTGAGAAGCTGCATTTGAGCGGAGACTGGAAGGTGAGGGCATGAGCCTTGGGGATGTCTGGGGGAAGAACTTTCCATGTGTGGGAAGAGAAATGCAAAGTCCCTGAAATGGCAAGTATGTGGCATATTCAGCCAAGGGTCAGGGCTGGAGTAGGGTGAACAAAGTGAGGGCTGGGGGAGGGGGAGCCACAGAGGAGAAACGGTTGAAGGCACAGGAAGTGAGAGAGCAGGCTGAGGGCAAGGTCCCCGGCAGGCCTTGTCAGGTTCCCCTTGTCAGGTTCCCAGCCATTGTCAGGCTCCCTCTGCCTGGCCCACGCTGCAGGCTGCCTCGTGGCTCTGTGGCTCCGTGGTCCCAAAGCCTCCCTGCAGGCCTACAGTGGCCTCCTGGCTCGTCCGCAGAAAGTGCTGGCTCTCAGTCAGGGCTGCTGAGTCCAGTGGGAAGTGGGTGGTGAGGAGGGCGCAGCAGCCCCCCTAGGCCGGCCCTGTTGGCTGCCAGCAGCATCCTTCCTCAGCCCTATAGGGAAAGAAGGAACGGGATTTGTCTGCCCATATTCACAGCCATGGAGGTGATCCAGGTTGAAAGAAAATCAATAAGATGTGTCCATTTATGTGGCACAAAGGAAGAAAGGTCTGCAGACAGAAATAGGCCGGGAATCACACGCAGGCGACTTAATAAGACTTTTCCCCAGTCTGAAGAGGACGGTAATTTAGATTTGCCTTTGAACATCTCCTTTCTTGTGCCTCAATAACTCTCAGGATCAGCCTGCTTAGGAAGCAAGGGAAAGGAGATTGGCCGCCTTCTTAGAAGACAAGCCCGTTTGGGAAGGCCGCTTGCTCAGAGAAGTTCAAACACCAGCCTTGAGAAAAGATGAAAGTGCCTCGTCAGCACATCCTCGGCCCATTGATCGCGATTGAGGCCTGGGACTGGTGCATTTGGGCTGGAGCAGGACAATGAGAACAAGGCCAGGCTGCCAGGAGGCCCCCTCTGAGCCACGGTGGTGCAGGAGATGCTCATTACCGGCCTCGGGGCTTAGTGGCCAGGTGTGGGCAAGAAGCAGCCTGGCCCTGCCTGCAGAGCACCGGCCTTGCAGCCTGCGGGCCCCACAGCCACTGCCCAGCCTTTCCCCCCGGAGGCAGGCTGGCTCCCACTTCAGGCTGTGGCAGGCAGGACTCAGGCTGCCCTCCTGCCCAAGCACGGATTCAATTTATCCCCTTACAGCTGGAATTTCTGCCAAAGAAGTCTGGAGTACCTGCAGGAAAAGGGGAAGGACTAGGTCTTGTTCTGCTGAGGCGCTGCACAGAGGGTCACAGCACCTTTTGGCAGGGCTGGACCACCCACTTTGTGCTGCCTGAGTGCACCTTCCTGACTAGGCTGTTCACCTGACAGGAAAACCTAGGATCCTGGGGTATTAGGAAGCTGGGCAAGTCAGAAAAGGGCCCCTGGGCAGATTTTCTGTCCCTCTCCACAGACCCAGCTCAAGTATCACCTTTCCCATCTCCCTGTGAATGGCAAATACCCTGTCTTCAGTGCCCCCATGGTGTCCTCTGATTCCTCATTCAAGGTCTCATCACTTGTGCTGCCATTGTCCCACCCACTGCAGGCTCCTCCGGGGTGGGTGCTCTGTCCCCTGCACACAGCCCAGTCCCTGGCACGGAGCAGGTGCTGTCGTTGTCTCCATTGGCCCTCCTTCCTCAGCTGTCCGGGCAAGAGGCCTGGGCCAGCTGGGCCCCTGTGTCCAGTGGGGTCCAAAGGTCATATGAGGGCAGGCAAGCAGCAGGCCCAGCTCAGGATGCCAGCTTCTAGCACCAGCCCAGGGCTCTTCCACCTCAGTGCCCTGGGGTCACTTCAGGCTCCAGCAGGACAGCGGGAGGGCTGGGAGCTGGAGTCAGGGGACTTCATCCCAGAGCCTGGTTTGCATGTGGCCATGAGTAAGTCCATTTTCCTCCTACCCAGCATCCTCCTCTGTAGACCAAGTATGCTGGTCTCTGTGCTGTCCAGCATGATAGTCACATGTAGCCGTGGAGCAGGGCCTGAAACTTGGCTCGTAGGAATTGAGCTGTGCTGTGAGTGTAAAACACACGCTAGATTTCTGTGACTTATCACCAAAAAGAAATGTAAAATATCTCATTCATAATTTTTATGTTCATTACATGTTGAAATGATAATGTTTTGGGTTTCATAAACACAGTAATAATACTGGGTTAAAGAAAATGTATTATTAAAATTAATCCTTTTTAAATGTGACTCCTGGAAACTTTAAAATTACCTATGTGGCTCAAGTTGTATTTCTATAGGACAATGCTGGTCTCTGCAGTCTCAAAGCATGAAAGTTCGAGGCGTCTGTGTTATGAGAGAGTGGGCGTGAAGGTGCTTTAAACAGATCCATCTTCACAGGGATGACGCTGGCTGTCAGGAAAGACCAGACTTGCCTCAAAAAGGGTTAATGCCCAAAGCAGGACATTTTGGAGATCGTCAACCTTCGCTAGTACCAGGAGCGAATGGCCATTGTCCTGAATGAGGTAATGCCTTTAAGGGGTCCATCTCATTGGTGGCTGGAGGCGTCAGTGGTGAGCAGAGGTGGGAGCCCTTGGGTGTTTCCTTCTTTCCCTCTCTGAAGTTCATGTGCCATCCAATCCTGTTAACAGAACAGGTAGCCAGGACCACCTGGTCTTCATAAAGGGCCTGGGGACCCCGGCTAGCGATCAGGAGGGGCCCAGCTTCAGCCTGAGCTGAGGGTCTGGGTCCCCCTCAGCCCCGGGCACTTCTGGCCTCCCTGCAATTTGCAGGCTGCAGTCTCCACCCCAAAGGCCCTTCATTCCTCCACGTACCTGATGGCTCCCTCCCGAAGCTCTGAGACCCCACTTCCTGGCACCTCCTCAGTGATCTGCAACAGCATGGAGTTCTCTGCTCCCTCTGTCAGAGACCTACAGCCTGTATACTGCGATGGCCCAGCACTCCTGCCTGTGTCTCCCACTTGGCTGGAAGCAGACCAAGAGCAGGGTATGTGCTGGGGTGCCCAACCCTGGGCCAGGCACCGAGCACACCCACACATTGAAGGAGTGTGTGACTGCATAGATGGAATCTGGTTCCAGATCAGCCTTGGAAGCAGGGAGAGGGGCTGGTGGGGTCTGGGTAGATGGGAGGGATGGATAGATCTTGAGGGTGATGCAGAAAAGCAGTGGGTACTGGGGGTGAGGGGCTACAGGGAAGGCAGAGGGCCCAGGGAACTTCCATGACCCCTGTCCTGGCACTCAGTCTCTAAGATATGAGGTCCTCCCTGCCGTGCTGACACCAGGAAGGTTTGGGGCAGCCTGGCCATGGGATGCAGGAGGGAGCTTTGTGCCTGCTGATGAGCGCTGCCACCTGGCTTCCTGGCAGCCCAAGCAGGAGACAACAGAGCAAGTGGGGAGGTGACCCAGGAGCCAAGGGGGCCCAGGGAGCCCTGCAGGTATCTGAGCAGCTTCAGAAAGGAAGGTGCCAGAGGAACTGCGAGGGAGGAACGTGTCTGGAGATGAGTGGCTCCTCCCAGCCTTGGAAGCTGGGGGCATCTGGAACAGCAGGGTCCCTCAAGAGAGGAAAATGCCAAGATGACACTGGTGAGGGAGGGTTAGAGAGGCCTTCTGGGGTTGGCTGAGTTAAAGGGTGGGATGGGGCAGGTGGGGCTGGGGTAAAATCATCCAACAAAAGGACAGGTCAGGCATGGGGTGAGTGGAGGCTCATCAGGTTCTGAGGGAAGTGTCAGAACCCCAGCCCTCCTGCAGTCCCTGATGCTGCTGTAACGTGGCAGGGGTGTTGGTCAGGCGGCTGGCTCCACACTCTGCCACTCACCTGCCCTGGGACACGTGCCAGTGTCTCCACCTCCTACAAGCACTGCCAGTAGAGAATGCCACTACAGCCTTCAGGCAGACTGACCGGCAACCCATCCTGCCATGCAGGCCCACCCCAGGTGCAGAAACCTGGTTTCAGCTGCAGCTTGGTCACTGATGGCCAGGCTTCCACGGCCTTCTCTAAACCTTAGACTCCTCATCTGCACAATCCTTTCAGGGCAGTGGCCACTTCCTGCCCACCCTGCGGGGCAGGCTGCAGAGCAGCCTTTGCCCCTTTCTGGAGAGGGGGCTCCACATGTCAGCCAGCAGGGCATATCCCCAGAGCTCCTGGGGTGGGCAGATGAAAGGAGCTCGCCCCCACCTCCTTCCCCCAGCCTCCGGGCGGTCACTTCACCTCTCCTCCTCTCTTCTGCAGAACTGTAAGAATTATTATTTTTTAAATCCTCATTGGAATGCTAATTTTGATTTTGAGTGTCTGTCATGGGCTCTTTGAAGTTTTTCAGACAAAATAAGTATCTCCTTAACAGAGGGGATTAGCGCCTACTTGTTTAGAATCCTCTGACTGAGAGTGACAACCAATTTCAGAATCTGTGGGGTTTAGGGAGGCTGCAGGAAGAGGGGCCTCCTCCCTCCCTGGTGGTCAGCTTTCCATAAATGGCTTAATGGGGTTAGAGTTTAACCCCTCAAACAGGGATCAGAGCCCCCGGCTTGAAAGCCAATGAAAAGCGAGGCAGATCTTGCTATTTAAATCCAGCAGGACTTGGTTAGAACTCTTTTATTCTCTTGAGCTTAAAGAAAACAAACCCATTTCCCTTGCAGAATTTAGGGCCCACTCCAGCCAGCTGCCCCCAGCCTCCTCCCCAAAATGCAGGCCTTCACTCCACAGGTAATTCATGGCCCAGACTCAGCGCAGGCTGAGATGCTCCTGGCTTTATGATTCAGTTCAATTCAGGAGTGCTAATGGGGCAATTTGTAAAGAAAGAAATATAATGAGTTATCACAAAGCCCAGCAAGGACTCGACAAACCAGGCACTTCCCATCCATCAAGCATCCTAGCGTGGTCGGAGACCAGCAGCGCCAGAAATCTTGTGAGGCCCCTGGGAACACACTTTTCCTGGGCCTGGACACACACACATATGGCAGCCACTGCAGTTGCTTCCTTATCCCTTTGCTGCCTGCCCCCCCAAAATCATGGTCCCTAAGGGCCAGATGACCTGGGGCGATGTTGTGGGTGGGGTACGATGGAGGTAAAAGGGGGGATACTTAAGAATTTCTTCTCTGATGCAAAATTATCATGCAGGCCATTTTTAAAAAGAGCATTAATACCATGTGAGGGCCCACAGAGTCCCAGATGTCACAGGTAGGCTGTGACATTTCCCCAGGATTCTTGTTGCTGAAGCTGGAGCTTGGCCTGGCATGAAGCCTAAGGTCATGGAGATGATACTGGGCAGCCACATCCATCCAGTATGTCCCATAAAGTCAAACTTCACCCAGCCTGGGCCTACGGGATACCCTCTGCAGAGAGCAGGTGCCATGCGGTGTCCACTTTGCTGAGACAGCAGGCCCCTCACTTGAGTCGGAGACTCATAGGCAGGGAAGCCCCTCCTGCACTTCCTTCAGATGTGCACAGTGGGATTCAGAATGGGGAAGTGAATTGCCAGAGGACTCACATTAAGGAAATGGGAGCTTGTCACAGTGTGTACATGATAGTCTAGGACAGTGTGGCTGGGGCTGGGTGGCTAGCAAGGAGGAGTAGGAAGGGCGAGGCCTAGAGGGCGAGTCCAGAAGCCCAAAGGTCAGGCACCTGGACCTGGGACTGGCCCAACTTGCTCAGCCTCCATGCTGGGGTCCCTAGACTGGCCCCTACCCTTCCCTTTCCAGCCACCACTGCCCTGTTCTAGCTCAGACCTGGAGGATGGAGATTTTGGTCAGTCTGGGAAGGAAGGCTGGCCCACAGAGAGGTCTCTCTGGGCTGAGGCATCCCTGTGCTCTCTCCCTGTGCCCTCCAGCCTCTGCTGCCTTTCCAACTGGCCTGAACCCTGGAGATCTGCCCCATCAGGTACTCAGGAGGCCCCTGGCCAGAGGCACAGCATGGGAAGGCCCCATGGCCAGCAGATGGGACAGAGAGAGGTCTGGCTTCAGTAGGGACTGCTTGATCCCGAACACAGCGTGATGTAGTCCAGAATGGTCCTCATCATGTTCTAGGTGGTCCTGTCCTACTCACTCAGGTCCTGCCTCCTTTTCTCCTGTTTTTGTAGGCAATCTGGAGATATCTCAAGCCCAGGGAAATCAGTCTGCAACCTCAGAAGAGGCAGGTCCCACAGAGAAGGACAGTCGCCTCCCTCAGAAGGATAGCAAATAATGACAAGCACAACTAGTGCTTCCTGTGTGCCAAGTGTGGTTCTGAATGCTGTACACTGATTAACTCACGAATCCTCCTACCTGTACCATGATGAGGTACTCTTGTTATTATTCCCATTTTGCAGATTAGAAAATTGAGGCATGGAGAGGCTGAATAACTTGCTTAAGGTCACCCAGATAGTGAATGGCAGAGTAGGAGTTCAAACCCAGATAGCCTGGCTCCAGCGTGTTCTGGTGGTCCAGCAGATGCCCTAGACCTAGATATAGTGGCTACTGGTGCCCAACATCCAACATTGGCACCAGCTCCCACTCCCAATAAGGTCAGGCTGAGGGGTAGATTCCTAGACAGAGGGATTCTCCTGATAGGGGCCAGTCCTGGAGAACATTGAGGCCATACACTGAAGTGTCCCCTGCTCTGTGAGAGATAGGGGAATAGGGGACAGAGAGAGGGCAGTGGACTCAGGGCATTGACTCAGGTTTGGGGGTGGACACAGGGCATTGACTCAGGTTTGGGGAAGACCCTAAAGAGCATGGGGCTGACCCAGTAAACACCTGCCGTGTGCCAAGCACTGTGCCTGGCACTTCCCCCATGGTATTTCACGGAAGTCTCCCAGTAGCCCTGCAGCGTAGGAATTACTGTCTTCATTGAACTGAACTATGATGGAGACTGAGAAAGGTTAAATAACTTGCCCAAGGTCACCCCGCTAATAAGGAGCACAGCCAGGTTTCAAGTCAGCTCTATCTGGTTTTACAGGGTCCATGATGCCATGGTGCCAGAGAGGGGCAGGCGGGGAGGAGGGATGGAGGAAGACTGGGAAGGAAGGTGAGAACTTAGATCACATACCCGAGAGAGCACTGATGGCGGCCCTTCTCCAGCTCATCAGAGCGGGGCACGCCAGGAAGTCACACTCGGAGCTGGAGGGCACTGGGTCAGTCTGGCTCATGGCCAGATGGGGATTCTTAAAAAAAGAAAAAGAAAACAAAAGAAAGAATGCAAACTTTAGCAGCTGCAGATGGGGATTCTTAAGAGAGGTAGAGACCCATCCTGTGGGAGGTGGGAGGGTGGAGGCAGGGGGCTGCAGGGAGTGGCCTCCTCACTTCTAGGTTGCCACTCGAAGCTTCCTCCGAGCAACGAGCCCTGTTGCTTCCCAGAGGGAAACTGCAGCCCACAGACCAGGAGAGAGACCAAAGCCCCTGCTCCACATCCATATCACCCCAGGCTTCTAGCCCCCAGGGGCTTCATCAGTGCTTCAGCGCTCTCTCCCACCTCCCACTCCCCATGTCCCTTGTGATCCGAACTCCTAGGGCTCCATGTCCCACAGGTCACTACTTCCTGCGTCTTGGGTTCCCATGTCCTGTGGCCCGTCCTGGGAGTGGAAGGGTTACGGCTTCTGCTGCTGAGTGGAGGCTGCTGTTCCCCAGCGTTAAGCAGCTTTAGTGTCTCCTACCCCAGCCCTGATTTAAAATTCATAAATGCTAATCCTTCATAATTTACGGTTTAAAAGCAGCCCCACTCACGGGCCCTGTGGCTACAGCTCTGTCAGAGTAATTATGCCGCCAAGCTGAAATTGGACTACTAACTGAGATATTAAACAAGGGGGGGAAATCCTCACGCTGGCAGCCGGCCCAATTATTCCAAATAAGCAAACAGATTAGTGAGTAATTTTCCAGTTAAATTTGGTGATTGGTGCCAGAATTGTATGTTAAATATTCAGAAGTAAATAGATTAAAGATGAAATGTGCCCCCCTCCCTTTTTCCAGGCTTAATTTACTGTGTATATTAAAACTTTTTCATGAGGAGAAAAAAAGTGAAAAATGATAATTAAAAAATCCAGATAAACCCCTCTGGGCCTCCTGGTATAGCATGGCAGAGGCCAGGCCCTCCAGCATCCTTGACTTCCTAGCCCTCCAGGGCGGGGCCAGCTACCTCCCCTGGACCCAAATTCCAACCCTCCCCAGGGGAGAGGCAAAGAGGATGTAAGATTCCGGGAACCTGGGTGGGCTGGGGACCTCCCGGCCCCTGTGCGCTGGAGTTGTCTTTCTTTACAAAGAAAAATCCCAAATCTATTAGTCCCAAAGTCAGACAGAGCTGAGAAAATCCAGGCAGGGATGGAGGGGAGAGAGGCAGTTCTTGAGTGGGCACTCGAGGCCCCCAGGGTGCTGGGCTGCCCCCGGTACAGAGTGCTGCCTGGTTCTCAGTGACCAAGTGCCCAGGGCTAGGCACCAGCATGCCGTCCTGGCCTGGCTGTAACCACTGGTCTGCTGTCCTCGGGTGGGGGTGCTGAAGAGTGGCTGTCCCCAGCACACTCGCCTGGCCAGGCTTTGCCACCGCTCATCCTCCTACATTCCTTCCCACCTCCCGCTTAGGTTCTCTGCAGCGGCTTAGCTGCAGCCATGCCTCTGACAGGGAGAGGCTGGTGAGTCACCTCTCCCATAAGCAAGTGTACAAACGGAGGCCCGGAGAGGCCATTGGATTGTCCCAATTCAGGGACACAAATGAATCATTGGCTGCTCAGCCTGTGCTCTCTCTGCCGCCCCCTAGAGGACCTGGGCTTCTGGCACAGGCTCACCCTGGGCAGGTGGGCAGAGCCACACAGGAACAGGTGCAGAACAGGGAAGGAAGACTTGTGCCAGGCCAGGAGTGAGCAGAGAGGATGGGGAGGGGGCGGGGGGCACACACAGGCCTAGCCTAGGAAGAAGAAGATATGAGGAAAGGGGTCTGCGGGTGGTGAGGGGCAGGTGAGGCCAATAGGCTCTGGGAAGGGCCTGGCACCAACCTTGGGCACAGCCTCCTCCAGGGAAGCCCCTCATCCTCCCTTTGTCTCAGGGATCCCCTTCTTGTAGGTTCCAAATCACAAAGCACTGAGAATGTGGATGGAGGAGGAGATGAGAAATATGAGGAGTGGTGTCACCCTTTCCGGGGACCACCCTTCCCTGTCTGTCAGAGGCATCTCTGTGGCCCCAGCCACCCTGAGAGGACTCCCTGTCCTCTTGGGGTTGCAGAGAGCTCTCTTCTTCTCCTTTAGCCTCTAAGTGGCACACCTGAGGGACAGGGGACAGTTCCAACCACCCCTCCCCAGCATGGACATGCTGCACCGGTAATCCTAGGAAAGCCTGGCCCAGGCCACCAGGATAGCACCTCCTGTAAACCCAGGACAGGCAGTCAGGCTTCTGGGCCCACAGATCAGTCACAGGAAGATAATGTGGGTGGACAGAAAGGGCGTGTTTGTCCTGTCGTTGGGACCTGGCCAGCTCAGCCTTCTCTGAACCACTAGGCTACTGGTTCTCAAACAGGGCATATGAGAACTGCCTGAGACTCTTTCACAAAATACATACAACCCCTACCCCCTCACACACATGTGGAATCCCCTATGGATTATTAACCAGCTTATGTAGTTCTGTGAGGATTGTCACTCCTAGACTAATGATTTGTAGGTTTTAAAAAGTGGCCAAGCCCCTTTTCAAAACAAATCTTTTGTATAAGCCCATTATGAAAAGCAGGTAACAGCTTGGGGTAAATGTCTTTATTTGCCACTCCCCTTCCCTTTCCCCACATTCTGAGTCATCTCGAAGGTGGGGGGAACCCCAAGAATTCTGCCAGAGAGCAGCTGCCCAGCACTAGGAAGCCAAACCTCTAGTTTGTGGTCCCTGGATTGGCTCCTCCCAAGGAGTCTCCTTTATCAGTGGCTCCAGCGAGCTGAATGTGCTGTCGTGTCCTGGGTTGGCAAGGGATTGGAGGCAGAGCCAAGCCCATCTAAGCGCCACTGAGGACAGCTGCTAAGGCCAGGAGGGCTGGTGCAGCTGGCGGTCAGCTGTGGCCCTACTCTCTTTCTCAGAAAGTTTATAACCAACTTCTCCGAGAGTTCCCAAAAAAGAGTGGCTAGTTAGGATTAGAGAGTGAATGGGCCTTAGCCTGAGGGCCCTACCCTTCTGGTCACCCTTTCTGCAAGTGGAAGCCTTCCCTGGCTTCTTTCCTTTGGGACCACAGCAACAAAGTCCTTTACAGGCCTTCGGGAAGATGGGAAGGGGAAGAGGGGTCTGGGTGCTTGCCTTTACACGTTAGGCTCTGACCAGGGTCCAGGGGACCCACGGTATGCAGACATCTCAGGTTTTATTTTTTTTTCTCTAGGAAAAAAGTCCCCAAATAAGACAATATTACAGAAGACATTTACTGAGCACCTACTCTGTGTGGCCAGCATAGGGGACATGGCACTGTTACTCACTGGCCCTTCCATTGGTAGACGCCCCTAGGTGTACCTGGTAACTTTTTTCACTGAGAGAAAAACTTCCCACTTTGTTCCACAAGTGCCTGGCCCAGCTGAGTCCTAGCCTGTCCCTACCTGTCGTGGTGAACACAGCCACGTAGAAACAGGCCCTCCATTTCTGCCTCCTCACTGATCTGTTCTGGATTCACTATGAACATAATTTGACGTGGAAAACTACAGATTATCCCTTCACTAACCTCCAGTAGTTGATGTTGCTGTTTTTAAACTGCTTCCTATTTAAGACTTTCAAAAAGGACCAAACTTTGTTTCTCATGAGGATTAAAACATCAAATAACAACCAAATGCATCACAACACAGCTGGTGAACAGAGTTAGCAAGCGGCTACTGGACCAGGTGCAGTGACTCTGGAGCCGCAATTGGATTTCTTTCCACGGAAGCCCCAGCCCTTTACTATACAATTACGGTGGAGGCCAAGGCCCCCATGAATGGGTGAAGAAAGCCTGTGCCATCACAGGGCAGGCTGTGCTGAGCTCCTTGCTAGACCTCTAGGGGACAATTCCCCTACAATGGGAAATTCTTGCCATAGAGAATCCACTCTGTTGGAACACACAGAGGGACACACAAACGCACATGTACTTCATGCATGCTTATATATACGTAAACAGATCCATACAGGGACACTCACAAAAGCAAACACAGGCGCGCACACACACACACACACACACACACACCATCCCCTAGGCCTTTCCAAACACTTGGCCCATGGGAGCGGGGCGGTGGTATGCTACTAAATCAGTTCTTCAGGTGGGGAAAAGGTCCTGGTTTACAGTGTTTGCCAATGTCCTTGATGTAAATACCCCCACAGTGGCAGATTTTAAACAACAAATAGTTTAATAACTGACTCAAAAAATTCCAGAATATTTTCCAATTGTCTTTTACTGACTCCAACAAACTCTTGTCTTCAGGACCCCCATCCCCCAGGCTCGGTTGCTGTTGGAGGGACCTGGTGGAGGTGGTCTGAGCAGATGGGAAAGCAAGGTGGAGTGTTGGCCTGGAGCAGGCCAAACCTGGTTGTCAGGGAGGAGGGTTGTTGCGTGCCAGGTGGCATAAAGATTCCACAAGCCCTGGGAGGCTTCAAGGGGCCTGCTTAGACTCTGAAGGGAGGAGCTATAGGCAGGAGAATGGCGTTGCTGGGTTAATGAATGACATTATCACAGCCATCCCAGGAGGCTCTGGGCTCCCCGTCACTGGAGGTTGGAAGCAGGGCCAGAGGACCACTCAGCTGGGACCCCAGGGAAGAGTTCACACCTGCCTTCGCTTCCCCTCTCCCATGAGCCTGCATGCAGGTCTTTTGCCGCTGAATCATACCACAGAGTAATGAAGGGCTTGGTTTTTTCTTGATCCACCTTCTGGAATTAGGAAACCCAGTTCCCACTGGTAAAGCCAGGCTGCCTGACCTGGCCTCATGTGACACCAGGGACCACTTGCTACTTGCAATGGGCTTAGCTGAGAGCCAGGCCCCCTCCTCTGTTTTCTGGCTTCTGCTCATGCCCTTTGTTGGCCTGGTGGGATGGGGCACAGGCATCCTCCGGCTGCAGCAGTCTGGCTGTGGCTCTTCTGTTTCCTTACCAGGCTCGTGTTCCCCAGAAGTGACCTTTCTAACGTGATCCCAGGCCCCTGAACTTCCATTGCCTCAGAAGGCAAGTTCTCAGCTGAGAGGCTGACAAATAGATACATGTATGTGATGAGTACAGGAGTGTGGGCATGTGTGTGAAAGAAAATTATTTTTAAAAATAGAAAAATAAGCCAGGCACAGTGGCTCACTCCTATAATGCCAGCACTCTGGGAGGCCGAAGCAGGAGGACTGCTTGAGCCCAAGAGTTTGAGACCGGCTTAAGCAACAAAGTGAGGCCCCTGCCTCTACAAAAAGAATACACAAATTAGCTGGGCATGATGGTATGCACCTGTCGTCCTAGCTTCTCAGGAGGCTGAGGTAGGAAGATTGCTTGAGCCCAGGAGTTTGAGACTGTGGTGAGCCAAGGTTGTGCCACTGCGCTCTAGCCTGGGTGAGACTCTGTCTCAAAAAATAAAATAAAATAAAATAAAGAAAGAAAGAAGAGAAAAAGAAAAATAACAACTATCATCTTATTGAGCACTTACTTCAACAAACAAGGCAGAATAGTACAATGGTTATGAACACAGATCTTGAAGCCAGACTACCTGGGTAGCCTGCTTCTTCCATTTACCAGCTGTGTGATTTGGGACAAGTTCTTCCTGTCTCAGAGTCTCCATTTCTCCATCTGTAAAATGGACATAAGAGTAGGACCTGTCTTGTAGTGAAGGGAACTAAATACACTGATACAGAACGAAAGCACTGAGAATAGTACCTAGCACAAAGTAAGCACAATAAAAAGTGTTAGTTGCTTTTATTATTATCATTATCCAGTAGCTCTGCACTACAAATTTGGAGGTTTATTTAATTTAATCCTCACAGTGGTACCATGAAGTTGGTGCTATTACTGTCCCCCTTTTATAGACAAGGAGTCGGAAGTTCAGAGGTTAAATAACTTGCCCAGTGTTCCACAGGGGTAAGTGGCAGAGCCAAACCTCCAACTCTTAATTCCTGGAGTCACCTCACTGTAGGTCCTAACAGCAACCTAAGCCACAGGTAGGACACAATAGTCTTTTTCAGTGGGAAAATCCACAAAAACAGAACCCACAGAGATCTGTCCACCACTGAAATCTGCAATAAATAGCAATGATAGAGCTCTCCCTTGTTTACTCCATGGTGGCCACAGCAAAGGAGAAGCCAGAACTAATGGTGGGACAGCCACGAAAGGGTCTTCCTTGTTTTGCACCCCACGTGCCTCATCTGTCATCCTACACAAATAAAAAGTCCCTTTGCCACCTGGTACCCAGGCATGAGGATATTTGGGAGGGGAACCTGTCTCTGCCAGCAGCGACTCCATGTGGTTAAGACTGGAACAAACATAACTGTCTCTGATCTTATTTCAAGATGTTTTTTCCTTTAGCCTTTGGTCAAAAGCTCTCTGTTCAACAACTAGGTCCCACAGACCTGCACCCAAATGCCTCCCCTTTTCCAGGTCCCCTGAATGGTCATCCCCCTGACCAGCTAGAAGAGTCCCCCTCACTTATAGGATGAAGCCCTCACTCACTGCCCTCTGTGATGAGAGCTGGTTCCCCCCCCCCCGTCTCATCTGCCTCCTCCCACACCACCTCTGTACCCAGCCATGCCAAGAGATCTCATTGCCCTGTGCCGCTCCTTTCTGCTTCTCCTCCTTTGCCTGTGCTGTCATCTGCTGAATGTCCTTCCCCACTGACACATGGAGTGTTCCTATTCAACCCCAAGAGTTTGTCTACTTTACCTCTAGCCTGTTGGAGTCTTTCCTGACCTCCAGGAAGAGGTGAAGATGGTTCCTTTTCTTTTGTCTCATTGAAGCTTATGCACGAACCTATTATAATGCCTACTACATTGTCCACCTGTTTATTCAATATAGATTTATAGAGCATCTATTATATTCAGTGTCAGCCTGGCTGACACTCTCTGTTAGTCTGACTATCTCTTGAGGGATAACCAGCCCCAGTGGTCACTATCTGAGTTCTAGTCATCTTCATATCTTCAGAGCCTGGAGGCAAGTAATAAATATTTGTTGAATTAAAGAATGAATGAATGAATGAATGAATGAATGAAAGTCTACTAGAACCACCTCCCAGTCCCATATCTACTAGTATTTAGAGCCAGCACTTTGAACAAGCGCCTGGTTGCAAAGCCTTGGAGGCATGAAATGGTGGCCTATTGGGGTGGGGTGGGCATTAAGGAGTAGGGTGATTGGGACAAGGCTTCAGAGGTCGGGGAGGCAATAGAAGAAAAGATGGGCAGACGCCAGAGGAGGCAGGGTCTGGAATGCCCAGGTAAGGATTTTGCACCTGACTCTGGAGGCAATGGGAGCCACTGAAGGTTTCATTGAAGGACCTTTGGCTCCTGTCATAGGATTAATTAAGGCAGCAGCCCCCAACATTTTTGGCACCAGGGACTGGTTTCATGGAAGACCATTTTTCCACAGATGGGGTAGGGGGTGTGTGCAGGGGGGGTGGTTTGGGGATGAAACTATTTCACCTCAGATCATCAGGCATTAGATTCTCATAAGGAGTGCTCAATCTAGATCCCTCGCATGCACATTTCACAATAGGATTCACACTCCTATGAGAATCTAAGTTGCCGCTGATCTGACAGGAGGTGGAGCTCAGGTGGTCATGCCTGCTCACCCACCACTCACCTCCTGCTGTGCAACCCGGTTCCTAACGGGCCATGGACCAATACCGGTCTGCAGCCTGGGGGTTGGGGACCTTTGGATTAGGGGATGGGGAAACAGTTCATTCATGCAGATGTTGATACAGGCGGAAGGGTAGTTTGGGCTCAGTAAGGTTCACTGCCAGGGCATGAGAGCAGCAGGGTGGGAAGCTAGAGAGAATATTCTAGACCCAGAGGGTCAGTTCTTTACCAGCTTCCCTCTGTCGCATTCCCACTGACAGAGAATATGTCCTTCCAAAGCCACCAAGGACCAAAGGTCATCTCTCTCCATATCACTTCCCAAGTTCTTTGGCCTTGGTAAATTATTGGAAAACATAATAACACTTAGGAACCAGAGATAATGGGCTGTTTGGTCACAGCTTTGAGGAGTGTTTATCCAATTTCTGATTATAATACTAGATTCATTCTCTGATTTGGGAGAAAAAGTACATGCACATGCACACTATACAAAATATGCACCTGTGTCACATCCACAAGGGGGCACATGCATGCAGTCTCAAAAGGACATGACACACACACCACCCAGGTGTGTATACATGTACGCACAGGGGCTGGAGAAGGGACCGGGCAGCTGTCATCACCGTCACCACTCAGAGTGACTCTTCCTACTCACTGCTGCTGGGGTCCCACCCACCCTGACCACACTTACCTGTTCGGCACTTGACTCTAACTCACCCTATTCCCTTGGGGATGTCATGCACCCTGATCTCACTCCCTCGATACCTGGACCCTCTAATCTCACCCGACCCTGCCTTTGTCTGACCCCAGCCTCGCCTTCCCACTCCCAGTGACCCCACCCTGACTTCACACATCTTGACTCCCACCTTGACCTCATCCAACTCTGATTTTGTCCCCACTTTGATTATGGCCAGGCCTCGTACACAGCACATGCTCGGGGCCATTTTCCACGCAGGCCTTTTTTTGAGGTGGGCTGCCCTTCAGGCGATCATGAAAGAAGTGGGCCTGGTCCCGCATCTGTGTTCTCTCCTCAGCTCTAAACGTGATCACATTTTCTTCAGCTGCCTTCAATTATTTTGGAAAGAAAGTAGGATGTAAATTAAATCAATAGGTAACTACATATACTCAAGTCTCCCCAGTCATTACCAAAACCCACCTTTTTTATCTTCCTTTCCCCCGGCTCCCTCCCACACATATGAACCCCTTCCCTTCCTGTCAAGTCTCTTTGGGCTACATGGCTGCCCTGGCTTCTGTGGGTTCTTTCTTGCTTGTGTTCCCTGATCCTCACCCTCCTCCCTCCCACCCCCATCTTCTCCTCTCCTGCCTGCCTCACTGGTTGCTCCTTCTGACTCTCCTCTTCTGCCACTGGCATCTGAAATGTTGATGTTCCCTGGGGCTCTGACGCAGGCCCCTTCCTTGCATCAGACATGGCCCTCTGTGCACTGAAGCCCCCGCATCTCTGTCCTCAGCCCTGAGCTATCCCCTGGGCTCCACACCCTCATAGAAACAGATTCCAGACATTTTCACTTGGAAGACCCATGTTCAAAATGCAACCCGTCACCTTCATCCCACCCCAACTCTCTGTCCCTTGTCCAAACTTCCCTTCCTCCTATATTCAGCATCCTGCCAAATGGCAATCCCATCACACAGTTGTCTGGAAATTCTCCACAAGCTTGGCACCCTGCTAGGCCCTCCACCTCTCTCTTTTCCTCTTCACTCAAACTCAACAGTCATGAGGTCCTGTTCATTTCACTTAAAGAGCCTGTTGGATCTGGTTCCCCTTTTCCACTGCCATCGTCACCCTGGCCCAGCCACCCTTGGCTCATCCAGAAGACTAGCTGGAAGCATTTCCTGTCTGTTCTGTCTCTCCCCCACATTTCCGCAACCCAGAGCAACCTTTCTAAGACAGAAAACAAATCATGTGTTTGAACTGCGTGGAACCGTCAATGTATTCCCATTGCCTGCAGAAGAAAGTGAAGGATCCTTACCATACCATTCCAGTCTCTTCACAAAGTGGCTCCTGTCCACTATTTCTTCTTCCTGTGCCTTCCACCACCTCTGTAGCTCTGCCCCAGTCACCCTACTCCCCATCTCACCACACTCCCAACAGGCCACTGCTTCATGCCTTTGAGGATTTATCATTTTATGAGCCTGTTTTGTTCTAAGTGCTGTGCTAGGAACTGGGGGTGCAGTGGTGAAAATCCAAGGGCTCTGCCCAAGGAGCTCACATTCCACTGGGGGAGACAGACAGGAGGACAGGCAAGGACAAAATAAAGTTGGAGGGGTGGGTGCTACTGAAGACATTAACTCAGAATGTGAGGAATCCATAGTTGCTTTAGACATAAGGTGTCTAATACAATGGAGAGGGAGGAGTGGATTTGGGGAGGCCAGTCTAGAGCTACTGCAGTGACCCGGGAGAGAAATCATGGTACCTGGGTGGGAGAGGAGGCAATGGGAACGGAAAGATCTTCACAAAGTGAAACTGGCAAGACAAGATGACTAGTTCACTGTAGGGGGAGAGGAGTCGAGGACCATCCCAGGGTTTCTGCCTCAGGCAACTGAGGGGATGGCAGTCCCATTCACAAAGGGAAAGTCAAGGGGCTGGGAACAGAGGTGGGCCTCAGCTCTGCCCTATGTCCTTGGTTTCTGTTGCTATTGTTTTAGCTAACAGTCATGGGCACATAGTTGAGCCAAGCCAGGGCTAAGTGCTTCGCCTGCTTTATCTGATGGAATCCTCACAATACAACAAATATCTCCATTTTACAGATGGGACTACTGAGGCTCTAGAAAGTTAACTAATCCACCTAGATTCACATAGCTGGGCAATGAAAGAACGAGGATGCCAGCCCAGGTCTGGCTGACTCTGAAGACCCCTCTCTTACCAGTTGCATTATATCACCTCCCCAGATGGCAGCCCCTGCCTATGGGTGTGAAGCTTCGTGGGGCTGCACTGGCCTTGCATCCAGGGCTACTCATTGGAGTTTCCACCTCCATTCACTGCTCCCAGCTCCTAGGTGGAGCTTGCTCTTCTCCCACATGGCTCTGGAGTCGTGCAGGGACAGGCTCAAATGCCGGGGGCTCAGCTGGGTGCCTGGTGGCAGCTGGTGATGAAGGGCAGGAATCCAGAGTTGGGGCAGTGATCTGACTTCTGTTTACACATCTTAGAGCCAAGAGCTGTGCCCAGCCAGGACTCTCCTGTCTCACCATCACCTTCCTTCTACTCTCTGAGCAGGGCCTGTGGCATGGAGGGCAAGGTGCTTTGCAGAACTTGCAGAGGCTGGATTGGGAGAGCTGGCCCTGTGGAGTGGACACCAAGGCAGGCAGGGGGCGCCACAGACCCTGCAGGCCCTCCAGAATGAAGGGACCACGCCTGTGAGGCTGCACCTGATGCGCTCCCCTGAGCATCAGGCACTGGAAAATCAATACCGATTTCCACTTTCAGTGCCCAGTGACACCCTTTCATCATATGTCATGCTTCCTCTGCATTGTTGGGACTGAGACAGTTCTCTGGCCACAGCCCCAACCCTAATCTCTACGCTGGCTGATGTGCCCAGTTAACACATGGCCCTTGAACCTGTGGTCTGTTTCTCACTGCCTTGGATCTTGGGGCCGCCCGCATACCTGTCATGTCACCCGTAGACACACTCATCCCTGCCTCTGCTTACACACATGCTTGACCCTCTGGGAATGAGTTTTTCAAGTGACCCACATTTTCCAGATAGGGCAATGTGTGGCCACTGAAGCATCAACAGTTTATCATTTAACCCTTTGGATGAAAATCATCCCCAGATGTTTTTAGATCTCCCTTTACATTAAAAAAACCTATACCTTTATTTCTTTTTATTAAAATAATAAATATGCATTATACAAAATTTGGCAACTGTAGGCCATTATGAGGAGAAACCGTTTCATTCAGGAGTCATTAAAGAAGAAGAAAAGGTACACAGGTGTGCATGCACATGGAGTCTGTAAGGATTTTCGTGTGTCCACTAAGGGGGGAATATGTTTATTACAGCTCGAACACACCTCCTCAGAGAAGGAAGGAGACCCCATGTCTCCAATCAATTTCTGTTTTGTACCCCATATTATTTTCTTCCCACTCCAAAATTCTCTGACTTATCAGAGAATTATCCCACTGCAGTTATCCCACTCCAAAATTCTCTGACTTCTTTGTTATCTGTCTCCCAGAGCTGTGACGTTGCACAGCTTCAGGGAATGCTGTGCCCATTACATTCTTCATGCAGGGTACACTGCTTTCTCAGAGTTGTGCAGTGTGCAACAGTGTGACCACACACAGTAGCCCTGCTGCCGTCTTTCATTAAAGTGTAAACTCCATGAGAACAGGGAACTGTGATCCACAGTGAAACCGCCTTTGCAAAATTATGACTGAGGCAGCGAAAGAGATGTGACCTAACTGACTCCATCTTGGTTCTAACCTTTTAGCTGTCCTTGTTCCTTCCTGGGCGTAAGCCAGTCTAACTTTGGGAGGAACTTAGCTTACAGTTTATTGTTTAAAATAAAGATGATAACAGCTCTTTCCCAAAATAAACCTCCTTCTTGTCTGGGACTAGACTGCCTTTGTAGGACTAACAAATTAGCCACAAGATTAGAAATTATTGTTTAGGAGTCATGAAACTGGAGGCTACAAGATTCTGACCCTCCCCTAAATGGCTTCTGAGATCAGTGCTTAAGATATTTTGCAGACCTGCACTTGATGGATCAGCTGGCCCCATCCAGATGGATAAACTTGTGGCCCCCACCCAGGAACTGAGTCAGCGCAAGAGGACAACTTCAACTTCCCGTGATTTCGTCTCCTACGTAACCAATCAGCACTCCCGGCTCTTTGGCTTCCCCCCACCCATCAAGTTGTCCTTAAAAACTCTGATCCCCAAATGCTTGGAGAGACTGATTTGAGTAATAATCAAACTCTGGTTGCCCACACAGCCGGCTCTGCATGAATTACTCTTCTCTACTGCAATTTCCTTGTCTTGATGAATGGGCCCTGGCTAGGTAGTGGGCAAGGTAAACCCCTTGGGTGGTTACAATAGTGCCTAGTATATAGTAGGTGCCTAACATATAAAGTGTTTGTTGAGTGAATGAGTGAACACACTTCTGCCTAAGGATATAGCTTCTTATAGCCTCTATCTGGTCCCTCGCCTAGCTCCAACTTAACTGAGAATCAGGCAGGAGGCAAAAGGCTCTGATCTTACTTTGCGGACAGTTCCCATGCTCTCAGACAGAGCCTGTTTTATCTTCTTTCTCAAAATATTTGTAAGATTTGGTTTTCTAGTCTTCTTGCTCCAAAGTTGATTTCCTAGTCTCCAAGTTCCCCGAAGATTAGGAATAGCATGAGGAAGTGAGGGTGCTGTGGACAGACACCCCAGCTATAGCCTGACATTAAGAGAAGGGACAGAGACATAGCACACATCCAACCACAGAGCTAGAAAACGCGGTGCTGGGGCATTCTGCAGCCACAATAGCCTCAAAGTGCATCAATATATTACACCTCCAAACACAACGGTGACCTTGGCCATCACAAGAAGATTAAATCCTGTCTAGAGTGCTCTCTTTAGGAAGTGTGGGAGGCATATGGTATTCATTTTTTATTCAGTTCTTTCAAGTGGCTTCTCACCCCAGCCATTCTGTACATTCTGGCCTATGGGCCCACACGAACCTATTTTGAAGACGAGAAGAACACAGCCGTGTTGTCTCCAGTGGGTTAGCTGATCTGGAAAGCAGAACCGTGGTTCTGCTCTCCCTGTCCCCTGCACCCTCCACACCAGCTTTTCAGCTGTTTCTCACCCACCCTGGCTCCCCCGGGGGTGGATTCTGGTGCACCTAGAGCAGATCAGCCTCTGCAACAATGATTAATTGACACCAGCAGTTTAAGGATGCTTATTTGCACACAGTTATGAAGTGTCACAATATGTCACAAATGCAAGCGGCTTCTATTAGAAGTGGAACGGCAGAGCGGGAAGCGCCAGCAATATTTCCTTAAAAGTTCATCGTAGGCAATGGGGTAGTGTGCGAAGCTAAACAAATCCGGGCAATAATGGAAATGTAGCATGAAATTACTTCTGTAAACAACAACCATTCATTATTTGAACATTTTTCATAAGCGAGCAGGCAGGGAGAGGGGGCAGGGGCAGCAGGTGGGAGGGAGAGGGCTGCGGCAGACAGGGCTCATGCACCCACTGGAGTTTCTGGGCAGAGCTTTCTTGGGGCTCCCCGTGCCCATCTGTCTTCAGAAAAATGCCGAGGCCAGGCTCCGTTCTGCCCAGCGCCTGCCGTCAGGTTCCCTTTCTTCATTAAGCGGGATTGGCGCAGGCAGAAGGAATGTATGATTTAAGGAGGAAAGAGAGACCCACTACTTAATGTTGATTTGGCGGAGTGTATAACCCCGGAGAGAAATGTAAATAGCAGCCTGCAATAACATGACAGCCCACTAATCATATTTACAAACGATATTAAATCTGTCCTCACGCAGGCCTGCCTGCGGATTGGCCCGGCCGTAATTGTCATTGTAACCAGTGCCGGCTTATGGGAGGATTTAACTGCAGTGATATAAGGTGAGTTGCGGGCTTATTATGACTTTATTATTACCCGGTTTATGTTTATTAAAACAATTTGTCATGCAGAGCAGGAATGGAGGGATGGGAGCATTAAATCGTGCCATACTCAACCTGGAGAGATGACTCCAGGAATGGATGGCGGCAGGCCCAGAGCCTCTATTTGGTGGCTTCTGGAGCTGTGGACCCGTCAGCAGTGGCCACCTGGAGCTCTGGCCTGGCTGAGGAAGGCCACTCTAGCAAAACCTCAGAGCCCGGCAACACACAGCTGAGAGGCTATTCTGTGGCCCTAACTGCCTTTCGAATAGGAGTTGACTGAGGACAGCAATGGGAAGGACGAGGCCCCGAGTTACTGCCGGCGTTTGCAGGGATGGCTGTGAGGGCCACACCTGGGGCTCCTCTAGACGGCTGGGAAAGGAGCCAAGCCTTGGAAGTCTGTGAGAGAGCCTACAGAGGCCCAGCACAAAAGGTCTTGGAAGAAGTTTAATAAAAGCTGTTTTATTTTCTCTGGGGGTCCTTATTGGTTATTATCAAATTTATTTCATCCCCAATCTTTGTTCTTTGGCAAGGCAGAGAAAAGGGAGAGTGGTGGGGGGTGCTGAGAGGAATAGGTCCATACGACTAGTAAATAATACTCCCTTTCCCCAATCCAATTACCCAAGGCAGAGAGGCTCCGGGAGGTTGGAGGGCTGAAGCAGCAGCTCCAGATGCAACTGGAGCTGTAGCCTTGTGTGCAGACATCACAATCTCAGACACCTGCTCTTTCTGCCAATCCCAGGGAAGACCCCACATGCCAGGGATGAAGGGGCAGGAAGCCAAACAGAACTGGGTCTGCCTCAAAAGCTTCAGAAATGTGACCTTTGGTCAGAGTGCCCTAGAGAAGCAAAAGCCAAACAATGGCAAGGCTAGTCTTCATGGGCCAGGTGGCTGCCTCTTGGCTAAAAATGTCCTCCTCTCTTCTGGGCCTCCACTAGCCCTTACAGTGCCTCTGTATTACAGTACACACACATACACACACACACACACAGTTCCTCTGTGTATTACAGTATATCAAATAGAAGAGCATTGTATGTAATATATTTACATATATATTACACAGTAATATACATACAGTGCCTCTGTGTATGTTAGAAAAAGGTGCCCCTTCCTCCAGGCAGGAGAAGACCATGTGTGCCCATGGATTGGTGAGCAGAACAAAGTCTGGATTCCATTCTTCATTTGCCCCCTTAATCCTTATGCGGTGCACAACCTACACAGCTGTACATGATGGCCCTACACCCTGCCAGCAGCCTCATGGCCTGAAATGTGACTATTTCAGGAACTCACTAGCCACATAATGTCTCCAAAGCTATTGATGTCCTGGGCAGCAAAGTAGAGGGTCTCCGGAGGGCACAGCGGGGAGTGAGAAAGGATGTTCCCATCATCACCATCTACCACGATGTATTTCTCAGGTCTTGAGCATCATGGTGGGTGAGTGAAGGATGGGACAGACAAATTGTGCAGCCTCCTTTCCGAGACTCTGAGCAGTGCTGCCTATGGGATATGATTCCAGGTGGTCCCAGCAAGGGGTGCTATGGGACATGGTGCCACCTCTCCCCAGGGGTGTGGATACCTGGCTCCCAGTGGCTGCCTCAGTGGCAGGGTGTCTCTGTAGGGGTCACCACATTCCTGTGCTCTGCCTTCTCTCTGCCTAGTCAAGAGGATCTGCTTGGGCTTCCTAAGCCTGGCCGTTTGGGTACCAGAAATGACCTGTTCAGTTGGAGCCCCACCTTCCCTCTGGGTGCCCTCCCAGCTCACATGCTCCCTGTGGTGGGGGAACTCTCCACACAAGAGAAACCTCTCTGGCTGTTGGAAACCTTTCCCGGGACACCCCACCGCACCCAGGGAGGACCCTGACCACGAGGTCCATTCCCGTGGCTCCTGCAGCTGCTCTTCTGTATGGTGCTTCTGCAGGGTGCTCTGGGCCCCTCCCTGTGGGAGTCCTGCCTCCTGGTGCCCTGGGGTCCCCACTGGAGAGTATTTCCCTGCCAGCAATGTCCCAGGCTTGCGCTGTCTTGTGAGTACAGCCCAGACAGGGGTTGAGTTGGGCCCCCACCCCCAGAGCCTGACCCTAGGGGACATTAGCTAATTGTGGGCCCCCCTCTCTGGGCCTGGGGATGCCTGTGGGCCTTGGGTTCCCTTTGTCTCACTTAAGAAAGGAGTCACGAGCAGTGGTTCAGAGAGGAACAATAAGCCTTTATTGCGGCTGCCCTTCTCCACAAACGCTCAACCTGCTGGCCGGCGGAGAGCCGTGCTGGCAAATTAAAAGTCTCTAAACTTTCTTTATGTCTCCTTAGATGCTCCAGCAGCTTTAACGCTGAACTGGCTGGCCTGGCTCAAAGACAAAGAGGCCAAGCTGAGGTCAGGGCCAAGGCCGTAGGGCAGGGAGGATCTCACTGAATGGTTCCCCACTGGCCCGTGGATGCAGACGGGGTGGGGTGGGGTGGAGCAGGTGAGGGTCTGGGCTGACATGCTGGGAGTCTGGGGCCCCATAGGCTTGGGAAGACCTCTTGGAGCAGTTGGCTGGACAGGGGTGTGGGGTGCTGCTTCCTAAGTCTCCCCATTGCCTGTGGATGGCCGACGTGGAGGCTCCTCTAGCTGCCTCTGAAGTCCTCTATTAAGGAAAGCACAGTTTGAAGCCAGGGGCAAAGGAAACCTGTTCTAGACCCCAGAGAGCATTAGCTCCCTTACACCCACTCTCTTGGCTGAGTTCTGAGACTGGAGGGCCACTAGAAGGGGCTGGAGGGCCAGGTCTGTGCTACCACAGATGAGCACACCGCCTCTGCCACCTCCCACCAAAATCTTTGGCTCACTAGGGCCAGGTTGAGAAGGTGAGGCTGGGACAGCCCCTGTTAACCTCTGTGGTCCCAGCATTATTCACAGCTCCTCTCTTCACCCGCCAGAGTGCAAGGGTTTCCTGTTGTGTGCCAGCTAGGTGCTGGGCCATGTCATCTTTGCAGGACAGCTGAGTCAAGAAATGCCCTGGGCCAAGAAATGTCACCCCTAACCCCACAAAATAACGTGCCAGGATTTGCGGAATAGAGAGGAACTCTGTGGGGGTGTGCTGACTTGGAGGGGGCACAAAGGAGCCTTCTGGAATGCTTGAAGTCATGGAGACCTTGATCTGGGTGGTGATTCCATGGGTGGACACATACGTAACCAGCCATCGACTCACATGCCCTTCTGTACGTATATTGGACACTATGGTGATGAAAAGCAAATAGACATAGGACCTGCCCTGAAGTACGAATGAATCCCAGCTCTACCACTTGCCAGTTGGATGACTTTGGGCATGTCATCCAACATCTCTGAGGCTCTGTCTCTTCATGTACAAATGGGGAGAACATCACCTACTTATTTCCCACTAACCTGAGCCCTCCGTGAGAACAGGGACCGCACCTGACTCTCCTCTGTGTTCTCCTTGACCCCTGCAAAAGGGCTGGCTCAAGAAATTGCCAATTTCTTCAGAGCCTCTCCCAGGTCAGAGGGACCTTACAGCTCCCCAGGAAAACATCTTACCTTATCTTACCAACATTCTAGTAATAACATCCCTTTTGGTGCCTCCTCACATCCCTCCAACTACTCTTTCCTAAGAGACTTGGGGTTACCTCTTTCTTCCTTGGAGAAGTGGTGGAAAAACTGGGGGACTGAGGCTGAGCCAGGGCCTGGAGCCCTTAGGGGTGTTGGGCCAGCAGGGCTTGGCTTGGAGACAGCCAGAGAAGGGTCTGCTTTCCTTGGCAGGGGAGGGATGGGGTAGAAGAGTGTACCTAGGACAAGGGCCCGGCAGTGAGACCTTTGCTGGGACTAATTCTCTGGGACAAAAGAGGACTCCAATTTAGGTCACGGTTGAGGAGGATGTTCTCCAGCACTGCACACCCGGGACATGGCCCCTGCCTGCCGGCACACCCCGTGTCTCCCAGGCCCCATCAGGCTGGACCGCCCAGGCTCCTCTTGGGGGAAGGGCCCCTTCCCTCCATCCCTCTATCTGATTGTCTGCTAGGCTAGTTCTTGGCAATTTCTTGCTCCGCTTCTTTAATCCCTGATTCTCTTCAAGCGCAGAAGGAAGAGGAAAAAGCCAAAGGCCGAGGTGGAGAGTAGGGAGGGGGATGTGGGGGATGTGGAGGAGGTATAAAAAGACATGAAGGAAGTCACTCCAGCCTGAGGCACCCAGGCTTGATCCAGGTGGGGAGAGCAAGTGCCCTCGAGGGTCCAGAAGGGAGCTGGAGCCCCAGGCTGGGGCTGTGTCAGTCCCGTCAGTTCCCGCTCTTCAGCCTCTCCAGTGCTGGGAGGTCTCGGTGTAAATGGTCTGTGTGCTGACACTGCAGGGCTACAGTCATTTCTATAGGCCAAGAACAGAGCCCTGGGGTGAAAGTACTGTCACCTCACCTTAGTTTAGCAACCTCCTAGGCCCTGTGCTGAGACTCAGGCTGGGGCTCAGACACAAGGCTAGGCCAGTGCTGAGGCACGCAGACTCTAGAATGGCATCTTCCCCACTGGCTACTCAGAGCTGGGGGCCCAGGAGGGCCTCCCAGGGAGGGCCCTGAGAGGTTAGCTGAGCCAGCATACCTGCACTCCTCCCGTGCCTGGCCCTGCCTCCCTGCTCAGGCCTCAGCAGCCTTTCCGCTTCCAGGGAAGTGGGGGCGGTGAGGGGCTGTGGCACAAGGGTGAGTCCTGGAGAATGGAGCTTGTGTGGCGTCTGCAGCTTCTTAGAGAAAAAACCTATTGAGAAGCTCAAATCATGGCAGTAATTAGGCCACTTATTTTGTAAAAGTCCAAATTAAATGGAAAATTCGGTGCTAATGAAAATGTTCCATTTTCTCCTTTTATTAAATCTAGCTCTGTGCCTTCCAAGAGTTTGGGAATAGCCAGCCCCTGGTGTCTTTCTCACAGCCAGTTCATATCCTCTGATTGTGGAGTTGCTGAGACAGAACACACTCGCAGGGCCTCCAGTTACCGGCTCAATTGAAAAATGTCCTTCATAAGGCAGCAGCATTAACCCACCCCCAGCCACCCACACCTCCAGCCCTTCCCCCATCTCCACCAACCCTCTCCGACCTATCACCATCAACTGCGTGGGCCCCCAGAAACCCAGACCCAACAGGGAGGGGCTGGTGTGGGTCCAGGAAAGCTGGGCTTCTGGTCTACCCCTTCTAGGGCCCAGCTTCTTCTCGAAAGAGCCTGGGACCTTACTCCTTCCAGCTGCCTGCCTCCTGACAACAGTCCCAGGGAGGCTGAAGCCCACAACATTCTGATTAGACTTGCACTTAGGTCCCGTAATTACCAATTAGGGGCTTCAGGCAATGCAGTTTGCCTCTCTGGGCTTCAGGTCCTCATCTGTAAATTGGGGATAGTGCTACTATTAGCCTCGTAGAGTGTTGTGAGTGTGAGTGGAGAAAAGGCATTGCAGAGCACCTGACACACAGCAGGGTGCAGCACCTGTCTATGGCCAGGTCCCTCTGAAGCCTAGTCTCTAGTGGGAGTAGGGATATGCATTCTGTCACTCTAATCTTTCCAGGATTTGCTCTGGAAGGTTTGGCAGGGGTGGGAAAGGAGGAACTAGAGGAGGAGAATGTCTCAGGATACACCCCCATGCCTGAGTAGGTATTGGGGGGAACAGCCTATCTGGTCCTGGCCAGTAGGATGCCTGGGCTTGGGAACCTGGCTGTCAGGGATAGGGAGGTCAGTAGGTCAGGATGAAAAATCATCCCAATCAAACAAAGAGAGATAGGAACAGACACATAGACAGACACACACACACAGGCTCAATTCCAACCCTCTTCAGTGGCGCTGTCGAGGCCTTGGCAATGGGGCCTCAAGGAGACCTGCAGCTTGAAGCATAAACCACACTTAGCATCTGCATTTCAATTCAATTCCCAGTTAGTCTACCCATAAGGGTTTACCAAGAACCTCATGCGTCTCCAACACCAGGCTAGAAGTTAGCGAGAGGAGCAAAGCCATAGCCATCACAGAATAGGCCCATCAAATGCAGGCTCCTCATCTTGGTGATGCACATCCCCACCTGAAACTCAGATGTGAAATGTGACTGTTGCTTGACTCTTCTCTCTTCATCACCCAGCTCTTCATTACCCGCATCTATGGTTTCGACTTCCTTCTTAGTTTCCTACCTGATCATGCCCTGATCCCTACCCCAAAAGGCTTCCTTTCCTGCTATCTCATTTCAGCCTCCTCACCAGGATTATTATAACAGTCTTAGCACTCCAGCCCTCTCTCCTGCAGGCCCCAGAGGGAGCCTCCTAAAATGAGCCTTTGAACTTGTCACCCTCTGCTTCAATCTCTCAAATCACTGTAAAGCCTCTGTTAGGTTCAGCATAAAATAACACTTGGTTGCCCACACATTCTGCATCTCTGTCACCTCCCCAGCCTACTTCTTTTCTGATCATGTACCCCTTCAGCCTGCCCCCCAGTCACACCAAAGAGCTTGTGGTTTCTCAAATGCAAAGTGGCCTCTCATATTGCAGGTGGACACCAGTTGCCTTTGCCTTAGGATTTCTTCTCACTTGTGGGAACAGAATCCTTCTCTCATGTGAGGAACCAGTTCTCTGTGGTTTGGATAAGGTAGGCAGGTGATCTAGTCTGTGATCTAGAACAGTAAGAACACCTTATTCTTTTAGGAACAATGTGGACATAGCCCAAACAGGGCCTGTTAGAATCTTCTCTGGGAATTTTGGCTTGAACTTATAAAAGAGAGCACCACTTACTGGTAATGGTAAGCCAACAGGCAGTGAGTCTGAGGTTTTTGAAGACCATCTGATTCACTGTGTAGAGAAAGTCTATCTGATAGATGTAGAAAGAGATAGAGGCCAGGCACGGTGACTCACACCTGTAATCCCAGCACTTTGGGAGGCCAAGGCAGGAGGATTGCTTGAGCCCAGCAGTTCAAGACCAGCCTGGGCAACATGCTGAGACTCCATCTCTATTTTCTAAAATTTAAAAAAAAGAGATTGAAGCTGGCAGTTAAGCTTTTGGATCCAGTCTTGCCTGAAGTCACATCACATGGACTGTTCACTTACGTAAATTTTTTTAACTTTTTTTTTGGTCTAAGCTAGTTTGAAGTCTTGACTAAGACAAGGCTGAATTGATTTACACTTGATGTTCACACTAATGGCAATTCTCACTTCCCTTGTCTTATTGGAAAATAAGATAAATCATTTTAAAATTCATTTCAAATGTCAACTCCTTTAAGAAGTCTCTCTTTTTCAACAACATGATTGTGATGTGATACCCCTACTCCAAAGCTTAATTCCTACTGTGGCAATTATCATTTCTGCAGTCAAATATGATCATTTTGATGGGAGGACGCCTGTCTAATTCAACTCTATATTCCCTGTACCCAGCACATGTCCAGACACCAGGCAGAGGATAGACAATATGATTCCATTAACATAAAGATGAAAAACAGGCAAAAGTCATCAACACAGTTTAGGAACACATACACAAGTGGTAAAACAGTAAGAACAAAGCACAAAAATGAGTACCCTAAAGGTGGGGCGGAGGGTGATTAGATTCTCATAGGAAGTTTGCAACCTAGATCCCTCACATGCACAGGTCACAATAGGGTTCAAGCTCCTGTGAGACTAATGCTGCGCTGATCTGACAGGAGGCAGAGCTCACTGGCAGTAATAGTCACTGGCCCGCTGCTCACCTCTTACTGTGCAGCCTGCTTCCTAACAGGCCACAGACTGGTACTGGACCATGGCCTAGGGGTTGGGGACATCTGCCTTAAGAGTCAGGGTGGTGGATACCTCTTCGTAGCGAGCAGGAAGAGAATACAACTGGAAATGGGTACACAGAAGGTTTCTGAGATCCTGGAAATGTATTGATTTTTTTTGTTTTTGGAGTGCAGTGGCACGATCTCAGCTCACTGTAAGCTCCGCCTCCCGGGTTCACACCATTCTCCTGCCTCAGCCTCCCGAGTAGCTGGGACTACAGGTACCCGCCACCTCGCCCGGCTAGTTTTTTTTTGTATTGTTAGTAGAGATGGAGTTTCACTATGTTAGCCAGGATGGTCTCAATCTCCTGACCTCATGACCCGTCCATCCCAGCCTCCCAAAGTGCTGGGATTACAGGTGTGAGCCACTGCACCCGGACGAAATGTACTGTTTTTCAATCTGGGTGACGGTTACATAGATGTTTACAGTATATTTCTTTAAATTCTGTGTAATAAACATATTCATTTATACATTTTATATAGTTCACTACAATAAATAAAATAAGTGAGGCGTTTTGGACCCAATTTTTTTTTATTGTTTTATAACTTTATTGCACTGGAGTCATAGAATCTGTCACTAATATATCAAATTTTTATTATCTGTTAACACTTCCTTTGTGTCCTATTATATAGTCAGTTTTTATTTATTTATTTATTTATTTATTTATTTATTTATTTAGTGATGGAGTCTCACTCTGTCACGCAGACTGGAGTACAGTGGCACGATCTTGGCTCACTGCAACCTCTGTCTCCCATGTTCAAGAGATTCTCCTGCTTCAGCCTCCCCAAAACTGGGATTACAGACTCTGGCCACTGCTGCCGTCTAATTTTTTTTTTTTTTTTTAGACAGAGTCTTGCTGTTGTTGCCCAGGCTGGAGTGCAGGGGTGCCATCTTGGCACACTGCAATCTCCACCTCCTGGGTTCAAGCAATTCTCCTGCCTCAGCCTCCAGAGTAGCTGGGATTACAGGCATGCACCACCATTCTCGACTAATTTTGTATTTTTAGTAGAGACCAGATTTTTCCATGTTGCCCAGGCTGGTCTCAAACTCCTGACCTCAGGTGATACACCCACCTCAGCCTCCCGTGAGCCACCACGCCTGGCAAGTTTTCACCCGGCAAGTTTTTAAATGTTCCACTTGAAAACAAAGTATACTCTTTAATAACTGGAAACAGGGTTTTATATATGTACATCAAACAAATGTTAACTGTGTTGTTCATATTCAACTCTATATATTCTTATTAATTTTAATCTGTTTCATCAAACAGATTTTAATCTGTTTCATCAATTTCTGGAAGAGGAGTGTTAAAATTTCTCATTACAAATGTAGGTGCGTCAATTTCTCCCACAAGTCTGTCAGTTTTGCTATGTATTTTGCTTAATATCCTCTGTCAATTTTCACTGATAATTCTGTCATCTTTAAGGAGGTTATAGTGTTATGAGCAATCAGGTTCAACATCACTATAGATTTCTATTCAATTGTTCTTCTTGTCAGTAAACAGTCATCCTCTTTAAATCTCAAGTTTTTTAAAACCATGAAATCTCTTCTGGTTGCTATTAATGTCACTATATCTCATTTCCTTTGGTTAGTATTTATGATCTTTCCCTATCCTTCTACTTTTAAGCTTTTTGTATAATTATGTTTTAGCTATTAGGTCTGTTATAAACAACTTATAACTGGATTTTAAAAATCTTATCTGGGAATATCTCAGAGCAAATGGGTCTAAGTCATTTAAATTTATTGTGATTACTGATAAAATTGGAGTTTTTAATACCACCTTTAAAAATTTTTGTCATGTATTTTTCTGTTTCTTCCCCTTTCCTACATTCGATTGGATTTATTGGGTTCTTTTATTACCTTTTTTCTTCTCTCTACAGCTTTGGGTGTTATAACCTTTTTAAAAGTCTAAATTTAATCAATATCTTTATTTGCCTCCTGTAATACAAAGATCTTTAAATGTTTTTGTTTAACTCCAATCCTCCTACCCATCTTCTTGCTATCATTATAAAATATTCTAGGCTGGGGGAGGTGGCTCACTCCTGTAATCCCAACACTTTGGGTGGCCAAGGTGGGGGGATCATGTGAGGTCAGGAGTTCAAGACCAGCCTGACCAATATGGTAAAACTATTAAAAATACAAAAATTAGTCGGGCATGCTGGCATGCATCTGTAATCCCAGTTACTCGGAAGGCTGAGACAAGAGAATTACTTGAACATGGGAGTCAGAGGTTGCAGTGAGCTGAGATTGCACCACTGCACTCCAGCCTGAGAAACAGAGTGAGACTCAATCTCAAAAAAAAAAAAATACATTAAAAATAAATTAATAAATTAATAAATATTTCTGCTTCACACTGCTTTTAACTCTTTCAAAAAATGTCTTTTTTTTGTAGTCAATGCTTATTTAGATTAATGAAAAGTATTTTCTAATTTATTTGTTCATCATACCTTTTGGTTTCAATTTCCTTCTTAGTAAGGTACACCCCTTATCTTTTAATTTACAGAGAACTGTGAATAGTAAACTCTCTGGATTTTTCTCATGTTTATCTTGCCTTTACTTCAAATAAGTTATAAATTGCCTGTTATTTTCTTTTGGTACTTCACAGATGTTATTCCACTGTCTTCTGGAATCAATTCTGTTGCTGAGAAGTCTGCTACCAGCCCAACTGTTTTGCTTTTTTGGCATTCTGCTGCCCCTAGTTGCTTTTGTCTTTTATTTGATGTTTTGAAGTTTTTCTCATAAGGTATCTAGTATGAATTTGTTTTCTTTATCCCTCTCGTGATTTAAGAGGTTTAATCAATTTCAAGACTCAACTCTTTCTTCAGTTATGGAAAATTCTTAGGCATTTTCTCTTCTAATATACCTTCTACCATTCTTTCTTCTGTCTTCTTTTGAAACTAGTGTCAGAAATATTTGAACCATCTTATTTCCGCTGATTCTTCCTTGTGGTGTCTTATTTCCTTGTGTCATTTGTAAATTTTTATTGAGCTTGTTTTTAGCAGGGGTTGGGCTTTTATTAGAGTCCCATGTGCTATAGTTGTCAAAATATTCCTTCTGAGCAGTTTCATGATTGCTGTTGCTGGGTCCCCAGACCAATTCTTATTCTCTCAGCTTGTGGACCCTGTCACACAGGTAGTATACATTCGAATTTTATACCTACTTCTGTCCCATTCCCAAGGTTTCCATTTCTCATGGACTATTTATTTATTTGTTTATTTATTTATTTTTGAGATGGAGTTTCGCTCTTGTTGCCCAAGCTGGAGTGCAATGGTGCAATCTCAGCTCACTGAAACCTCCGCCTCCTGGGTTCAAGCAATTCTCCTGCCTCAGCCTCTTGAGTAGCTGGGATTACAGGCATGCACCACTGCACCTGGCTAATTTTGTTTTGTTTTGGTGGAGATGGGGTTTCTCCATGTTGTCCAGGCTGGTCTCAAACTCCCAACCTCAGGTGATCCACCCACCTCAGCCTCCCAAAGTGCTGGGATTACAGGTGTGAGCCACCATGCCTGGCCTCTTATGGGCTTTTTCCCCATTCATTGCTGCCGGCATGCAATACACTTTCCCGTTGCCTCCTGAGCTTGTGGGTTTAGTTTTTCTATTTCCATCTTTTTTTTTTAAGAAAATAGATGACAGCCTTCAGTGCTTCCAGCCACATACGAAAGACTTAGTTCCAGCTCTGTATTTCATGGGCAAGAGGCTAAATCTCCAGTCCCTGCTCGGGTCTTAAATACCAAGCCAGCGGCCTCTATGCCATATATTTGTATTTGAATTCTCTCACCACCACCACCACCAGCAGCATGGGACCCTACAGCATCACTTCTTGATTGCCATCTGAGTAATAAATACACTTTGTTTCTGATCCTGGAGATTTCCTTTCCTTGTTTTCATATGGTGCTATATTGGACATCCCCATCCATTTCATTATCTTTGTTTAGAGGTTTAGTTTACACTAAAGAAGTTAGTTTCTTTAAAAAAAAAAGTTGGCTTCTTTTAAGTATATAAAATATAGGTATCATTATTTTTATAGTCAAGATTTAATTGAATTTACTAACATGTTTTTTTATCATTTCCTGTGGTCATCCATGGTTTCCTGCAATTCATTTGCTTTTCCTTTGTGTCTACTTTTTACTACAGGGACATCTTTATGTCAATGAGGGGCAATGGGGGTATATTCACCTAGTCTTTGCATGTCTATAAGGGCTTTTATTTTGCTTGCACTTTTGGATAATAGATTAGCAGGGTATAAAATTCTAGATCGATTGTTATTTTTCCTCAGCACCTTGAAGATATTTCATTTTCTTCTGGCATCTACTGTTGGTGAAGATAACCCTGTTACTGGTCTTTGTGTTTTTTTTGTGGGTTTTTTTTTTTTTTTTTTTTTTTTTTTTTTTTGTGACCTGTCTCTTCCTTCTGGTAGCTTTTTAAATGGCCTTTTTAAACTCTTGAAGTTCTGAAGCTGCACTATAATGTTTCTAGATGTGGATCTATTTGAAGTTTTCTTACCCAGTACAGAATATAATTTTAAATATGAAAACTCACATCTTGATTCAATTTTCAATAATTCTTGACAATTATCTCTTTATATATTGCTTCTCTACTATTTCTTTCATTTTCTTCTTATGAAACTTTTATTAGATGCCTGTTGGCAATCTTCAGTCTAACCTCCATGTTCTTCAATTGCATGTGTATATGTGCGTGTGTGTGTGCACACGCGTGGGTGTATAACACTGTCTCTTTGTGATGCAATTTGGGTGAATTTCTCCAATAGTAGTTTTCAGCTCAATTCTCTGTTTCTCTCTTTAAGTGTGTCCAGTCTGGAGTTTATTTCATCTATTGAACATTTAATTTCAATAATTATGTCTTTCCTCTCCCAGATTTTCAATTGATTGTTTCTCATAACACTTGATATTTATGCCTGTTTTTATTTTGAACTTTCTTGTTTTCTTTTAATGAGTCTTTTACCTTTATCTCTTTGACCAATTAAACATGCCCAGTGTCACTGTCAAACTCTTCAGTCATATTAATTTTATCTAGAGTGAATTTCTGTTTGGATTGTTGATTTTTTTCTTTGCAATAAATCCCTTTACATATACTTGGAATATTGATTTTGTAGGCTCATTTTAAGTGAAGATTTTCTCCCTTTCTTTTCCTTCTTCCTCCTTTGTCTTTTCCTTCTCCTTTCTTCTTCTCTCTCCCCTCTCTGTTTTCACCTATTCCCATCCCAAACCAGATCTTATATAGTAACTTGCCATTCCTTTCCCTTGGATGTAGTGGGGGGTGTCACGCTTATAGTCATAGTCACAGAGTCAGCAGGCAGCTAGCCTTCGTTCCTGACCACAAAGTTGCATCTTTACTCCTCCCACCCTTTAGGAGCACCTCTGTCCCCTCTAACCTACCGGGATTGGACTGTCAACCACATTGTTTGATGCTAGACCCAGAGCCGAGCAAAATTATGGCCTTGGTTCCATTTATCATTTTAAATTTCTATTCCAATTCTGGTTCATGGAGATATTAATCTTATTTTTGAACATGGCTATGAACTTTGGTGTTCTCTTTATATAATTTACTGTCATTGCTTCTTGTATAGACCAGACCAGATGATCAAAGTGTGAACCGACTATACCATCCTAAAGTTGACAATCATTTAAGTCATTATAGAGATAATACCCCTTATCTCTCTTCAGAAAACGTGGATCAGGAATGTGATGGGCCCAATTTGTGTCACCGGGTCCAGGGTGTGCAGTGGAAAGACTAACTCATCTTGGGCTGAGTGCTTACCGTGTTGTGGAGGAGGTGCCAGGGCAGAAAGGTGTTTCCAAAGGAAATGAGGAATAGTTTACCAAAGATAGGAGATAGGATCATGTGCCGAGCAGAACACAGTCATGGTGGCCACAGTCAATAATGCCCAGAGCCCTTCTCCTAGTCTGGAGCTCCTGGAAAGCTAAGACTTACCTTTATATTTGCATGTCAACACTTTGAGTGCCTGAGGAGGGCTGAGTGCACAGCAGGAGCTCAGCCAGATTGATAGGCAAATACATGAGTGCACCACAGGAGAGAACCAACCTGGAAATGCCCCCTTCCCCTAGCTTTTCTCCAAGGACAATAGAGGCTGAGAAGCAGGGCAGTAGGCATGGTCAGTAAATAAAGGTCCTTCAACTGAGACATTCTTTTTTCCTCAAGCCCCAGAGATATGTAAGTAGACAAAGAGGCCAGGCATTCCAAAACAAAGGCAAGAGGGCCTTGGAGCTGAGCTCAGAGCTCAGGTGCCATCTTGTCTTCACGTAGGAACAAGCATTTGTTTAAGCCCTGGTTTGAATAACTAGCCCAGAGTCATGGGATGCTGGGTAGGTGGGCAGGAGCTCTGGTGGCAAGGCAAGTGGGCCATAGATCCTGGAGAGCCAAGACACAGACCCCTGCCACCCACACCAGGGTTCTTAGTCGGGAGGAGGTTAGGGGAGATTGGTGGGCTCCCAGGCAGGGCTCTGGGGTCAGTTTCTACCCTCTACCCCCAGTCTCCCATTTCCAGGTCTGCTCGGCGCTACCACTGCTGCTGTCTCAGTTAATGGCATCTTTCATTTCATTTAGAGCTTGATTTGTTTACAAACTAATAAATATGATTTATAAAATGTGTCTGTGGTTTGCTAATTACTGCACATATGGCGCTTTCATTTTATAAAACTGGCATTTGCATTCTTTGTAGATTATGACTTTGTGTCCCCAGTGCTAATTAGTCTGATTAGGCAGATAACTTCTCTGTTACTAGGCTGAGAGGCCAAAGGCTGGGGCATTGGGGGCGAAGGGACTGGGGGTATGGCTAGCTTTGCGGGGAGGATCCAGGGAGGCCCCAGGACTTTGCTGAGGACCCTGGAATGTCAAGCAGCACATTTTGTGTCCTTCCCCAAATCCAATTAAGCACAGTTCGTTAGTGCAAATTTCTTAATCAGGCCTAATCTTCCCACTGAATGCACAATTTCTGAATTGTCACAGAGCTAGGTCAGCTTGCGGGGGATCAAGAGGCTGGTCTGGCCTTTGGCAGGAGAGCAAAGAGACAGCAGGCTACCAGACCCTCCTTGGTGGGCCAGCAAGGAGGGTTCATGGTGCCAGGCTTGTCCACAACCCAAGACCTTGGATGGCCAAGGGGGATCCCCAGGCCTCTAGACCAAATTATGAGCTTCAGATGGGAGGTCCCTCAAGTGGTCTATTCCACAGCATCTGTCTTCAAGCCCCAGGACAGCCTAGAGACAATGCTTTTAGCTCCAGTGGAGGAGAAGTGGAAGGCTGAGAACCAGACTCCAATCCCATGGGAGCGGGTCCTAGCAGAGCCCCCTGCCCTTAAATGGGCCTAGATCAGGAGCAAATGCAGCTATACCTAGGGATGAAGCCCTCTTTAGTTTTCTGGGATGTGTAACCCCTGAGTTTCTGTAACATTAAAAGGAGGAGAGAGAAAGCCCCATACAAATGACTGGTACTGAACCTCCTGCCAATCTTGGTGAGCTTGGCCAGTGCCAGATTTAATCTGTGTTAGACAAACAAGAAAACACATCATTGCCTGCATCCGAAGTGACATAGAGCAATTTGTACCTACTTCATTACCTCTAAGGGAGATGACATCCCCAAAGCATTTAGTGTAAAGTGCAGCACACATCTTTGGAGTGTTCCTCCCAGAGATAGTTATATTTTAAGCACATTGATGAATGTGCAATGGTGGAATTGCATTGGATATGCAGTGGAATCAAGGTTAATGGGCTTTGGATGAGGCCACACCAAGGTTTCCTAAACTCTGAGGGCACCCAACAGAGGCAGTCCTTGGGCCCCAGCCTCCCTCCCCCTTGGCCTCCTCAACCAAACATATTGAAGGCACCCGGCCACACATCATCCAATCTCCTTTCTCCGTTCAAGCGCCCTCCCCTCTTCTCATGTGGCTGGCTCCTTCACACCTTCTAAGGCTCAGGAAGCCTTCGTCCCTAGCTGGATAAGTGACTCTGTGCTCTCTTGGTTGCCTGTGCTTTTCCTGTCACAACACTTAACACACTGGTTTGCGATGACTATGTCTTCTCAGGCCCGTGAGCAACTTGAGGGCAGAACTGTGGTTTCCTTACTGTCTGCCGCAACCCACATAGCTGACCTTGCTGGGTGGATGGAAGGATGGATGCATGAATGGATGGATCTCTATGGGTTCATCTCATCCTGCGTTTCTCCCTGCTTGGTCCTGGGACTTGAGAGGGCCCTTGCAGGAGAGGGATGTGATGGGGTTAGGGTGGCAGCATTCACATGAGCTCCACTTCTTTGTCCCTTTGAGCAGGGTAGGGTCGGAGGCCTCACAGCCCCAGGCCCACCTGGGCCCAGGTTGGCCTCGTTCATGGAGTCAGGAACCAAGGAGGAGCCTCAGGACTGCTTATGGGTCTCGGAAGTTCTAGGGGGAAGAGTCCTGATCTTGGAAGGCGAAGATGTCAGCTCTGGTCCTGGTTGACCTTGGAAGAGTTGCTTTCCCTGTCTGAGCTTTGATTTTTCTCGTTTGAACAATTGGGATCAAATAGCCACCCAGGCTTCCTCCCTGGCCAATATCATGACTCAAGGAAGTAACTGTCAACAGGAAGGGGCAGTGCGTTTGTGCGTGTGCATGCATTCATGAATATGCATGCATATGTGTAAGGGAAGGAAGTGAGTGCCAAGCCGCCTGGCAAGGCCAGCCCAGGTGGTGGCCTTCGGGATTGCTGCTTTGCTTTTCAGTCAGGCACTTCCTCCGGACTCTTAGGGGTGGACCTCAGCCTCTCCCGGATCTGTAAGAGGATTGCCTTGCCCCATCCATTTGAACTTCATGACCAGCATGCCCGTGTGGGGACATGCTTCTTTCTCTTTCTTCAGAAATCTTAATGCATTCTGCCTTAAAATTGTTTTGAAGTAATAAAGAGATTTTCACAGGCAACAAACGAGTCTCTGGACAGACTTAATCTGAGGCCAAAAGCCAGATACGGGGATTTACCTCTCATAATGGCTCCTTTCAAGTGAGACAAAGAGGAAGCCCAATTTCCACTCCTCCTCAGGAAGAGGAGCAGGAGGAGCAGGCACCCCAGAAACCCCTGTTCTGGGCCCAGAAGCCTTGTTTATGAACAAAACTCAGCCAGCAGCTTCACAAGGGTGCCTTCAACCAGCTGCTGGGGCCACCTTGGTCCTGGCACTGTCATACCCACTGCTTCCCTGGTGGCCTTGGCTCCAGTGCCCTGATCTGTTCTGATCCTGGCTGCACAGCCACCATCACACCTGGGGAGGGACATTAAAACTGAAAATCACAGAGCAGATGTTAAGGGGGCCGGGCAGAGGGCCAGAAACCACAGCCCAGTATAGACCTTCTCCCAGCTCCCAGATCTACACATACAACCTCTCCTGGACACCTCCCCTTGGATGTCCCAAAGGTGCCGCCAATTCACTGTACCCACACCTGGACTACCCAGACTTACCCTAGCTCCTGTGCTCCCCATTATCACAAGGGCATCACCCCCTTCCTGAGAGGGCATAGTCAACTGGCATCTGGAAGGTGGGACTGGGGAGGCTCACACCCAGAGATTTGTAGCCTCAGCGAGGGGCCAGTGGGTGAGCTCCACCTGAACAGAAGTCACCGTCCACCCTCAGCTGGGGACCAGGCAGATTGGCACCTTTACTATAGCACATTCTAGGAAATAAAAGGATGAAGGGTCCACAGACAACCCCCAGGAGACCCAACTTCCTTCTCCCCTTATTCCCTTCAAGGTCTTCCCAGGCAACTGAAACAGTCTTTCATGATTCTGGTGCATTTAGTGCACCAAAGTCACTTTTTTTTTTTTTTTTTTTTTTTTTTTTTGATCTGTCGCCTGGTTTGATTGCCCAGGCTTTAGTGTAGTGATGTGATCTTGGCTCACTGTAACCTCTGCCTCCTGGGTTCAAGTGATTCTCCTGCCTCAGCCTTCCGAGTAGGTGGGATTACAGGTGCTTGCCACCACACCCAGCTAATTTTTGTATTTTTAGTAGAGACAGGTTTCACCATGTTGGCTAGGCTGGTCTTGAACTCCTGGCTTCAAGTGATCTGCCTGCCTTGGCCTCCCAAAGTGCTGGAATTACAGGCATGAGCCACCACGCCTGGCCTGTAAAAGTTACTTGGTGTGTTGTTCACTTTGGCCTTCTCTTCTTTAGATTAGGAAGAATGGATGGGGGTAATAAAGCACACTTTTATACAAGCACCCACATATCTACCTATACTCACCACATGTATGCCCTGAAAATGTACACAGGTGCCCACACAGCACCTCCGAACACTTGTGGATGTCCAGGCACACACATAGCTGAGCGATTGTACATCCACATGTGCTCACAGAGGCGGACCCTCCTGTGCTGGGCTTGCAGTCTCACTTTGCAGCCCAGAAGTAAAAGAGCATGTTGCGAGCCAAGGGTACACAATACTCCCAGATTTCTAGATAAAGTCTTGAGAGGAAGGGAAACAGATGAAAGGAAATGATGGTACCTCTTTCATGAGCTGGGGCCAACAGCCCCCGTGGCCTCTGTTGGCTGCACATATGTGAGTCACAGGCCATGTCCTGCTCTGGGGGTTGGTCAGAGCTCCTGCTGTGGGAAGCAGAAGGGCTCCCTACCCAGAGATGCACTGAGGGCATCTTTCATGTCTCAGGACACTTCTCAGGCCTTTGGGGACAGCTATTAAATTGTGGGGAAAGGACTCACTGGATTGGACCTGAGTGTTGTTTCAAAGACGGCTGTTTTCAGGCTGTGTGACCTTGAGTGAGTCATTTAACTTCTCTGGGCTTCAGTTTCATCATCTGTAAGAGGGGGATGAAGACACCTACCTGTCTACCTTCAAAGATGAGGTAATCAATGACAGTGAAAGTTCTTCAAAGCTGCAAAGCCTTGTATAAATTTGAGGGGTTGTTAATATGTTCTGCTTCCAAAGCTGGCCTTCCCTCAGGAGACAATGTGGTGTTTTTGAACACGGAGTGAATTTCCCAAACTGTGCCCTCCCCCTCTTCAGTATTTCTGCCTTGGGTTGTCAAAAATGGTAATCTTCTCTCAGGCCTGAAATTATGAGCCTGCTTTATTGGTCAAAGGCCATAATAATTTGAGCTCTTATTTTATAAACTCATTTCTGCACAGTGATATCCTGATAGGAGCAGGAATAATAAATCACAAACATGTCCCCCAAGATTGCATTGTAAATGTCAAACTAGACAGGAAATTGTAATTAAAGAAAGGAAATTGCTACAAAGAAGCACTTGATTTTAAAATGAGCCAAGCATAGAATTTTCTAAGCATTTAATTATAGTCCAATTTCAACTGACTTGGCTTTTGCAGTCATATTTCTTATTATAACTCTTCTACATAATAACCAAATCTCCCTGCTCACATAGGTCTGGCCCGTCAGAGGGTAAGGACACTGCGTAAGTACAGGGATTAGGAACTTTATAGGGATAGTAATCATGGTAGAGGCTTGGGTGATGGACACAGGTGTTGGAATTTTAAATCAACCGCAGTCGAATTTCCAGCCAACAGGGAGAATAACCTAACACCTGTGTGGAAGCAGATTTGGCCTGACTTCAGCTCAATGAGAAATTCACTCAGGCATTTGCTTCCGGGGAGAAGAGAGGCCCAGGCTTCCATGTTCTGTTCCTTAGACCCTCAAATATGCATAGGAATAGCCCTCACCCAATCCACCCTACTACAGGTCATGCTTTGCCTGGGCTGTAACTTAGGGCACAGGCCAATATCCCCATCTTGCACCTGCATGTTGGTAGTTTAGTTGTGTATTCAACCAGCTGTTCAGCATCCAGAGGCTTTGGAGACAGAAATACAGTGGCTAAGCCTGTAGGAAGTGGTGCCAGACAAGCTGGGTTCAAATTCTAACTCTGCCACTTACTGCTGTGAATTGAGCTAAGTCACATAACCTCACGAGCCTCAATTTGTACTTTTAAAAAATGGGGATAATGACAGTTTTCATCTCATACATGAATTAGTAAGTTGCTTCTATATGGTTGATGCTCATAAATGGAAAAATGAAAGTGATCATAATGGCTATTACGCCCTGAGTCTGTGTTGCATCCAAAGAGGAAGATGGGGAAATTGATGGGCTATCTTGAGTGATGCGGGCGACATAACTAGATGGGGCTGAGCCAGTACAATTAGTGCTGTTTTTGGGAAGTGGGGTGGTGAGGGGTGACCAGGGGGCACTGTGTTGCCCCCTGGAGTGAACACACCACATCAAAAATACCTTGCTGGTTGAGGGATGATCCCCAAAGTACCCTGCCCACTGGCTCTTCTTGCCTCTCCGTCAAGTGTATAGGGCCCAGAAACTCATTAGCTATGGTTCAAGTCCTAGTCCAGAGGGGCGGCTGCTCCCAGCTGCTCCCCATGCTCTCCTGCAGGCTTAGCCTCTCACACTGAAGGGGGCAGAAGGACTCAGAAGCAGATGATCCTTCTTCCTAGAATCTTCCTCTTTTTTTGTTTTTGTTTTTGTTTTTGTTTATAGACAATTCAGTGAGGTTGTGTGCAGCAGGGTAGGTAAATTCTGACACCAGTGGAACAGGGCTGGTGTCTAAACCCTGCTGCTGTCTCAACGGAGACATTGCCCAAGGAAGCACTGTGGATGGGGTCCAGCAGGTCTGAGTGTTGTGCTGATTTTGCACCATACATGCACCAGGGAGGGCTATTTACACAGATCACAATATAAATGCCCCCTGTTTGAATTGTGCAGCACACAACCTCCACAACTAAACATGGTGAACTTGGACACTGGGCCCAGAGCTAAATTGGAGCTAGACTGATGGGGGTGGGGCCAGGTTTGAGAAGGGTGCATAACAGTTTGAAGATCAGGACTTGAACTGAAGAGTTGACAGTCCCGGGAGTGGAAGCAGAAGCCAAGGGAGCAAAGTCCAGAGAACTGTGAAGGTGAGTCTGGAACCACAGGTGCAGGGAACGGGAGCTGATGTTCTCTTCCATGGGTACCTCTGCTACATGAGATTCGGTTCATTCCTGTCTCCAGAGCATGGAGGGAGCGTGCCTTCTGAGAGAAAGCATTGAATGGAGCACCTGCCTGTCCCCCGTCAGAGCATCCACATCTCAACTGGTGATGAATCAAATGCAGGGATCACAGTGCATGGGGAGACAGTGCGTGTGTGGCTGGTGTCATAGGGACAGGTCACTGAACTGGGACCATCCTAGGGGAATGCTTCTCGGCAGTGTCATTGGACAGGTCACGGAGACAGGGTGTTGGAGTCTCACATGCGCCAGTGGGGAAAGGCATTCCAAGAAGGCGGAGCAACCTGGGCGAAGGTAGAGAAGTGTGAAGACACTTTTATTCATTCAGAAGATATTTATTGTGACTACCATGTCTCAGGCACTGTTCTGAGCGGAAGGAATCTTTGAATGAACAAAACAGACCAAAAATCCTTGTCCTCCTAAAGTTTCCATTCTCTTCCATGGAAAGAGAAAGATAACAAATACCACAATAAACAAATTGTATAATATGTCAGAAGGTGGTAAGTGCCATGTAAAAGATTAAGCAGGGAAGGGAAATAGGGAGTTCGTTCAGGGCAGGAGTTCCAATTTTACATTGTAAATAGAGACTCTCTTGGGAAGTCAATATTTGAGCCAAGACTTGAAAGAGGCAGAGGAACAAGGCAAGTGGACATACAGGAAAGAATCCCAGGCAGAAGGAATTGAAAGTACAAAGGCCCTGAGGTCTGGCATGTTCAAGGGACAACCATGAAGCCGCTATGGAGAGAGGAGGGGGGTGTAGTGGGAGAGGAGGGCAGAGAAGTGACAGGAACCAGGTCGCACAGGGCCTGCAGGTGACTGTAAAGACTCAAACATGATCAGGCTCTTTCTGACATCATCATTGAGAGCAGGGGGAAAGAGGTCAAGGGTGGAAGTGGAGGGGCTCTGGATTCAAACCCCCGCTTGGCCACCTACTGGCCGTGTAACCTTGGACTATTACTTAAGTTCTCAAGATCTGTTTTTCAAATGTAACCCAGGGATCGATAAGAGTGTCAACTTCGGGCCAGGTGCAGTGGCTCACGCCTGTAATCCCAGCACTTTGGGAGGCCAATGCAGGCAGATCATGCATGAGGTCAGGAGATCGAGATCATCCTGGCTAACACGGTGAAACCCCGTCTCTACTAAATATACAAAAAAAAAAAAATTAGCCGGGTGTGCTGGTGGGCGCCTGTAGTACCAGCTACTCGGGAGGCTGAGGTGGGAGACTGGCATGAAGCCAGGAAGCCGAGCTTGCAGTGAGCCGAGATTGCGCCACTGCACTCCAGCCAGTCAAAAAAAAAAAAAAAAAAGAGAGTGTCAACTTCATAGGACTGTGGCTAGGTTCAAAATAGTACATTCACCTACAATGACTAAAACAGTGCCTGGCTTGTGGCAAGCACTACATGAGTGTTAGCCACTACTCTTTTTTAAAAAGGAGAGACAGGTCAGACCTCCTGGTCATAAAGTTCACCGCGCTGGCTGGCGTTGGGAGGAGGGGATACAGGGGGCGGCCCTGAGGCCGGGAGAGTGGCTTTTGCAGTAGCCCAGGAGAGAGATGAAGGTGGCCTGGACTGAGTGGTTGAGGTAAGAGGCAGGGGTGGAGAGAACTGGGAGGATTTGAGAGAAATGTGTGAGGTGAATGTAATAACAGTCAGATGGGGGAGGTTGAGGGAGAGGTGGAGAAATGAGATCAGGTCCTCCTTGCGAGGACCACGGGTTCCAGCAGCTGCTGCTTATGATCACTCTCCCTTCTGCCCTCGGGGTATTCTTCTCAGGCAGGTCCGTCCTTCCCTTGCCCAGAGGACGCCCTACAGGTTCAAGTCCACACTCCTCTGTTCAAGAGTCAAGGCCTCTCTCACTCTGACCCTGACCAGCTTCATCTCTTGCTGTTCTCTTTCACTTTTTTTTTTCCCCCTGAGACAAGACCTCACTCTGTCGCTCAGGCTGAAGTGCAGTGGCGTGATCTTGGCTCACTGCTACCTCCACCTCCCGGGTTCAAGTGATTCTCCCACCTCAGCCTCATCAAGTAGCTGGTATTACAGGCGCCCTCCACCATGCCTGGCTAATTTTTGTATTTTTAGTAGAGATGGGGTGTCCACCATGTTGGCCAGGTTGGTCTCGAACTCCTGATCTCAAGTGATCCACCCGTCTTGGTCTCCCAAAGTGCTGGGATTACAGGCACGAGTCACCACGCCTCGCCTCTCACGGCGTTCGTCAAGACCTCTGTGCTCCACCCCTGGAGGCCCTGCCTCCTTCTGTCAGGCCCTTCCCTCCATTCCAGGCTGCCTAACCCTCACCCCATCCCCAATCTCCAGGGTCAGCCCCCAGGACCCAGGTCTCTTGGCAGCAATGTGGGGATGTCTCTCGGCAGCCAAAACCCCCATCGGAACAGGGATTAGTTGGCATTTCTGCCTCATTCCTGAGGTTCCTGCCAAAGGGCTCTCTGCCTGGTTCTTCCCCATGTGTGATTGGCTCTGCCTGGTCACTGTGTCCTTGGTGGCTGCATCCTGGAGGGAGCCTGCCCCCTTCCCCTAGGCGCTAATATCTGGGACCAGCCAGGTCCCATCTGTAAAGGAGACAGGTGTGTGCTCAGGACTGCTAGGGTCCCATACTTTGTGACCCTTTGGTCAGGAGACCCCAAAGCCCTCCTCTATGAAGCCTTCAGGAAAGGACGCCAATTCCCAGTTCAGATGACATTTTGGTGGAGGAACTCTAGACACTCAGGAAAGGGGCCAGGCCAGCCAGCAGAGGCGGCACCCCCAACCCCGGCCTGCCCCAGGGCCCTTGGAAGCAGTCTTCCCTGAGAGAGGGAGGGCCTCCAGCTGCCAGGTTGTACAATCACACCAGGGCTTCATCTCATTCTCGCCAAGACCACGTCCATATTGTTTGTCCTGGCCTCCAAGGCCCCTACCATCCCCACTGCTGCCCAGGGAGAACTCTGCAGCCTGGCTGTGCCCAGCCCTCCTCTTGACCCTGTGGGCTCACCGCCCTGCCTTGCCCATGCCTGTTTCTGCCTTCCTGGCCAGCTCCTGCAGCCCTCCTCCGGGAGCAGGTCTCCCTGGCCTCCTCCACCATCTCTTTGCTCCCACCCTCCCCCACACCCACCAGCCATCACTGGATGCTTTTACTGCAGAGAAAGCCTCAGGCTCCAAACCTCAGTCCTGCCTGCCTGAGGTCTTCCACAGGTTCCTATCAGGCCTCCTCCAGGCCACCAGCCCTCGGGAAACAGGGGCCACCTGCCTTTTCCTTCTCTGTGTCCCCTCCTGGGACCAAACTCTGTGAGGTTGGTGCCTGACCCACATTGACTGAAAGGAAGAAAGAGCAATTGTTCTCCTGAGGCCTCATGCCCGAGACAAGGCCTGACTTGGGGCAACCAACCCAGTGAGTGCCGTGGGCAACAGAAGCTGGTGATAGGGGATTTAGAGGGTCCAGAGGAGGCCCCTCACGGTGGGCAAACAGGACCTTCGGCAAGAGGCCCAAGCCACATCTAAGGGAAAAGCAGCGTCCATTAAGTCCATTAACTTTAACACTGAAATCAATGTTGCAGCCACCAGAAGTAATTAGCGTAATTCACATTTCAGATCAGGAGATTTTTGAAAACCAAGTTTAATTACATTGAAAAATGACAACTTCATTTTCCCTCCCTGGATAGGTTCCCCTGATGTTCCCCACACTTTCATTAAAAAGAGGACTGGTCACAGGTGTGTGGGTTATTTTTTAATGCCATTAAGCAAAAGAAGTACTTTGGCTATTTCAGAGCTAATAAATTAGCTTGGATGCCCACAACACAGTCAAGTGTCTTTGAAATGTTCCCTTCCTTGTCTGAGGGCAGAGTGAGTGGTTTTAGGCCTGACAGAATCCAGCTGGGGATCTCAGGCAACCAGAGTGACTCTAATAGATCCTCAAACTCATTTTACAGATAAGTAAACTGAAGACTGGCCAAGGGAGGAGACCCACTTAAGGTCAGCTTGTCCTGCCCTGTGCTTGATGCAAGGGATGCAGAGATGATCCTTGCTATCCAGGAGTGGGCTATGATGAGCTCAGTACAGATGAGCTTGTGGAGTCAAGAAAGCCTGGCTAGGGGAGGTGACACAAGATCTGAGTCTTAAAGGACCTGGGATTTAGCAGAAGAGAAAGCTGCCATTCCAGATGGGGGAGAGGTGAGAGCAGAGGCCCAGCAATGGGCAGGAGGTTCTGGAGTGTATCTGGGCCTGGGTAGAGGACACCCACTGGAAGCGTGGCTGGGGATGCCGCATCTCACCTCTCTGTGACCTCCTAGGCAGAGACCTCACATTCACATGAGGATATTGGGATTCCCAGTAAATTAAAGATGGCAGCCAGGAAGCCAGCCTGTCCCTACCTTACCCCATCCCATCAACGTCCCTGCTACCACCCTTGTGCTACCTACTATTCCAGCAGCATTCCAGCCCTACCTCAAGCACCTGACCCTATCTCTGTCACCACCCTCAGATCGGGCCCACCCCCAGCAACTTAGCCTTTTCATCCTTATTTTCAGCTTCTCTGAGATCAAATCTGCTCTCTAGCCTCTGGCCCTTCCGACAGATGCGTGAACCTCCCCCACCTCTGACTTGGTCCCATGTGTTTGTTTAAGAGGCTGCCATGGTGCTAATTGCTGTGTTTATTCCTGCTCACCAAATGTGCCCTGCTTTGCAGCATTTGCTTGAGTGGCTGAGTTGCTCTGGATGCGTCCTGGTCCTGTTTGTTTTTCTTTTGGGTGGGGTGGGAGGTTAGGGAAAGAGAAGCATTCTCTGACCTTGATTCTCAGCACTGTCTTTCTGGGGCCATAGACTGCAAGCAGGACTAGGGCCTGGCCCCATCACTGCCCTGTCCCTCCTCTCCAGGAAGGGGCCCTGGGCTCTGCTGTGGATCAGAAGAATGTAGGTTTGCTGCTGGGGGCTAAGGCAGCATTTTGTTCCATGGAATCGTGCCTCTGTTTTCCCAGCAGCCCCCATGGCCAGAAAAGCAAGCATTAGCTCATTGGTTGTGCAGTCTGGTCTGCCCTGTTCTCTAAGTAAAGGAACAACCTAGATGAGAATGTTGTGCTTCGTTGGATCTCAGAAGATGAGGCAATAAATGTGAGCCATCCCAGCCTCCAGGGATCCCCAAGAGGGCTGCTCAGCCAGGCAGGCCCCAGCTCCCAGCAACCCCTGCCTTTGCCAAGCTGCTCCATTGTGAGGGCTTGCAGGCTGGGGTGGCGAGGAGGCAGGGTCTTCTCATCACAGCCCCTTGCTGAAAGGCTCCAGCCCCCCTCCCCTGGGCCCTCCCAGCCAGGCCAGGGTCAATGGGATTAAAGGCTCAATTCACGCCAGTCAGTTCTCTGGTAACATGATTTCATTAGAGGCAGGCAGGGAGGAGAATGGACAGAAACAGCTGGTGTATAAATTATAAAGTCTACTTTGTACTGAGTGAGCACACCTTTCCCCAGCCACATGACTAATTAATGTGGCGGGGAGTGGACTTGAAGTCAAATTGCCTTTCCCCCTCTCTCCTGGGGCTTGGTTAACAACAGGTCCCTGCAAAGCTGGGAGAAGGGAAGATTATGCAAAGCTATCATCATATGAAAATAGTGTATTAACATACTGCCTGTGAGCTGTGTCCAATCAGTTCCCTCCCAGTGGCATGTATACGAAACAATTAGAATGGCATTTTTACCACGCTTCTTTAATACATTTTGGCATTAATATAATCAAGGAGTGGGGGCCTAGACATCTTGCAGGCGTGGTTTTCCGGAATACCCCTGGGATGTGGGGGGTTGGTAGGATGCTGGGGGTGGGGCTGGCACTCAGGCTGGGTGCCTTTGGACCAGAACCTGAGGCACAGTGCTCTGGTGAGATGCCCCGGACTCTGCCAGCCATCTATAACCTCTGTCTTCCTGGGAGCAGAGGCTTCCTTCCCCCAGAGTCGGGACCACAGACCCCCGTGACTCCTCAACTGGTAACAGCAAGAAGTTCCAGAGTCAGAGTGGTCGGTAGAAATGTCAATCATATCTTTTAATCCTCTGCTCAAATTGCCCAATGACTTCCCATCTCACTTCCAATAAAACGCACACTCCTCGCTGGGCCATCATCTAGCCCCTACCTACCTCCCCAACTCCCCACATAGCCCACCACCTTCCAGACTTCTTTCCATTCCACACACACGCTGAGATCCTCCCTGCCTCAGGGTCTTTGTCCTTGCTTTTCTCTCTGCCTGGTATGGTTATCTTTCTTGTCCTGCAGATCTTGGCTGTTCAGAGAGGACTTCCCTGACCAACCTGATCTAAATCAGCATCACTGTCTGCCTGGTTATTTTGTTTCCTTCATAGGTCTTGTCACAGTAATCTCCAATTGTCTTGTGTATGGATCTGTCTCTGGCATATTTGCTGCTTCCCACTGGAATGGAAGCTCCTGAGGGCAGGGGCCTTGCCTGGTTGGATGCTACTGTATTCCTAGCACTCCAGCAGCAACTAGCATATAGTAGGCACTTGGTGAATATTTTTTGAATGAGTCAATGAATGAATGAAAGAGCCCAATCCTGGCATCTGGAAGCTCCAGGGGAACAAGTAAGACCTGATGGGGATCCTGGCTTTGCTGTCATCTCCTTTTGTGGCCTTGGGCAACCTGACTCCCTCTCTTATTCACCAAGCCTTCATCCAGCACCTGCTGGCTACCTCATCCTGAAGAACTGGGAGAAGGAGAAACCTTCTGTAGTTCCTGCCCAGAGAGGCTAAATGCCTAATTGGAGAAACAAGTCTAGATTTGAGAAAAGGTGAGCTAAGTTGGGACTTGAACATGGGTGTGCTGGGGGATGAAAAGGTGAGAGTCAAGGGCCTGGAGCCAAGGCCCCTCCTCTCAGGAGCTTCCATTCTAGTGGGAAGTAGCAAATAAGCCAGGGATAAATCCATACCCAGGACATTTATTACAGATATTGCATAACTTCAGGCTGGTTGTCAAACTTCTCTGGAGCTCAGTTTCCTCTTTTGTAAGGCAGGTCACAATCAAAGCTACTCTTGCAGCTTATTGTATCCAACTGCCCATTTCGGAGATGCACAAACGGAGGCCCAGGAGTAGGACAAACCCTTGCCTAGGCCACAGGGTGAGTTAGTGGCCAAGCCAGGACCAAAGCCAAAACTAGAGTCCCTGTGTTTCATTGAGGTAACGGACTCCCTTCTTCCCCCTGTCACCAGCCTCCTGAACAGATCTAGTTTCTCTGGGGTTCCAGTTGGCACCTGCCCCTGACCCCACATCCCAGAGAAAGAGCCAAGAGCCCTGAGCATGCTCCTTCTCTCACAACAGCTGGGGACTGTATCTGATTGAATGTACCTCCAGGCCAGGAGCCTCCTGGGCCTGGCCATGAGACATCTGGAAAGTGGCCTGTTGCCACTCCCCAGATTTTGTATGAACAGAGCTTCAGTTCTGTGTGTAAGACCAAGCACAAACAAGGGTGGCTTGAGTCCTTCCTCCCTTATCCCGCTCTGACGGCCTAGGGAGCTTGCCTCACTGAACGCTGGTGTCCAAACTCTGTAGCCAGTAGTTCACTGAGTATCCACTGCATGCCAAGCACTGTCCTAGGGGCTGGAAATGCAAGAGGGAAAAAACAGACATAGTTCTTCCCATAGAGCTTCCATGTAGCGGACAGAGACACACACTAATACTACTACTGTAACTACTCTGAAATATTTGAGTAATGGTAAGTACTATAAATACACAGTAAAGGAGAGGACAGTCGCCACAGGGAGGGCTGGTGGATAAGGGACATGTGGACACAGACCTGGATGCAGTGATGGGTCCAGGAACAGAGTGTGGAGAACAGGCAGTGGAAACAGAAAGCCTGGTGGCCCTGAGCTATGAGGATACTTGACATATTTGGGGGACAGCCAGGAGGTCTTGTCTGTGAGAACAAAGTTAGCTAGTAGGAAAGTAGGAGGGAGACAAGACCAAGGGGCAGGTGGAGGAGGGAGAAGGGATGGGGAAGATCATATAAAGCCCTGGAGAGGACTTCTGGTTCCACTCTGTGAGACTCAGGAAACCATTAAGGAATGACCTGATGAGACATATTTTTAAAAGATTACTCTGGGCAGGGTGCGGTGGCTCACGCCTGTAATCCCAGCACTTTGGAAGGCCAAGGCAGGTGGATCACTTGAGGTTAGGAGTCCGAGACCAGCCTGTCAAACATGGTGAAACCCCATCTCTACTAAAAATACAAAAATTAGCCAGGTGCAGTGGTGGGTGCCTGTAACCCCAGCTACTTGGAAGGCTGAGGCGTGAG
>NW_012106720.1:1701152-1718735 GCF_000951045.1 Mandrillus leucophaeus
GCTGGGCAGGGCCAGGTACATAGTCTCCAGGACTTCCAGTGCCCGCTCCTATGGGAGGCCCTCAGTGGTCCCTAGCCAAATGCTTTCCCTTGGTGGAATGCCTGCAGTTTCCACAGTGTGTCTGCCTAAGGCTGGAGCCCTTTATGCCTTTCACAACCAAGTAAATGTTAGTTGGGTTTCTTTTGGTTGCAAGTGATGGAAACCCAACTTACTCAGAACATCCGAGTCAAGAGAAGGGGAAGAAAGGGGCTGGTTTTCAGACAAAAATAGAATTACGTGACAAAACACTATTGCACTATGTCTGCCACCCATCTCTGCTTGTCTTTTCTTGCTGGCTTAGAACAAATTTATCTACATGGCAGGGAATACAAGCCTTGACTTTTACATCTTTTAACTTCAGCCACCAGAGAGAAACCAACCCAACTCTCTTTGTCCCAAGTTCAAAACTCCTAGTGGGAAAACCCAGTGGGCTAAGTTAGATCAGTTGCCCACTTCAGGGTCCAACAGGCCATTGGGGTAAGATTGTGTAAGAGCTGGATATCTTTCACAGGAACATCAGAATAGAGTAATTGGGTAGGGGGAAGTACTTAGAAGGTGGAGGAGGAGGGATTCTCAACGGACAATTCCATATTTGTCTATTAGAGTCACTGCTATGGTTTGAATGTGTCCCCAAAAGTTCATGTATTAGAAATGTAATCCCCAATGAAACCATACTGAGAGGCGAGATCTTTAAGAGGTGATTAGTCACGAGGGCTCTGCCTTTACAAATGGATTAATGCTGTTATCTTGGGAGTAAGTTTGTTATGGAGGGAGTGGTGTTCTTATAAAAGATGAGTTCAGTCTCTTTTTTTTTCTCTCTCTCCTTCACTGTGTTCTCTTGTCCTTCTACCTTCTGCCATGGGAGGACATAGCAACAAGGCCTTCTCCAAATGCAGGCCCTCAACCTTGAACTTCTCAGCCCCCAGAAGTGTAGAAATAAACCTCTGTTCTTTATTAATTACCCAGTTTCAGGTATTCTGTTATAGCAGCACAAAATGAACTAAGACAGTGACCATGATCCTTGGCACTCAGCACGAGACCTGGCCTTAGGATGCATGAGACAGTGTTGGTTGTTAACAAGAGGAACATGAAGGAGAATGGGAGGCTTTCAGTCCAGACTAGCAAGCAGAAGTTTTATCCTCACCTCCACTCCTTGAGATGGTTCTGCTGGCCTTAGCAGGTCTAGGCTTATCCTAGATCGATTGGTTCTAGGCTAGTAGCTTCCAGCTCCCAATCTCCTGTTAGGATCACCTCTAGGCAAATGCTTATGGTCAGGCTGGGCTAGACTAGACTCGGAGGCCATCCCATGGGGCACAGGTTTGAGTGTTATCACATTATTCTAAGAGTGGTAGAGCCAAGCTGCTAGGACCCTCAGGCAAGGCATAAAGTAGGAGGTCCTAACCTGTTGAGTCAGGAACCCATCTGTGGTCCTATGAGGTGGAGCTTGGGAAAAGCAGCCCCCAGACCTTTTTTGTGTTCATAGGCCTGGACCACATCTTTAGTTTCAGACAGTCTAGTCTACAATAGCACAAAGAAAGAGTGAAGAGTGAGCCTTGCCAGAGTCCCTACAGTTGGAGCAGCTGAGCTGAAATGTAGGGTCAGGATAAATACCCATCTGGGCTCACTTGGAGGCCTTGAACATGAAGCAGCCTTAGACATAGGCCGTAACCTACCCTAATCCACCTCCCTTAGCTCCCTGGTCCAGCCAAAAAGAAAGAACTTCGGCTGTTTCTTCATGTCGTTTCTTCCATCTCTCCCAGGATCATGACTTTCCGTGAGCATCAGGGAACTTCTTGAAACAAAGAGAAAGCAGGGAGCACATCAAGGGTCAACCTTGGCTCCAGGTTTCCATCCTGGGAAGCTCTTTGGAAACATGGGACCTGGCAAAGCAGAGTCTAGAATTGGATACTTGGAACTTGGAGAACACATTCAAACTATTTATTGATGGGGAATCAGAGGATCAGTGTATTCATTAGGAAAAAGGGCTAAGCTACTATAACAAAGAGGTCCTAAGTTACAATGGCCTAAAGGAGATGGAACTTTATTATTTATCTGTCGTAACACGAGATAAAAAGTCTAGGTTGGTAGGGTTACTCCACAAGGCCACTTAGAGACCCAGCTTCCTTCTATCTTATTTCTTTGCATACTTTAGGCTATTGATTAATCAGATCTGGGTGTTCTAATATCTATATTCCATCTTATGGAAAGGGGGGAAGATAGGAAGTTGTGGATAAGCAACTTGTTTCTTCATGCCGGTATAGTCTTTGTCTCTCCCCAGAACAAATTTATCTACATGGCAGACTATATGAGTCTTGACTTTTACATCTTATAGCTTCAACCACCAAAGAGAAACCAACCCAGCTCTCTGGGTTCCGATGTCAAAACTCCTACTGGGGAAACCCATTGGTCTAAACTGGGTCTCTCCCCTTGTAAGCAAGAGAGGTGAAAATAGCTCATCTCTCTCTTTTGCTTACAAATAAAAACTAGTAACTTGTCTATACCCATTGCAATGGAAGCTGGAAATACAGTCTCCAGTGCCATGTGCCCAGGAGGAAGGAAAAGACATGTTGAATACACCACCAGTAGTCTGCCACACGCAGGAAGAGGAAGTTACACGGTGTGAAATCTACAAGAAGTGGACTCAGAGCCACAATGTAGGCCTAGCGTCACCAGCAAGTCTGTGGCTCCAGTTCTACCTGCAGGCTCTGAGGGTTTGAATCAGCATCCTGTCCCCAGGTGTGTTCTCCCAAGCTTTAGAGGGCTCAATCTAGTACAAGCCCCAGGTGGTAGCTGTGACCTCCAGTCCTGATAGGACCAAGTATTTCTGACTCACCACAGGGGTTATTTGAGCACAGGGGCTTGGAGAAGCCCAGGCAAGTCCTAGGTAGCAGCAGCTACAGAGGAATATGTGCTTTCAGGGTTTTTTTGTTTTGTTTTTGTTTTTGTTTTCTCCCCCAAACTATTGTTTGGGAGTTGGCAGGGCCTCTCAGACAGGTTGGATGCTGGGTGAGAAGGAACCCCTTTGGCTTCTTCTATCATGGGTCAGGGGTGAGGCAGGAAGACCCCACTAGAGATTGAGGGAGAGGGACCAGGAGGGGGACTAGGAGTGCCCTCCCATCAGTCCCACATACCTGGGCCCCTGCCTGCAGCATGGAGAAGGACGGTTTCTGAGATGTATGTGCTGTTGGGACATGCGGTTGTAGCTCCAAGGGGACCACCTGCATGTGGGTGTGTTCACTCTGGTGAGCTTGTTGGGAAACAGTCTGTTCTCTGGGAGTGAGTCACAGTGCTCAGCCCCACAGCCCAGTCAGTTGGCGTCCATGAAGCTCACGGACCAGCACCAGCCTCCGGAGCACGTGGCACAGCTGGACCCTTAGACCCAGCCCACGATCGCTCCAGGTCTCCAGTCATCAGTGGACAGGTGATTAGGAGGGTGGGGGAGGGAGGAGATGACCCCTAGTCACATAAAATCGGGGTTCAGATTGAGAGTCTGACATTGCAAGTCAAGCTGGGTGGGGTTTGGTTGCTGGGGTATTCGTAACCTCAGAGGGAGCTGTGGGCATCCAGGAGCCCCCTTGGCAAGGGTCTCTGAAAGGTGGGAGGTGCAGAAATGAAGCCATTTGGAGGTGGGAAGAGGCCCCTACAACAGCTGGCTGGGGAAGCCTGAAAGCTCATCAGCACTGCAGAGGTTGTTGCCATAATCAAGTCTCAGAGCAAGCTAGTTGGTTACATAAATGAAAGAGTGGAGGGAAATATTTGAGCCAGGCAAATTCTCCCAGCTGGGGCTAGGGTGGCGGGTGCATGGAGTGTAACAGTAAGTTCAGAATATCTGAGTTGGATTGGACCCCTGAGACCTTCTTCTCTGACCCATTTTTCTCTCAAGGTAGGAAGCTGGAGCAGAAGATGCAAACACTTATAGCTTAACAGTTTTTCTTTTATTACTGTCACACAAATAAGTATACAAATAACTATGTAATTAACTAGATCATTGTGATAAGAGCTATGGAGGAAAAGCACAGAGGGCCCCATGTCAGAGTATAGCAGGGAGGCCTAACCTAGTCTTGAGGGAAGAGGCCACCCTGACATTTAATCCTGGACACAAGGGATGAACACGAGGTGGTCCAAATAAAAGGGGACAAGAACATTTCAGGCAGAAAAGAATGGTGCATCTGCAGGCCTGGAGACAGGTGGTGGTTCAGACAATAACAAGGGCAATATGCTGCGTCATAGGAGCAAGGGTGGGTGTCAGTGATGGAAGATGCTTCAGGAGAGCCTGCTCGTGCAGAACCAAGTGGACATGCAGAGAGAGGACGGGGGCTTGCTGTGGAGAGCAACAGGAAGCCATGACAGCTTTGAGGGTTGGTTGACGAGATCTCATTTGCACTTTTAAAAATCTCCTGGCTGCTCATGGAGTAATAGAGGCTATATCATTGAGGTTCAGGGTGGACTTTGGGTGGGGGCCAGTAAGGAGCTCTTGCAGCAGTATGCAAGAGATCATAGTGATTTGGACTAGGGCAATAACAGTGACTGATTGGAGGGTGTGTCAAAAAGAACTCCCATTTAATTTCTAAATTTAAAAAATTATAAATTACTTATGCATTATGAATAATGAAAAGGTAAGTGTATACTTTTTTTTGAGTCAGGGTCTCACTCTGTTGCCCAGGCTGGGGTGCAGTGGTATGATCATGGGATCATGGCTTACTACAGCCTCTAATTCCTGGGCTTAATTGATCCTCCCTCCTAAGCCTCTCGAGTCACCGGGATTACAAGTGTGAGCCACCATGCCTGGCTCAGTGTATACTTTCTCCTTCACTCTTACCTTCCATTCTCACTCACTAAGGTCACCAGTGTTGACAACCTGAACAAGTGCAGCCTTTCACATCTTTCCTTCACGTGCATCTTAACAGAAAGAGGTTTTCTTTTGAATGGGATAATATTACTTGATGCTCTGCAATCTACTTTTCCCACTAAACAGAACATCACAGATGTCCTTTGCAAGTCAGTTGCTCTAACTCGTTTTTAACAGTTGCATAATATTCTACAGCAGAGTTGCAGGACAATTAATTCAATCATTGATTGGCACTGATATTCATATGGGTTCCAGTTTTCTGCCACCACATACAATGCCGAAATTAGGATTATCCTTATATATAGGTGATTTCCCCTTATAGTTTGGAGTCCCAGAAGGAGGATTTATAGGTCAAAAGGCATGTACATGTTTAATAAATAGTGCCGGGTTACCTGCCCCAAAAGTAATAGATCGTGCCAGATTGCTTGCTCAGTAGCAAAGGAGAGTACACATTTTCTCAAAATTTTGGCAGACCTGGACATTTTACTTTTTTAAAATTGCTTGCCAATCTTATGAATTTAAATAATGAAAACTTATTTTGCTTTAATTTGCATTTTCCCAATGACTAATGAGGGTAATCATTTTATTGACCATTTAGATTTCCTCTCTGAATGGCCTGTTCGTTCTCTTTTTCCATCTTTCTTTTAGGCTTTTGTCTTTTATTTACAATATAGAAATTCTTTGTATATACAGCATATTTTGCAAATATTTTCCTAATAAATCACTTGTATTTTTCTTTTGTTTGTGCTATCTTTTGCCATAGAAGTTCTGAAAATCAAATTTAGCATATTTATCTTTTCCTTTGTTAGTCCCAATAAATTTATTCATGTTATTATCCAAATCTATTAAATTTTTGTAATAAAACACCATCCAATATTTTCAATGTTTTATTCTTATTTTAAAATATTAAACCATTTGGAACACAATTTTTATATTTAGGGGAGGTAAGGATCCTATTTGTTTCTTCTAGATGAATAACCAGTTATGACAGCACAATTTATTGAAATAACTTTATTGAGATGTAATTCACATACCATACAATTCACCATTTAAAGTGTACAATTCAATGCATTTTAATATATTCACAGATTTGCAAATCTCCACAATTTTAGAACATTTTTATAACCTCAAAAAGAAACTCTGCACGCCTTAGCTATCACACCCCTACTATCCCCAGTCCCTAGCACTATCCCCAGTCCCTAGCACTATCCCCAGTCCCTAGCAATGACTTATCTACTTTCTCTCTCTACAGACTTGCCCATTCTGACATTAAATATAAATGAAATCATACAATACACAGTATTTTGTGACTGGCTGCTTTCACTTAGCATTATGTTTTCAAGGTTCATCCATCCTGTGGCATGTATCAGTACTTTATTCCTTTTTATAGCTGAATAATATCTATTTGTCAGTTCATGAACATTTGGGTTTTTTCCCACCATTTGGCCATGATGAATAATGCTGATATAAACATCAGTATACAAATTTTTCTGTGGACCTATGTTTTCAATTATCTTGGGTGTATACCTAGGAGAGGAATTTCTGGTTATAGGTGACTCTGTGTTTAACTTTTTGAGGAGCTGCCAGGCTGTTTTCCAAAGTGGCTGCACCATTTTACATTTCCGCCATCAGTGTGAAGGCTCCAATTTCTTCACATTCTTGCCAACATTCATTATCTAAAGTTTTTAATTCCAGCTTCCTAGTGGGTGTGAATTGGTATCTCCCTGTGGTTTTGATGTGCATTTTCCCTATGTTGAGCATCTTTTCAGATTCTATTGGTTTGCTTGTACATCTCCTGTGGAGAAGTGTCTATTCAGATGGCAGTACCACTTACTAATTTTTCTCTGATGAATTAAAATGCAACATTTATCATATATTAAATTCCTTTCTGTACTTGAACCTGTTTATTGTCTCTTTGTTCCTGTGATCTATTTCTCCCTTCCTGACTTACACCATACTATTTGATTATGGTAGTTTCATAGTATGTTTTATTATCTAGTAATGCAAGTTGTCTCCAATTAGTCTTTCTTTTCATATGTTTTCTTAACTAGCCACATATATTTATTTTTTAATTGCACTTCAAGTTAAATTTTTTTCAGTTCTAAAATTTTTAAATTTGGGATTCTAATAGAAATTGCACTAAATTGATATATTAATTTTGAAAGGATTTGCTTTTATGATAATGTCTTCTCTTTTAGAAATATGGTTGTCTTTTTATGTATCCAGATCTTGTTATATGTCCTTCAATATGCTTTCATGAGTTCCTTTAAAGAAGACCCTTATCTTTGTGATGATTGTTGTTTTTAAATTATTCCTAAATATTTGCTTTGTCACTATTGCAAATGCTCTATTTCATTGCCATTTCTAACACATCATTGCATTTAGAAAAAAACTGCAGCTTTCTATCTATTTATCTTGTATTTAGCTACCTTCTCAATTATCTAATAATTTTAGTAACTTTCAAACTAAATTTTATTGGATTTTTGGTTAATAATTGCATAATTTGTAAATAAACATATTTTTGTCCTTTCAAAAAACAGCTGTTTATTTTGAGCAGTTCATTTTCTTGTCTTATTGAGTTAAAGTCTCAAAAAATGTTGAATAATAATGATAATAATGGACATTCTGTCTTAGTTCCAGTTTACGGAAATAGCTTCAGAATGTCACGTTTATTTATCTTCTATTGGGTTTTGGTAAACAGTCTTAACAAATTGAACTAGTTTTCTTCTATTTCTATTTTGCTTCATATTTTATTAGTAATATATGCTAAATTTTATCAAATGATTTTGGACATATATTACTATAATCATATTTTGTTCCTTTATTTGTTGATGTAGTGACTCATACTGATAGAGTTCCTGATGCTGAATCATGTTTGTGGTGTTAAAATAAATCCTCCTTTGTCATGGTGTATTATTCTTTTGATACTTTTTTCATGTCAAGATAGCTAATATCTTATTTCAGATTTTGCAGTCTTATTCAAGCTGTTCTATGAATTTTTTTTCTTTTAAAATTCAATCTTTATAAGGTCTGGGAATAAGAAAATGCTGGCTCATAAAACAAACTAGGAAGATTTCCAAGTTTTTCTCTTGTCTGGAATAGTTTAAATAACATTAAAATCATCTGTTTTTCAGGTTATATAAAACTCATTTTAATGTAATCTGTGCCTTGTGGGGTTTTATTTTAATTGTGATAAAATACACATAACATAAAATTCACCATCCTTACCATTTTTAAGTATACAGTTTAGCAGTGTTAAGCACATTCACATTTTTGGGTAACCAATCTCCAGAACTCTTTATCTTGCAAATCTGAAAATGCTATCCCCATTAAATTCCCCATTCTCCCCTCTGCTGAACCCCTGCCAACCACCATTCTACTTTTTGTCTCTATGAATTTGACTACTCTAGGTACTTCATATAAATGAAGTCAAACAATATTTGTCTTTTTGTGGACTGGCTTATTTCACTTGGTATAACGTTCTCAAGGTTCATCCATGTTGTAGCATGTGTCAGAAATTCCTTCCTTTGAAAGGATGAACAATATTCTTCTGTGTGTATCTATCACATTTTGTTTATCTGTTCACCCATTGGGGAACACTTGGGTTGCTTCCACCTTTTGATTATTGTGAATAATGCTGCTATGGACATGGATGTACAAATATCTCTTTGAGAATCTGTTTTCAATTCTTTTGGGTATATTTCCAGAAGTAGAATTGTTGGAGCATATGGTGCCTTGTGATATTTTAATAGCATAGTTTTAATATCTTTTTAAATGTATTCTGTTCATTGGCCTATTTGAGATTTCAACACCTTCTATGCTCAGTTTTGATAATTTTCTACTTTGCTTGAAGTCATCCATTTCTTCCAGGTTTTCACATTTATTTTCATAGGCTTACTCATATTATTGTTATAATTCTTTAACCTTCTCTGTACCTGTGATATATCTCTTTTCTTATATCTAATATCATATATTTGTGCTTTATTTTCTTAACTAGGTTTTCATGGAACTTTTTTTTCCATTTTGTTAGTCTTTTCAAATAATCAAGTGTTGGTTCTAATTTTCCCTTTTAATTCCTTTTCTATTACTTGTTTATTTTCTATTTCATTATTTTCTGACTTCATTAATCTTCTACTTTTTTGGTTCAGTTTGTTCTTTTCTAATTTCTTAGATTAAATATCTAGTTCATTTGCTTCCAGTCATTTTTAAAAATATTTCAAGCATATGAGGCTATATTTCTTCCTCTGAGCACAGCCGTGTTCCGTAAGTTCTGTCTGATATGCTGTGTTCTCTATTTTCATTGGTAATTAGATTGGTAATTTCTATTTTGACCTTATTTTGATCCAGTACTAATTTAATAGGATGTTTCTTAATTTTCAAGCAGTTTATGCTTTTAGCTTTGAAGTTGGCTTCGTTTGACATTAATATTGCTGTTCCTACTCCCTCTCTGCTTGCATTTTCTTGGTCTATCTTTCTTTGCCCATTGCTTTATTTTCAGTCTCTTTGTCACCTTGTTTTGCGAGTATTTCTTGTAAACAGCATTTGGCTGTATTTTATTTATAACTTACTCAGACAATCTGTTTTTTGATAGGGAAATTCACTCTCTTCATGTTTAGTGTAACATACTGATATACTGACCTCCACTGCCATTGGGAAAAGCTGGCGGTTGCACCAGGGACAGCGCCCCTATTATTGTTCTGATCCATTCTTGCTCACACAGCCTTTCCCTTCATGCCAGTCATGCAGCTAAGACAGGTTGGAACATAAAGGCAAAAAAATGCCGAATACCAGATCCCACGATTTTACGATAATTAGCCCCAAATTCTGATGTTCCAATTCTCCTCTCCAGGACCTTCCTCTCCAAATAGTTGTGAGACCTAGGAATGCTTACCCGTGTGACCCAAGTGCCTTCTGGACACCACTAGATTTTGAGTTCTGGATACTCATTTTCTCTCTAGCAATCCCAGGGTTGGGAAATGGGGGATGATGGATTATGAGAAGAGATGCCGTCTGTATAATTAGAGCTGCTGCCTGATACTCTTGCCATCTTGCCCGAGCTGCTGTTAATGCCACCAAGTTGCTGATCCCAGCTGCTCTTTTCCTCTTGGCCCAGCAAGGTGACATCTCAGCTTCTAATGACCAGCTGTTTCAGAGGGCCTCCCATAGCCAAGCTGCAGGGCTCCTAGTGACCCAGTTTCTCATTTGCACCACTGCCCTCTTCTTCTCAGAGTGCTGATCAGGGGTGAGTTAGGCCCCACCTTGCACCATACTTGGAACTATTATTCCCTTAAACTCCTGGCCTTGCTTCTCAGTCTAGTCCACCCATGAGGATCTCCTCTCATTGTCTCTCTGCCAGCATGGCCCCCACTGAGGATCTCAGTCTTCATGATAGATCTGTCCCTGTCTCAATCCCAGCTGTGGACTGAATTCAGTGTCTTTCACCAAGAGCTGGGGCCCCATATAAATGCAGAGATAGGGCAGGGCATCTGCTTCATTATCCGTGATCACCTCATGATGTTTACACTCTCTGAATTTTCTCTTTCTCTCTATGAAAACCAGGAGGCTGGTCTTTTAAGAGCTCACATAGGCCCTTGCTGCAAGTGATGGTGGGAACAGGGAGTCTGGGTGCTTACACCTCAGGCTGGCTTCTCTGAGTGTGAACTCTGGCCAAGCAGAGACACCCAATTGCAGGGCCCTGCTAGTCTGTATGGTGCCTTTGTGCAAAGTAGCAAAAGGTGCCTTCTTTGGGTGGGTGCAGTCCGTGCCAGCTACATGGCTTGGAGGGTGAAGGGGTACAGAATTTCAGGCCCTACCAGATGCCTTGGTACGTGGAACAGCCAGCACCCATCTAGGCAGTCACTCCTGGGGAATTGAGAGCAGCTGATTTGGGAGATCATTCTGAAGAGTCTCTCTGAGCGCTCCTCCCTTCTTCACCAAATTAAATATAATTCGTGCAGTCATTTCACAAACTTTCCCAGACACTAAGTCGGTCTGTTTGAGAGGATGGAAGAGAGCTGGAGGAATCAGGATGAGCTCCCTCCCTTCTCTCTACCCCTCAATCAGAATGTGCTTTGATAAGTGGGGGCTTGGGGACAGTATAAGGGTGACTAACTGCGCCTCCCTTACCAATTAAATTTTTAAAAAGCTGCTATGGAAGGAGCGAATATTAGTTTCCTGATTTATAAAGCCAAATGGATTAAGCTCATTCATTGCCTGAGGAAACAAAAAGGAAATCTTCAATACCTCTGTGCACATTGAGAATAGGAACAATGCCGGTCTTTAGAAAGCAGAAACCTAATTTGGGGGAATCAATTACCCTCTGTGTCCCTGCCTCTGTGGGCTCTCTCACTGGCTCTCTCAATAGATTTCCTGGGAGGTAAAATGTGGAGAAGTTCATCAACCATAGGCACACCCTGGGCACAGCCTTGAGACAGGAGGTGAAGAATTAGGTCTAGGGTGGGTGGAGTTGGGGGTTCCTGGGTGCAAGGGTGGGGTGGGGAGGGTTTGGGGATAAAAGTTGAGAGTGGGGGCGGTGTTGAGAGGGATAGTGAGAGGGCAAAGTGGGGGGTGGTGGTGGGAAACTGGGGTTTATAACTGAGGGAGAGCAAAGCCCAGCCTGAACAGGTGACAGGGTGGAGAACACTGTGGCCCAGCCTGGGTCCAGAGTCACCACCGCCTCCTGATCCTCTCGGATTTCTCCTCTGTGATCTGCACTTTCCCCTGTGGGGCTGAGCATGCCGCGGGGAATGGCTGGGCAATAATGAAAAAAAAAAGGGGATGGGGCGCCTGCCACGGTAGCCGCGGAGTCACATTCACAAAGTCACACACACAAGCACTCTCGCGATCTCCTACACATTCCTGTGCCGGGTCCCAGTCCGGGTCCACAGTCCCCAGACCCAGAGTCACGCCCAGCCTGGCGCACTCGTTCAGAAACACAGGCACGGAGCCCACACTCCCACCCGCACACACATACCCGCAATCGTCCTACCCCCACCCTCGTCTTGAGCTCACACAGTGGCTCACCACCCCACACAGCCCTCACTCTGGCATGCGAACACACACACACACACATACAGCTCCTCACACGCACACACTCTGGCTGTGCTTTTGTGTTTTGTCAGAATTAATGAGAAAAGTTCCCGTGCCCTGCGGGTAATTAGTGTCCTTGGAGTTAAATAAGCTAATGGCGGGCACCTCTGGCCCAAGCAATTATGTTTGTGTATTGAATAATTGATTCAAAGGGGGGGGGAAGGGCCGCTAATCAGATCTGAGCATAATGAATTGATTTAATTAACAGGGGAATCTGAGGGGCCCTGGGAAATGCAGCCTTCACTTGGCTGAGGCGAGCGCGGCCCGCACCGAGGAAGGACGCGCGCGCGGCTCAGGCTCCGGCTGCGGCCCGGCCCGGGCAGCGGCTGCTCGCTAGGCTCCCGCGATCCCGGCCTGGCCGTCTCGCCCCCTCGCCGGCCCCCCAGTCCCTCCTCCTGCGCTCCCTGCCCGCGGGGCTGCGCTCCGGACTCCGGTCGGTCTGCCCCCGTCGGCAGCCGCGGCTCTCGGGACTTGGCACCAGCGCTGGGCCGGCGGGAGCAGCGCAGGCGGCCGGCGGCGGGAGTCGGAGCCGCTAGCCCCTCAGTGTCCTCGGCGCTAGTCCGGCTGGAGCCTCCGGGACCATGGTGTTGGACCAGGAGGACGGTAGGTGCCCGGCGCGCGGGGCTAGGGGTGCGGGGCGGAGACTGCGGCGCTGGCCCTGCGGAGTCCACCCTGCTAGCGGTGGCAGCGCCCTCAGCACCCGGGGCCGCCTCTGGCTAATGGGTGCCTTCCCGGAAGCGCGGCGGCTGGATGTGTGCGCCGGTGCCGGGGTCGGCGGTGAGAGGCTCGGCGGTGCCAGGCTCAGCGCCCGAGCTTCGTCGGCGGGATTAGGAAGTCTCCCGGTCCCAACGAGGCCGCTGGCCCTGCGCGCTCCGGCCGGGAACTTTCTCACGGACTCTTGCCGCCTTGCGGGCATCCGGAGCGCCTCTGCAACCCGCACCGCGGGCTTCCAGGCAGTGCCCACTGCCAACCAGTCTCCCAGCCTCTCTGGGTGTCTGCACGTTCCCCTTCCGCTCCCTACTGTGGAACGGATCCCCGCGGGAGGGTGGGGGTGCCCACAGATCCTGCAGGTGCAGGGGTGAGGGTGCTGTCAAACCAGCAGTGTCCCTGCGGTCTGGCACTCCATAGCTTCGGCATGGGTGACATTGCCTCTGCCCCTGGCAGGGCTGGGGAGGGAGCTGCCATCAGTTCACCCAGCCTGGCATGTTGGGAAGTGCCACGCTGGCTGGGGTAGGTGGGTGGGCCATCTAGTCCAAAATATCAGGTCCAACTAAAGGCGGTTTTACCTTGAAGTTAGCGAAGTTTAGGGTCCTTCAGGTTCCTTCAGCTGCCAGGTCCTTGGTAGTAATTTGGTATTAGTAGGCTTGTAGTCCTTTTCTTAAAGAGCCCCACGCCCAAACTGCAGTAAGCTTTGGACCTCACAAAATTTCCATCCATCCCTGGGTCCAACTCCTACACTTTCCACTGCCAGTCTCTTGGAAGAACTCACAGCTCTGGCTGACCCAGAGACCATCCGCCACCGAGGCTGGGACAATCCCTTAGTGCCTGAAGGATGAAGTGCTGGGGCAGGAAGCTGGGAGGTTTGGGATTGAGAGGCAACTTCTGGGCTGCAGGGAAAGGGTCTTGCTGCCTGGCCTTCCTCTCCAGCCCGGCTAGTCCCTTGACCCACCCTACCACCACTCACTATAGTGATCAATTGTCCTTGTTTGCTCAGGGCGATCTCAATTTTAGTACTGAACATTCTGCATCCTAGGAAACCCTTGAGTCACGAGGCAAACTTGGACAGTTGGTCAGTGCACACCCACAACCTTTTCAGGGCTGCGGTGCAGGGGTAGGGGAGATTTCTTTGCTATGGTGCAGATTTGGCTTGGGCCTCCATAAGGCCTAACAATTTATAACTGCAGCTTACAAGGAGAACTGTCCAGGCTCTCCAGAAACCAAAAGAGGAAAAGTTTGCCGACTGTGCACCTCTTCACTCCAGCGGGTTGCAAATTCCTGAGCATTGGCTGCTTTTGTGTAAGTAGGGGGAAGGGCGAGGCACCTGAACGTGGCCAGCAGGCATCCTGATTGCACTATGAAGTCTGTAGGTTTACTCTGTCCTGTCAACTGTGGTGGCCACAGAGAAGGGGTCCTCATCACCCCAGTACCTCTCTGAGCATCACCTGTGTGGCTAGCCTGTAACTCCATCTTGGAGGCAGCTGCATTGTGTTGGGAGCAGGCCCTCTGGCTGAGGCACATCTGACAGTCTCCACCAAAGAGTTCTGGAATATCTAGTCTGCCTGGGCCCTCAAGCCCTGCGTCCCACTCCTAATGCAGGAACTCTTCCTCAGGACTTTCCTGCCAGGTGGAGGGGCAAATTGCTGGGACCTGCCCAGATATTTGTAAGACAGCCAGTAGCACCCGCTTTCTCCTCAAACTAACCTTGGGGATTGATAGCTGTCCTCTCCCTGCCATCCCCAGAGGCATTTCAAGGGCATTTTGGAGCACTCTTGGCTTGTTGAAGTGAGAGTACATGCTCATCACCTGTGGAATGTGTTGGGTGAAAACTCCTCCTGCAGCCCCAGGGGATCTGAGGATTCCACTCTGGTGGTGTGGGTGTGTCCCTGGACCTAGAAGCAGCTTGGGTGGGGTGAGCATGGGGGTGGGGCGAGTGTGGGGGTGGGAGTTACTTGCTTGCCCGTGAGCGGAAAGAGGACATCAGATGGGATGAGTGATGTTCCTATCTGCCTCTGTCAACCCAGAAACCCCCTTCCTGGCTGGAAGGTCAAGCCACCCAAACCCTCTAAGACTTGCTGTGAAGGTTCCTCTCCAGATCAGTTTAGGAGTACCATGCTCACAACTGGGGGTGCAGAAAGAGCCACTTGTGGGCACACACAGCACCAGTCCCCTGCTGGCATGCCCTACCTGCTTCTGCAGCCCATTGCTGAGCACCCCAGGCCAGCTCTGGTCCCTGGGTTTGGGACACAGGGCCCTGACTCCCCAAAGAGATGCCAGCCATGTGGCTGCCAATTAGGTACCTTGGAGGCTGAGGTGAGCTGGTATTCAGACAAACTCATGGACAAGAGAGTAGAAGGGTGGCCACAGCTAACCCAGTTCTGGTTTGTGGGTCAGGGCCAGTCCCTGAAAGTGAGGAGAAGCCGCCCCTGGAGGTCAGTAGTAAGGCTGCATGCAGCCCCGATGGAGTGAATGCCTCTAGTAGCACAGAGGTTTCTACGGCAAGAAGCTGCTGCTTGCCAGCCTGTAAGGCCCTGTGCGTGCTACACTGTCTAGCCCCCAGCTCTGGCGGGTGTGAGGGGCTGGCACCAAATATGCCAGTGGCAGCAGTGCCAAAGCCTCCCTCAGACCCTGAGGGCATGGGTCTGGTGGCAGTGGCAGGGGAGAGATCAAGCTCGCAGTCCTGAGGCATGCTGAGTCTGAGCAAAATGATATATTTAACATCAAATATACTCAAGGACTATTAGGATTAAGTATTCAAGATGAGGGGGAAAGTGAAACCCTCTGAGCTGCAGATGAGGCATCTCATTAGAAGCAGTGCTTTTCTGTTTTCTCAAAGCCTGACTTCCATGCCTAGCAGAGAGGAAGATGGCTGCAGCCCCCTGCCCCCAACCCCTGTCAAGCACTGGGGCCTCCCAGGTTTAAGGGGTAAGACCTAGCCTCCAGGTCTCCTTCAAACTGGATAATCTCCCCCAAACCCCTGCATTGTCTGGAGTGCCACAGTTTACAAAGCATATTAACATGCATTAGCTCACCTGATCCCCACAACAACCATAGATGCAGGAAGAGTAGGTCTCCCACTTCACAACCAGGAAAACTGAGGCCCAGATAAAGAAAGAGACTTGCTAAGGTCCACTGTTGGTAATTGGCAGAGATGAGATAAAATCCCAGCTGGCGGCCCTTCAGCCCCTTTCCCTTTCCCTGGGTCTAGTCCTCAGAAGTGATTGCCAGGACCAACCTCCAACACATCTGTCTGGACCCCTCCTTGAACTGGAGAAAAATCATTATTTCTATCCCACGCGGGAACTCTGTACTGTCTAGGCAAAGAAAAAAGACTTGGGATTTAAAAGTAGGTAGCCTTCCGGCCAGGCACAGCAGCTCACGCCTGTAGTCCCAGCACTGTGGGAGGCCGAGGTGGGTGGATCATGAGGTCAGGAGTTCGAGACCAGCCTGGCCAACATGGTGAAACCCCGTCTCTACTAAAAAAATACAAAAATTAGCTGGGCGTGGTGGTGTGTGCCTGTAATCCCAGCTACTTGGTAGACTGAGGCAGAAGAATCACTGGAACCTGGGAGGTGGAGGTTGCAGTCAGCCAAGATCACACCACTGCACTCCAGCCTGGTCGACAGAACGAGACGCCATCTTAAAAAAAAAAAAAAAGAAGAAGAAGAAAGAAAGAAAAGAAAAAAGTAGGTGAGTAGGTTGCTTTCCTAGGGTAGGCAGCCAGAACATCAGCCCCAGGATTCTGGGGAGAAGCAGGGTCCAGGACAAGAGATAGGCACTGTCTCTTTTCCTACCTTATGAGTTACAGAGCAAGAATTGTCAATTTCCTAATAGTAGCAGGAATCTTTGTTTTGTTCAGTGCTGTATCCCCAGTGCCTTAGAACTGTGCTTGGCACATAATATACGCTCAGTAAATATTTGTAGAATGAGAAAGGCTTTCAAGGCCAGGCCTGGGCTTACTTCGAGAGAAATTGAGATAAGCTCTCCTACCCCATGGAGTTAGGATGCTTTTTGGGGATGCTGCTGGGGTCAGGAGTAGTGCTGTAAGACTCAGGGTAGGATTGTTTGTGCCCTGAAGAGGGTTAACTTTGCCAGACAATCCGGGAAGCAACCAGAAACTCCGGGCAGAGCTGATAGGAAGGGAAAGGATGTGATCAGAGAAATATTGCTCGAAGAGGAGACAAAAATCAAGGCTGAGGGCCTGGGAGTAATACATGGGGTGCATCCTCCTGACAAACATTGAAGACCACGACCCTGGGATCCGAGGAGAGACGCTCACCGAGCTGGGACCTAGAGGCCTCCAGGTGGCGCTGCGGAGCCGGGCAGCAGTGCGTCTCCACTCCCCCATTAACCCGAGAGGGAGGGGGCCTCGGGAAATGTGTGCATTTATTCAGTAGCAGGAGTGCAAACCTCATACATTGAGGGAGAAAGGCAGCGGGAGACGGCCGCGAGATTCCCCCATCTCTTTGAATATAATTTTAGATTGAGATTCAGATTAAATCCGAGGGGAAAACACTTTATGAGGCTGAAAGCTGTGTCGTTGCCAGAGCCAGGGTTATGAGCTATCAAATGCAATTACATTAAGACAGATTATACTGGGCAAATTGAGCCATTTAGAAGGTGAGAATCAAAGAAACGGCTCTGATCCTCTTTTCCCCCTTCTCTCTCCCTCTCCCTCTCTCTCTCTCTAAATTGCAGTTCGTAGTTCCTTGCAATTCTGAGGCACAAAAGTAGGTGAGACTGCTTTTGTATCTGCGAAGTGCTTCACTCCTGAATGTAATTCTAGCTGAGTGCAATCTAGGTTAAGAGCCGGACAAGCGGGTAATTAGAGCCCGCTAGCTGCCCGAGGACCGGCCGCCCCGCCGAAGCGCGCCCCGAGTCGGCGCCCT
>NW_012106720.1:1719235-1808864 GCF_000951045.1 Mandrillus leucophaeus
CGCCGCGGGGCCTCGTGGAAGCTCCGGCTCCCCTGCGATCTCCGCGCCGCGGAGGTTCGCTTTGAGCATTTCGTCTCTGCGGCTGCTGCTCACACCGCAGCCATCACCCTCGCCCCCGCCGCCGCGTAACCCGAGAGGCACTGAGCGCTGAGCAAATCAGCGGCTTCGGGGAGAATCGGACTCCAGAGCTCCGGGCAAGCGGGAGCGCGGGAGGACGGCGCGAGAGCCGGGGTGCCCGGCAGGCGAGGGGAAGGCGGTTTGGACCCTCGGGGCACATCTCCATGAGCGTGACTCGATGAGAAAGAGAGCAACCTCTTGTGCTGGCCCGCTATCTCCCTGTCTCTTTGAGCGCGGAGGCGGGAGTTTGGCCCAGAGGAAGAAAGTGTCCCGCCGCCGGCCAGTAGCACTCATGCGGGGGCGGCTGCGAGAATGGCACGGACCTTCAGTGGTCGAGCCTCAATGCGCCCTAGAAAACTGCAGGGCACGGGAAAGGTCGGAACAGAGGAGCCCATAGCTGCTGGAAGCCACTAGCAGGTGGTCCCATAGACCCCAAAGCCTTCCTGGCAGGGAGTGCCCTGCAGTTAAGTGTCCTAGAAGGTTGGGGATCCCAGCCCCCTTGAGGGGAAAGCCAAGTGGGTCCCCTAAGATGAGTCCCCAGGGTCAGGAGAGAGGCGGTACCCTGGCTGTCCCAGGACCTCCGGCCCTGTAGGTGAGGCCTGTGTGTTGGTGGTGTAGGGGCATTTGTGATTGTTGGTGTCCTGGCTGCCGCCGGCGTTCTGCCATTGGTGAGGTACCAAAAGGGTAGGTTTGCTTTGAGTCAGCGGGAATCCTCTTAAAGTGACTGTAGTGGCCATCCTCTGACCTTCCACTCAGGAGTCTCTGCTGGGCCCGTGCCCGCTGGACCCGTGCCCTCTGCCCCCGGGGCAGGGTTGTTATTGATGTGACCAGTTGGTGAAAACGCAAAGCTAAGTGACTTGCTCAGGGTCACACAGGATGCTCGCATTGCTGCTGCCAGGTGCTGATGCCCCCAGGCTGCCTACTGTCTTCTGAGACATCCAGCAGGGAGGTGGAACTTGAAGTATCTGGCCTGGGGGTGGCATCTAGGAGGCTCTGTGGCTCTCAGCATGGGTGTAGGAAGAGAGAGGATGGGGGAAACCTCAGTGCTTCTGGGCTAGCTGGGGTGGGACATCATCTTCAGTATGTCTTCTCTATTCACAAGGACCCCTTCCTTGGAGCCCCATGTAGGCCATCGGAGAACTTCATATAGAATGAAAAGGAGAAGAAGGGGTCTGGGGTCAGGCCAGACAGGGAGGGAGGAGACCTTGATTTAGTGCCTTTCATCACAAACTCCTCATGTTACTTTGGAACAGTCATGCTTCACTTTCCCTCTTGGTAAAAATGAAAGGCTTGGAGAAGCCAGGGCAGAGGGCACTTTCTTGGTACCTGGGGATACTGTCACTATGGGGAGCATGTAGGGTTCATCTTTAGCAGAGGTTATTTGGCATGCTTGGCTCCCCAGGCCCAAGCCAGGAATCCAGAAGACTCAGGCTCTGTACATGGGAGGCCTCAGGCCAGGGAGATTGGTCTCATGCCAACAAGATGACACCCCCTACCTGCACCCAGGATCTTGCTCTGCCCAAGCACCTCATGATGCCTCTGGCTCTGAGATAATACAAAGGGTTTCAGATGAGCCTTGAGTGGGAATGGATTTCTGGAGGTCATTTTAGCCAGCTCTCTGCCTCCAAATTGCGGTGTACCTCAAGCACCCTGGGCAGATGTTTCTTCTGGTTTCTGTTAGAGCTGTGAAACAGAGCTCCAGATGCCCCTCCATCCCCAGCCTGTCCAGTCTAAACAATGTGGTGCCCACTACCATGGAGCTGCTGGGCTCTGGGGTCTCTTACAGCACAAGCACAGCCACTGGGGTCCTAAGCAGCCACCTATTCTTGTCCTGCCCAGCCTATACTGTCTTTCAAAAGCAACCTTTCTGCTCATGCATCTGCACTCCACTCCCTGTTAAGAGGAGTCTGGCCTCCCCTAGTTCCAGGAAACCTTGAAGATGGCACCTTCAATTGGAGGAGGGAGAAAGGTTCTGGATCCACTCATCTGCTCCTCCAAACCAACCACCTAACTCCTTCCTGAACACTTCTGCCCTCTCAGCAGGTGGCTACCTGAACTGGGTGGCAGCATTCCCCCACCCCCCAGGTCCCCCAAAGGGTGCGTTCCCTGCATACAGCACCTTTTGTCTGGCTGCAGCAGGGACTCAGGGCTGCTATTAACCACCCCCAACGCCTTTTCTCCACCTGACAGCATCTTGTCGGGAGAGGCTGGGGCTCCTCTGGTTGAAGTCGGGTCTGCCAGCTGCCGAGGACCAAAGCTCCCGCTCTGCTGGGCTGCAGGGCTTTCATGTTGCACTTCTGAAAGATAATAAAATATCAATCGTTTTGCCGTAGCAACGGGTTTAAGAGACTTTCTGAAGTATTGAATCGTCAGAAAAAAAATTTTTTTTTTGCTTTTAAGCACAGTGCATTATTAATAAAGTAATCCATTAGGTCAAGCAGTGAAGGGTCACCACAGAGACGGAAAGATCTGTTTTGCAAACGGTTAAACTTCGAGTTTTAAGATTAATTGCTTTCATTTGGATGCTTGCTCTTGGCCTAGCTATCTCCACTTTACTGGAACTCAGGGTCCGGGCTTTCTAAATGCTGCTGGGTCTGCCTGTCAGCGAAAGGCAGCTGAGCTCCAACTTTCCCGGAGAAACAGCCCTTCTTCCCCTGGCACCTGCGGCTTGGGCTGGCACCAGGCAGTGGGCTTTTGGGGGAGGGTTAAAGTCCCAGGGGAGCAAAGAGAGCTACAGCTCTGAACCCTACCCAAGTCAAATGAGCCCTTGGGCTGTTTGAGAAGAGGCCTTTGAGTAGGAGCAGACAGCAGAGAGTCTGAGAGGGCCCAAGAACAGTGAGAGCTTTGGTCTGTGTGGGACTGGGCAGGAGAGGATGCTGGGGCATCCAGCTGGGGATGCTGGGATACTCCCAGGTGCACACAGGAGAAGGGCAGGGCTGGTTATAAATGGTCTTTGCAAAGGCCCAGCAGGAAGGTGGGGATGACCACAGGAAGCAGCAGGCGGGTTGTGGAACTAAACACCAGACATGATTCCTAGAGCATTTTTAATAAGTAAAAATGCCGAAGAGAGTGAAGCTGGACTGAGGAGGACCAGACAGCGGAGTCTTCAATTGTGAATGACCGCTAGGAGCACAGCCTCCACAGCTGACTCAGTTGATCCACCAGAACCGGCACATGGCTATGCTTGGGTACGAACCAGCCCTTGCTGGGCCACCAGTAGGATTTCCTAGGATAGACCCTCATGTTCTAGGCCACAGAGAGTCCTGGGGCCTCTCCTGGCAGAGTGTGCTCACCACTGTCCCAGCCCTGGAGAGGCAGGCAGGCCCTGATGCTGTTCCATGCCAGAGACCCCAGCCCATCAGCAGGAAGGCAGAGCCAAGTGGACACTGCTGCCTGCTGAGGCCTGGTAAAGGCCTTGTGAGTCTGGCAAGGTGGGGACCAAATCATGCACTTGCCCAGTGCCTAGAAGCAGGGGAGTGGGAGGGTTACCATCTGCATCTACCATAACCAGCCCCAGCGGCAGCCCTCCTTTCTGCTGGGAATGAGGCATCACATCCTGAGCTGTACATACAGCTGCTTCCCCTTCCTGCCCAAACTTAGCCAGGCAGAGTGTCTGTAAAGATGGGTAACCCCTTCACACACACACACACACACACACACACACACACACCCGAGCCTTGGGTGAAGAAGCAGGTGCTTCTCTCTGTTCCCTGCTCTTCCATTCATTTGCTCACACAGAGCAGCACTAAGAGGGGGACAGGGAAACAACATAAATTGGTCTGTCGTCCAGAATCCATGTCTCGCTAATGTACCCAGATTAACTCAACTGTAAATTGTCTCCTTGGATGGTGGTGTCTTGCTAAAAGTTTCCCATATGATTCATGATTTGGATTGCTTTTAACGGCTATTGGCTAAGCAAGCCGGTGACTGTACAAGGTGATGCAATTGGCATTAGTGAGGGGAGGCACGGGAGCGTGTAATGCAGTCAATACTGCATTAACTACTGATGCCCAATTACAGGGAGCAGGAGAGAGCCTTTCAGGAGCATTAGGACTGGGGGAAGCTGAGATCACTGGCTGCTGCTCGCCTAAAAGCTTCACCCTTTGGATGCCGGGTCTCAGTGCTGGCATGGCCACTCACTTGGCCTCTGTGGTTGTGGGAACTGCCTTTTTCTCTTGCTGTCTGTTTCTGAACATGTCCCACAAAGATGCCTTTAGCACATGAAAATGGACATTTCCCTAGAGCTGGGACCCGCCTCTCCCTCCCGAGAATTGATTCCTTACTCCACCCTGTGTCACCCTGTGTCCCAGAGTCAGACCAGGTGGCTGCCCCATGAGCTTCCATTTAAGGAACTTCACAGCAGGCCCTATTTGTGGGCAGCACCAAGAGGAGGTCTATTTTGGTCTCTCACCCTTGGAACAGATGGATGATTGCCAGTGAGCACTGGCAGTTGACTCCCTGTGGTCATGGGCAAAGGAAACACGAGGTTCAGCCATGGCCCAGGGCGAGGCTGCCACAGTTGGGAGGTGGCCGTGGCTAGACAGGTTGTGCTGTCTGAGCAGAAGGCAGAGCTGTGATGGTGCAGCTAGGGAAGGCTGGGGGCCAGTGACTTGAGCCATGTTGGGGTCTAGAGCAGATGCAGGTCCAGGGAGTTAGGAGATCCCTCCAGAGCTGTGCCCCCATGTAGCAGGGAGGCCAAGGCTGTTGCTAGATCCATCTCCAGGGTCTAGAGGGCCTCCCAGAAAGCCCTGTTCAGGGACGCTGAGAAGACTAGAAGATGTTAGGGCAGAAGGTAGAGGAAAGGACATGGGTGTCCCAGTGTGCCAGGTACTGTTTGACTTGCTGCCACCTCTGTCATTGCACTAAGCTATGCAGGTCCAGTATGTCCACTGTGATTTTGTGTTACACGCCCACCCAGTGTAGAGGTTGCTTGCCTCTAAACCTTTGCCTCTCTACCTTCTCATCTCTACAGTGAGAACAGCCATACCTAATTGGCAGGATTATACTCAGGATTAAGTGAGATACTGTCCATGTACACATTTGATGGGCCAGAAAGCCTCATGGCTGTGTGGAGCAACATTGCTCCGTGTTCAGTTACAGTATGATCTGAAATAACTCTGTGTCCAGTTCAGTGCTTTGTTCACTGGTAAGCACTGGGTCTGTACCCTCACTCTGCCAGTTTATTTATCATGGCCCTTAATCATTGCTGCCTGGGAGGAAGGCTGACCTCACTACTTGCCCATGTCCAGATCCCCACGGCAGGTGGCACCTTGGGAAGAGGTCTCTAAAACCACTCTTTGCAAATTCCTCCATTTATAGGTGGAAGTCGAGGTTCAAATAGGGCAAAAGGGCTGCCTAGGGTTCCATGAGGAATTGGAGCCTAGAGCATCAGCATCTTTTTGCCATGCCTTCTGCCCTAGCCCCGAGGCGTGATGAGGCTGGGTAGTAGAAAACTCTGATTACAGCAAACATCAACTGGACTGGGACTACGGACCACGTGCTTGGGTGTCCCAGTTTTACCCCTTGCCAGCCTACTGACAGCCCAGAAGATGCAGTTCTATCCTCAGATGTAGGTGAAAGGTGCTGATGGACACTCACATCTGTCCTGGTCCTTTTGAAGTGGAGAAGCCCCAGAGGTTCCTATGGCATGTATCCCATCTTGCTTCCCTGTCCTGTCTGGAGTTGGAGGACATTGAGACATGCAAGATGTCCTCCCATTCCCAGGCTTAGCTCTTTGTGGTGCTGCTAGAGTGAGTTTTCCTGGCAGGCCCATATTTGGGATTGGACTACACCAGTGGAGTCAACTTGTCCTGGCTTGCAAGATATTCTGTGCATCTCTTCCCAACTCTGAGTTCAGAGACACTGCATTGGTAGCTTGAAATTAGCCACAGTTTGTACCATGGACATAAGCAAACACTACAAATCAGGGCGTTTTCCCAAAGACTTGGTTGTTGAGCATGCATCAGCACATCACCGGATTGCATTCATCTGGGACTCTGGACCTACCTTTTTGTCCTCTGCTACCGCCATTCTCATCTCACCTACTATCTTTCTCCTGGTGCTCATTACAACCAGTCTGACCAAACCTCTGCTACCCTGGCATCCTGCCTGAGGCCTACTGCTGCTTTGACCATCACACTAAACTATGCAGGTTTAGTATATCTACTCTGGTTTTGGGTTCCATGAAGACTCAGCATTTGCCTCTATTCCCTTGCTCCTATGTCCTCCTTGCCTGGCATGCCCTTTCTCCTTTAGTTGGCTGAGGTTTCTCCCAGACCATTCCAGACCATGCTCAGAGACACATCCACCAAACCTAGCAACAATTTGTTCACCACTGGTGGGTATGTGTTCATTTCGTGTTCTGTCTAAGGCAGGAGTCCACAGTAGCTGATACAATTAGGGGAAAAGTAAAAGCAGGTGGTGTGAGAGGAGTGAGTAGGTTGGTCCAGATTGCAGGGGCAGCTGCCCAGTATGAAGGCCCATGGGCTCAGATCACTAGCTCCTCCCTCCTGTCCCTTCCCCTGGAGGTCAACTGGGCTTTCTTGAGTGGCCTCCTGTCTTCAGGTGTAGTCTGCTAGCATGATTCAGAAAACCTGGGTTTTGTCCCAGCTGACTGCTGTGTGACTTCAGGCAATGCACTGGGCCTCAATTTTCTCATCCCTACAAAGGGTGAAACACCTAACTGGCACTTTATGTCCAAGCACACACTTGGTAAACCAGAAAGTTTCATGCTTGTGTGAATTGACATTGCTCTCTGCACAGTTACAGTATGATCTTTTGGCTTTGGCCTCTCAGCCTTTAGGAGTCATAAAACACAATAGCTATCATTATACTGAACCCTTACTTAAAAGTGCAGCTTTGTGCCGTCTATATGTATCAAGTAGTTATTGCTGCGTAATCAGTTACCCTAAAATGTAGAGCCTCAACACAATAAGCATTTATTTAACTTGAAAATCTTTGGGTCAGTGATTTAAGCAGGGCTTGGCTGAGCAGTTTTTCTGGTTTCAGCTGGGCTCACTCACACCTGGAGGATGGAGGATGGCTGATCAGTTGGATGCTGGGCGTGAAAAGACTGCGAGGCCCTCATTAGCCAGTAGGCTTGTCCGACTTGTTCTTATGGCAGAGACCGGTCCAGAAGGTGTGGAAGCACACAAGGCTTCTCTTTTTTGAGAGAGTCTCACTCTATTGTTCAGACTGGAGCGCAGTGGCACAATCACAGCTTCCTGCAGCCTTGACCTTTTGGGCTGAAGTGATCCTCCTTCTTCAGCCTCCCAAGTAGCTGAGACTATATCACCATGCCTAGCTAATTTTCGTATTTTTTGTAGAGATGAGATTTCACTATGTTGCCCAGTCTGGTCTTGAACTCCTGGGATCAATCGATCCACCTGCCTCAGCCTCCCAAAGTGCTGGGATTACAAACGTGTGCCACCACGCACCACCGCACCCGGCCTACACAAGGCTTCTGAGGCCAAGGTTTGGCACTGGGATGTTGTCACTTCTGCTGCATTCTATTGGCCAAAATAAATCACAAGGCCAGCCCAAGTTCAAAGGGTGGAGAAGCAGATTCTGCTCTTGAAGGTAGGAGGTGAAAGTCATATAACAAATGGTGTGGCTATGGGGAAGGGTAGTGAATTGGGGTCATTTTTGTAATCAGTCCACCAAGCATCTTCCATATATAATCTCATTTAATACCCCTAAGACCCTTAGGAAGAAGCTACTATTACCCTCATTTTACAGATGAGAAAATTATTGTACAAAGAGATTGAGTAATTGGTTCCACTACAGCTCAAGAGTGCTAGAGCTGGGCTGTGAACCCAAGCAGGTTGACTGCAGAGTCAGTGCACTCACTCTCTGTGCTCTGTCTGCTCCCTTTTCCAGCTGTCAGACATGAGGATGCAGAGAAAGACTCTCAGAGTTCAAGGAAAGGTGAGGAACCTTCGAGATGACTTGGGGTGGAAGGAAGCTTGCTGTGGGCAGTTTGAGGGGGGCTGCCATGGGAGCCCAGCTCCATTCCTCCCAGAGCCACCCTGGCAGGGGAGGGACCATAATGAGGTCAGTCCCCATTGCCTCTTTCAGGTTTTCCTCTCTGTCCTGCAAAGCCCACTAGACAGCTTGAAAGGATGTGATGCTCTGTGTTCCCAGAGCTGACTTAGACCTGGGCATATATGCAGATGCAGCGAGGTGAGAATCAATTCATTGGTTGGCCCCTAGCCTCAAAATGGGGTGGTAAGTGGGCTGGTGAGAGGCCTGTGTACATTCATAAACCAGCTGATTGAAAAGCAATATTTCAGATAAATACAAGCCAGCGATCTATCAGTGGTTGTAATAAAACCCAGGCTTCAGGCTGTGATTTTATTTTGAAATAATAAGAATTGCTTGATTCTTTTTACTTGAGTTACCATGGTAATTCCGGCGTGGAGCAGTGTTATATTGATTTAGAAAGTGGACAGTAATATTTCTTTTGTGTTATTCTGTTTCTAGGCCTTGATTTCTAATTTCCACTTGGAGATTACTTTTATAAATTTCTTAAGTCCTTCCACTTTTTTTTCCTCTCACAGTATAATTTTCCTCTCATACGCTGCTATGTTCTGAGCTTATTGGTTTGCTCTTATTTTAAATTAAACTTGCTGGTTTCAAATATTGAAATGACATCTTTGTCTGTGTCTGTACTTTGGTTTAGCAAAATATTCCAGTCTGACGCTTTCTGCTTAATAATTTAAGGGAGGCATTCTGTCGGCCCTCACTGGGTGCTGATAACTTATGACTCAACCAACGCAGGCCTTAAACTCCTGACATTTTAATATTGTGTGGCGGGAGTGGCTGCCCTTCTTCTCTGAGTCTCAGTGGGGAAAAATTCGTGTGGTACCCCAGAAAGGAGTTTTAATAAATCAACTTTGCTGGTTGGCATGATGACTTGATAGAGAGCAGGAGGGAGACCCACTCTTGCCAGACAAGTGGGAGCAGCGCTGGCCTGGGCTCCTACAGTCCTGCTCTATCCTGCGTGTCCTCTCCCCTCAATCTTTAAAAACCCTAATCCCTGACGACAGTATCCAGGAAGGACTGAGTGGGGCTACCTGTGGGTGCCATCAGAATGTTCAAACTCTCTGATTCTCAGTTTTCCTTTTGTAAAACAAGTGGAACTAGCATGGGCTTTGAGTCACACAGGTTTAAATCCTGTCTCTGCTGCTAAGTCATTCTGATGAGTAAATTCTACTGATAATTTCAAGTAGTAAAATGGGTATGAACATGGTTACCTTTTAAGTCTGTTGAGACTTGATCAGGCGAAGCTTCTGACAGTCTTGCAGATGATTGGTGTCATTTCCCTGTCCTCCCTGGGGTACTGGTGAAAGCAGGGGAGACAGGGGAAGTGGATGTGCTTTGGAAAACTTGCCCTGCTCCAGACAGGCCTGGAGTTCCCAGCCCTGGGAGGATTACTCTTTGGAAAGGACTCACGGCTGTGGCTCCTTGAGGACGTGAAGCAGCTTCTCCCACTTTCCTCCTCTGCCCAGCTGAGGGCAGGGGGCCTGGGTAGGGCAGCTGGAGACAGGGCTCTGTCCTCTGGGCTCCTCTCCTCGAAACACTCCACCTCAAGGCCTGTGCTCTAGGAGGAAGTTCACAACAACATGGGTTGTCAGGCAGAGAGCTGTCTGCAGGGCCCCCTCTCAATGGCCTGAGAGGGCCCTTCTCTACAGAGCATGTATGCCAGTGTGACAGTGTATTAATTATCTACAGCTGTGTAACACATTACTTCCAAAATTAGCAGCTAGAAACAATACCCACTTATTCTCTCATTGCTGTGGGACAGGAATCTTTACGGGGTCCTCTGCTCTGGGGTTTCTCTCAGACTGTGATCAAGGTGTCACCTGGGGCTGTGGGTTCATCTCAAGATTCATGTGGGGTTGTTTCAAGCTCAGTAATTTAGTTGCTGGCAGAATGCAGTTCCTCACGGGCTGCTAGACTGAGAGCCTCCATGCCTTGCTGGCTGCGGTGGCCATGCCGTATGGGCCTCTCCAACGTGGCTGCCAGCTTCCTGAAAGCCATTGAAAGACAGTGTCTGCTCACAAGAAGAAAGTCTGTCTACAAATCACAGATGTGACGTTTCATCACCTTTGCTGTGTTTCCTTTCTCGGGAGCACGCCACTAGGTCCAGCCCACACTCAAGGAAGTGGGGCAGATGACATAAGGGTGTGAGTGCCAGGGGGCAGGATCACTGGGGACCATCTTAGAAGGTGGCCTGCCATGAGAGGCCAGCCTCTGGAATAGCAACTGCCTCCAGAGAGAATGCCTCACCAGCTCCATTCCCAGGAGGCCTCCTGGGTCACCTCATGCCAGGGAAGGGCACAGATGTCTCAGAGTCTATCATTTCATCTTCACAACACCCTTGGGAGGCTAAGAGGACAAATACTAGCTCCATTTTGCAGAGGACTAGGTTGTGTCCAGAGAGGAAAAGATGCTTGCCTGGGATACCCCAGCAAGCTGGCATGTGGAAGAGTTCAGGCAAGAACCAGGCCCCGCCTGCCATGAGCCTGGGGAGGTGGCGGTAAAGACACTCGCGGGCCCTCCCTAGCTCTAGCTGTGGGAGGGATGGTGCTGAATATGTGCGGACACACACACACACTCTCACACACACACCACACACACTCACTCCCACATACATGCACGCACACTACATGCCCACTACACACCCCCATACACACCACACACACCTATACACACACATATGTTCACATACACACATTCACACACACATGCACACCCACCCACACAGACACATGCACTGTCTCTCACACACACTCACACACCACACACACACACACACACCTGGACCAGCGCTGGGGGCTGCTGGATTTTGTTCTCACAGGTGGTCAGTTTTCCAAGGCTGGGACGGCCCTACAAAGCCGCCCCAGTGGGGTCTATCACCCCAGGGTCTCCCTTCTCAGTCCGCCGGGATGATACCCGCAGGGGAGGTGAGGGTGGTTCCTTCCTGAGCCAGCCTCCCCGCTGCTGTTGGATTGAGGGCCCCACCTCTTTCCTGGCTGTTACAGGGGCAATGGAGGCGGCGTTTTGAGGCAGCCTGGGCAGAGGTAGTGTCGGCAGTTCCTCACGTGGGAGCAGGGTGGAGGAGGCTCTTCTGCGGGCTGAAGCACTCCCGTAAGCAGGTTGGTGGGCACGGGGCTGGGAGCCAGAACTGCTGCATCCACATCCCAGCTCTGCCACCACCTCACAGTGTGTCCTTGGGCTGGTCCCTTCCCCTTTCTGGGTCTTGGTTTCCCCATTTGCATTCCCAGAGTGCCTGCCGGCTTCATACCCTGTGGCGTCGTATATGGAGACATGACTATTGGGGAATGGGTGTGGCAGGGCCAGGCCAGCAGAAAGGAACTCCCAGTGAGGTCTCCTTCTCTTTCATTGGTCTCCTAGGGTCGGGACACACAGTTTCCCAGGTGAGAGCATCTGTAGCCCTCAGCCCTCCACACTTGGTCTTGTCACACTCAATCCAGGTGGAAAGCCCTGTCCCCTGCTGTTTGCAGAGTCTCAATTAGGAGGCACAGGGGACCCCTGGAGTAGGTTCAGAGACTCATGGCCAGTGAATGGAAGTCATAGCCTTGGACTGAGAGTACCCCAGTCAATTACATCCTTTTATGGCTGAGGAAACTAAGGCACTAAGAAGCGTCTGCTTCCTTTCTCAGCTGAGTGTCTCTGAGATACTTTCTGAGTAGAAATATCTGTGCCCAGCAGACGCTGCATCCGATTGGCATGGGGCCTTGAGGCTGCACCCCAGCTCTGTCAGTCAGAGGCCATCTCTTCCAGGCAGCCGCTCTCCCCTAGCCAGAAGCTGTTTCCCATCCATGAGGCATCTTCTTGGCAGGGGCCAGGGCTCTGGGGAGCAGTGGGCAGTGGGCAGGGCTCCCTCAGGCACCTGGTTCCAAGCTGGCACTCCACCCAAATGCAGAGTTCAATGCTTTGACCTGCCTTTGTGCCCTGAGGATGTTTTCATGCTATTCTTTGATCCTCAGAGTGCTTATCAGATCACTGCTAAAATATGCCTTTGACATGAGCATAAGATCTCATTAGTATTATTGAGATATTATTCTCCAAAAAAAGATCCACAAAAAAATTAAAATTGGTTGAAATAATTAACACAAAGTAAAACTGGCAACAACTAAGACTGCACCTGGTAAAGTATGTTACCGACTAAAAATTGACAGAAGAATCAAATCTTCCTGAGAAGTTTAGAGCTGGTGAAGCTGGCTCGGGAAGCATTTTCTGGTAGAAATAATTGCCAGAAAAGAATCCCAACAGCGGCAAAAACGCGAATTTGTGAGATCTGATGTGAGCCAAAAGCTGATCATAAGCCAATAGTCACCTTTAACAATTTAAAAATAATTGATCCCAATGAAAATAATCTCCACAAAATTCAAAAAAAATGGGGAAGGGTGAAGAAATGGTTTAACACAAATGAATAGAAAAGTGATCAAGGAATTAATTGACTTAATGAAGCTCATTAAGAGTTACTTTATTGATGAAAAATTCTCAGTGTTGGTATAATTCTTATCAAAATGTAGATGTTAAGGGCTAGCCCCTACTAGTAGATGCTTAGTAAATATTTGTTGAGCGGATAATGAATGAATGAGTTTATAGGTGAAGGAGGTCAGGAGAGGATCAGAGAGAATCAAAAGGATTCCTTTGTCCCAGAAAGAGGACAAGGAACCCCAGGTTCAAGACTGCAGAGGCCATTGTGACTGGAGCTTGGGGCATCATCAGTGAGGCTGCAGGGTGGTCAGGGCTGGCAGCGCCACATTGTGCAGAGCCTTGCAGGCCGTGGGTAGCAGTTCCAGTTTCCCTACATCCTCAGGGGGCGCATGTGCAGGTTTGTTACATGTTACATGGGTATATTGCATGGTGGTGAGGTTCAGGGTATGACAGATCCTGTCACCCATCAGTGTCTGTTGTTCCCATCTTTATGTCCATGTGTACAACAGGACACCTTTGAATGGCTTGAGGTAGAAGCAAGATTCTTGCTCAAATTTACATTTCATTAAGACCATTTGGATTACTCTGTGGAGAGCAAATGGGAGGGGATAAAACTAGAGGCAGAGAAAGCAGCACATAATGGGGAGGGAGGGGTTCTTTTTCAGCTGTACAGACGGACCTCTCCCCATCCCTCCAGCTTCAGATGGCCCCACACTCCTGCCTGCCTCCCTTCAGTTTCCTCCAGAGCTTGCAGACTGGGTGTGTGCAGGGTGAGGCAGGTGGGGGTCTGGATTGGTCAGAGGAGGCAGTTGAGGTTTAGGAGAGGAACTGTGCTGAAGCTGTGGCCTTAGGAATGGGAGCTCATCTGAGGTCTTCTGGTGGTCAAGATCCTGGCTGGAGCTGCTCAGCTCCCTGTAGCGGGGCTTGAACTTGTGGCCAGAGCTGGAGTTGAGCTCCAGGGAAGGTAGATCAGAGGCCCTGGCTGCAAGCCTGTCCTTGCCCAGCTTTGTCCCTGAGGCCCTTGCTTGCCCAGCCCAGCTTTGGCTTGAAGGCTTCCCCAACCCTTCACTTCCTCCTCTGCTGCTGTCATGACTGGACCATGATTCTGGCTTTCTAGGCTCTAAGAGAAGGAGTCAAAGACTGTGGGCCTGAGGCAGGTGGGAGGACACCAGGACTGGGAGGTAGCAAGTCCAGACCTATCCAGCCCCCCGACGGTCAGTCCCTGACTCCTCTGGCCTCCTATGATCTGTCTGTAAAGTGTTTCTTGGCCCTCCCACTCTGGGCCAATGTTCTTTCTCCCGACTGGCTTTCATAAAAGCTGCTGATTCTGGGAAAGAGGCATGGCTCAGGGTCTCCCTACCCTTACCTGTTTCTACTCTAGTCCACCCCCAATTATATTCAACTAGGATCAGTCCAGAGAAGAGCAGAACTTGTTTGAGGCCTCAGGGCACCTCCGTGTGGTCTGGGAACTATGCCTAAGGTCTTGCCTCTGCAATGAGCTGTCCCTCAGGGGAGAGGTCTGTATAGTGGTCTGTCTGTAGACTCAGGTGTCTATAGTGGTGCATGGTACCATTCCTGCCTGGCTGCCCAGGGTCTGGAGACCCAGCAGTCGACTCCATGCTGTCTCAAGGGCACATGCTCTTCTCCCTGTGGTCCATACTACTGGGAATCCTGCCCTCCCTTCCATGGTAAAGGCTTTGGACTCACTCTCCCAAGGAGAGAGAACCCCCAAGAGCACCAGGTCAGACACTTGCAGATGTGAAATCTTTAGAATTCTTTGAAAGCGACAGCAGCGGCATGAGGACCTGACCACTTGCTGCAGGGGTAGCTGTCTTTTGACTTGGTAGGTAACAAGCATGAACTGTGGATTTCAGTCCTGCTCTGCGGTCCTCTGACTGTGGGCTCTCCGGCAAGTCTTGCTCTACCACCCACTGCTACTGGGTGTTATTGGGCAAAGCACTTCACTTTTCTGAGCCCTGGTCACATAAGTTAAGACCCAGAACATCCTCCCTGTCCCCTGCACAGAACTCAAATGAGAGAAAATGTTTTCATGTGTTTTGGCCCACCCGAGGAAGTGTTGGTGAGAACATAGTGGTTGCATAAAGGGAAGGGCACTTGCAACATGCGCTCCTGCCACCCCTTACCTTGAGAGGGCTTCTCATCCCTGGGCCTCAAAGAACTTTGGGAGAGAAATTTAGAGAAGTTCAAGGGTAGTTTCCCTGAGGAGCAGCTTCCCAAGACAGCATTTCATGCTGAATCCGTGTAGACTCAGGGAACTAGCCTCATGACTAGAAAATGAGCATGTGTCCACTTGCTTCAAGGCCCAGATAGTCCTTTCAAGTGACCAGAGCTGTCCTGTCTCCTCCATAGGGCTCTCTCCACTACAGGAGAATTGGAGGCTGGTCTGCCTCTGCAGAGATGAGGCCTGAGCCGCTGTGACTACTCTCAGTCTATCCCCGTTCATTCCCAACTTGGGGGCAGGCAAATGCCCATGCCCCCGTGCAGCCCCAGCTCCCCCTGCTGACCAGGATGCTTCATCTTTTTGGGTCATCCTCTCAGATTAGCTACAAAGGGTACTGTCCCTAGTCTGGGCATGGTGCTCTCCCCTTCCAAAGGCAGCCTCGTTGCTTTCCTTCCTAGCCTCGTGGCCTGGATCAAAGCTGGCACATCCCTGTGCCAGGTGGGGCTCACAGGCCCTGGGAGAGGGCAGCATCCCTTACCCAACCCTGCCTGGGGGCCTGGAAGTCCTCACTATGATGCTATTCATTATGCATGTACCATTATGCACATACTGTTATGTACTTGTGGTGTCCAAAGTCGGACAAGCTCAAGGTCCTGAAGGAGGGACCCCTGTGCCATGGGCATGCTCAGTTTGCAGGTAGGGCATAGTCCTTGAAGGATGCAGAAATTTCAACAGAGACCTGAGAAGACGAAATGATAATGCAGTTGTGGAAGCAGATGGGCCAAGGAGAGTGATGGATCCAGTAAGGTTTCAGTTTCTTGGGGAGCAGGGCTGGAAAAGTGGATAGAGTCAGATTTCTGGATGTGGGGGTCTGGGGAAGGAGGTAAGGGGGTGCTATGGAGCCCTTTCATCACTTTCATCCCAGCAGGGGCATGGAGTGACCAGGGCCTGCCCCCTGTGAGGCTGGCTGTGGGGCCTCCCAGGTCCCCCCACCTGGCAGTTTCTAGCTGCCACAGGTTATTGCCCCCCTTTGCTGACCCCAGAACTGAATATTTTATGAACTGGTTTCTCCTGTTCTCAAAGGAATATTTATATTGTTTTTGTTTGTCTCATTTTATAATAGCTTTATTGATTTATCATTTGCATACCACAAAATTAACCTTTTAAAAATATATACTTTAGTGGTTTTTAGTACATTCACAGAGTTTTGCAATCATCACCATTATCTAATTCAAGAACATTTTTATCACCTCCAAAAGAACCTTCACCCCATTAGCAGTCACTCCCCATTCCTCCCTCCCTGGCAACCACTAAACTACTTTCTGTTTGTATAGCATTGCCTATTCTGGACATTTCATATAAATGGAATCATGCAATATGTGGTTATTGTATCTGCCTTCTTTCTTGGCATAATGTTTGCAAGGTTCCTTCACGTTGTAGCATATGTCAGTACTTCATTTCTTTTTGTGGCCAAATCGTATTCCATTGTATGTATATACCGTGTTTTATTTATTCGTTTGTCAATTGATGGACATTTGGGTTGTTTCTGTTTTTTGGCTGTTCTGAGTAATGCTGCTAGGAACGTTCATGTACAAGTTTTTGTTAAGACCTATATTTTCATTTTTCTTGGGGATATACTTAAGAGGGGAATTGCTGGGTGATACAATTTCAATGTTTGTCCCCTCCAAATCTCATGTTGAAATGAGATTCTCAGTGTTGCAGGTGGGGACTGGTGGGAGGTGATTGGATCACGGGGATGGCTTCCTTATGAATGGCTTAGCACTATCCACTTGGTGATGAGTGAGTTCTTGCTCAGTTCACTCAAAATCTTGTTGTTTAAAAGAGTGTGGCACCTCCCCCATCTCCCTTGCTCCCAGTCTTGCCATGTGACTTGCTTTCTCCCCTTCCTCTTCTGTCATGATTGGAATCTTCCTGAGGCCTCACCAGGAGCAGATGCTGGAGCCATGCTTGTACAACCTACAGAACTGTGAGCCAATTAAACTTCTTTTCTTTACAAATTACCCAGCCTCAACTATGTTTATAGCAACGCAAGAACAGACTAACACACTGGGTCATATGAAAACTCTGCGTTTGGGGATATTTGTTTTTAAATTCAAATGAATAGTACATGAGTATTTAGGAGAGAAGCCATCCTTAGTTGTCTGGGCTTCTGGAAGGGAGGCACCCTTAGCTTGGTACTGAGGTTCATTGGCACTTTGGATACGTCTTTTGCCTGCTGGCTTCAGTTTTCTGATCTATGAAGTGGCGTTAGTACTGATCTCTGCTCACCTCAAGGGCTTCTGTAAATAATTACTACTTGCGGGCTGGGCGCAGTGGCTCACGCCTGTAATCCCAGCACTTTGGGAGGCCGAGGCAGGTGGATCACAGGGTCAGGAGATCGAGACCATCCTGGCTAACACGGTGAAACCCCATCTCTACTGAAAATACAAAAAATTAGCCAGGCATGGTGGCACATGCCTGTAGTCCCAGCTCTTCGGGACGCTGAGGCAGCAGAATGGCATGAACCCGGGAGGCAGAGCTTGCAGTGAGCTGAGATTCCGCCGCTGCACTCCAGCCTGGGTGACAGAGCAAGACTCTGTCTCAAAAATAATAATAATAAAAAAATTACTACTTGCATAGCATGTCATGGATAGCAAAGGACTTCTGCTTGCTTCAGGTACTTTCATTCTTTAGCCCTGCAAGTTGAATGTTATTGCTCTAGTTTTGCTGATGAGAAAGCCGAAACTCAGAGAGGCTAAATGACTTGACTGAGTTCACAATGTGGGTCGATGGCAGAGCCTGAACTTGAACCCAGACTTACCAGAGTCCAAGTCCCTGGCCTGAACCCTTGCCTCAGATGTGTCTCTAAGCAAAGCAGGGCCCAGACATGGCCAGTTGTAGGCTCTGAAGCAGAGCATGCTATAGGAGAGAAAAGGATGCTACAAAAGTCCATTTTTAGCTGTGTGACTTTAGTTAAGTTGTTCCACGTCTCTGAGCCTCAGTTTCCCCATCCACAAAATGGAAGCAATAATTATAACTTATAGCACTGCAACAAGGACTTGGGAAGATGCTGTACATGAAGTGCTGGGCATGATGGCAGGCACACAGAAAGTAGCTGGTAGAAGTTTATAGGGCACACGAGGAGGGGTGAAGAGGATGCAGGGTACTGTGGGACTGTTGGGGAGAAGTGGCTGGCTTCTGGGCTGGTCAGAGCAAGCTTTAAGGAGGAGACCTCACTTGGGCTGGCCAGGAAGGTGAGCAGAAGGTGGAGAGTCCCCTGGGAAGGCCCAGTGTTTTCTGACCTGGTGCTGCTGAAAACCACGAGGGGTTCCCAGGGTTCTCAAGAGATTTCCCATGTTGGGAGTTTGTGGACAAGCTCTGCCGGTGCCCCCAGCCCTTACCCCCAGGCCAGCCTGCAGATGCCTGAGAGGGGGGCTTGCGTGACTGCCTCAGTTAGCCTGAGTGGTAATAAAACACTTTAAATTTATTGTGACATTTGGATTTAATTAAAAAGTACACACTTAGGGAAGTAGAACATAATGGGGAGAGAGGCAGTGTGGCTTTTCCCCTCCTTTCTTCCCCAAACTAATTAGCATTGTATTTTAAATTGTTTATGTGCCGCTAATCATCGTAATAAATCATTTATACTGAAAAAGACACACTCGGCTGTGCCCGCCTTGCGGGTTCTGCTCACAGGGCTCTATCGCGAACAAATTGATCTGGAAGTGAATTTATTAACCACTAGGGAAGAAATCATTAGTGCTTTCTCTAAACATTCCCCAGGTACGCTTTATTGCCACAGTTTATGCTGTAACTAAGAGGAGCATTATCAGGTCCACGTTGTAATTTCCTTGCAAAGCCAGCAGCCCACTCCCAAGCTGGGGGCTGGGAGGGGCTGGGAGGGGGTGGGGAGTCCCTGCCTCCTCTCCTATATGTGATCTGGTGACCCCAGCCTCCTTTCCTGGTGCTCCTTATTCCAGAAAGGGCTCCCTATAAAGCCCCTGCAGGCCGGAGGCCTTGGTGGCTGCATTCTGTTGTCTCTTACCCACAGGGTGGTTCACACTCATTCATGTTTATGTGTCAGGAGTATGGCTTAAAGTTGGGAGCTAGCCAGGGGTTTGGAAAACTCTGGGGCTGGGGCTGAGGGAATCAGTGATCTCAAAGAGTCTTGTCATAGACCAGCTTCCCCACCCAGAGATGGTGAATGCACGCACTGTGAGCTAATGATAGGCTGGGAGGCACAAATGGGGCTCAACAGGGACCCAGGCAGGAGTGGGAGGCTGCAGCCGAAGCTGCCAGGAGCATCCTCTGTGGGCTCATGCCTCCAAAGGCCTTCCTACTGCAGGCCTGGGGCCTTCTCAAGGGTTTGGCTAGAGCAGTCTGTTCTGGCTTGGTGAGGCCCACTGCCCCGTGCCTCCTTGTCCACCTCACCTGGGTGCAGGGCCCAGGCAGTACTTGTACTCCAGACGTGGTCTGACAGATGACAGACAGCATGGCTGTCAGCTCCCTGGCTGCAGACTCTGTGCTGTGGACAATGCGGCCTGCGGCCACACCAGCTTGCCCAGCAGCTGGCCCACCCTGCTGACTCTCACACAGGATGACACTTTCCCTTTGCACTTGGGGGCTTCAGACCACTCTCACTTTACAGGGGCTGCACTGCAAGACACACAGCAGGCTTTCTCCCACCAGGTTTCCAGAAGAGACATTCACTTCTGAACAAGGATCTTCTGCCTGGGAGCCCATGGCTGGTCTAGGATACAGATCCCAACCTGTCTGATTCCAAAGCTCATATTCTAAATGGCTTCATCCACGGTTGCTCCCTGAGCCTCCTCAGTCATGCGGGAGGCTGAAGGGAGATCTGGCCCATGTGGGCCTTGCTTTCAGCGTCTCTCTCTTATCCAGGTCTGCAAAGAAGTGCTGAAGCAACCCCCAGGGCTTCAACAGGAAGCCCTGGGGCAATGCCTCAGGCAGGCATCCCAGAGGCAGTGCTGTCTCAGCCACAGCCAAAGGGGTTCCCATCCCTGCTGCTCCTGGGGGTGGGGCCTGGAGTCTCCCTCCTAACCCCCAGCCCTTCCTCCCCTCACCCAGCCCAGTGGCTGGCAGATGGGCTCTGGCAGTTTCAAGAAGGAAGCAGGACCCAGCAGCTGCCTAGGCTCAGCTTGCTGGGAGGGTCCCCTCTTTGTGCCTGGAGAACGCATTTAAAAGTTTGAATTCAAAATTGATTTTGAAGGGCCCTAATCTCCCATCCCCTGGTGCTCGCGGTGTGTCTGCAGCTCCTGCCAGACTCTCGTTTTCTGGTTCAGCGCGCTGGTGCTCACGTCCCTGATGCTGTGAAATTGAGACTCGTCTGAGAGTCCATGTCCTCCTCCTCTGTGGAGATTGCAGGCCTCCTGGGAGCCCTGTTTCATTAGATGGGTGATGCGGGCTTTGAGGGTGCCCAGGGAGCAGCTGAGTTGCTGTCAGGAGAACACAGATTCCAGATGCTTCTCCACCGGTCCCCACAGCTGTGCAGTTTCAAGCGGCATTCTGTTAAGGAACCTAGGGGCTGGCTCCAGCAGCCCAGGATGGGATGGGGGTTGGTGGAGGCTACAGATCGAGAAAGGCTTGGGCCTGGGGCTTTTCTGTAGCAAACTCCAGGGGCCGCTTTCTCCCACTGGCCCCCGGAGACTCAGACTCTGCTGACAGGGAAGAGGAGTCATTTTTGTAAGCCAAGAAGACCCTCAGGTAGGGAGTTGGGAAGGCTAGGTCTGTGCCAGGGGTGGAATTACAGAGACAGCTGGTACTCCTGAGGGTTGAGATGGGTATTTATGTGTAAAGGGAGGCTCGCAGTGGAGGCAGGGGCTGGAGGATGTGTTTTTGCTCCTCTTTTATCTAACAGATAAAGGGTTTATATTTGCATGAGAGCTGTCGTGCCTCAGCTGGAGCCCTGGGATGGCTTCTCAAAAGCCTGGATTGTGGCAGCCATGACCCAGGAGCTGCTGTGGTTGAATCTGCTTTGTTCGTTAGGGCCACATAGCTACAGGTACCTAGGGGGTGTGGCACAGGGGCAGCAACAAGCCTAATTAAGGCTCCATCTCTGGTGGCCCTGCCTATCTGAATTGGCCCACTCTGGCCAGCAGACTCTTGCCAGTAATATCTGGATAGAATCCAGTCTCTTCTTGCATGAATTGAACTGATGGCTAAACAATGACTGCTGTGGGGCTCAACACTGGGAACACAATAGTGGACAAGACATGTAGGGCCCCAAGAACAGCCTTCATGGGGCTTTTGTTCTTAGGAGAGTACCCAATCAGAGTTTTTTTTTTTTTTTTTTTTTTTTTGGAAACTCACAGAAAAATTAAAACAATGACAAATTGTGATGAAAAACTCAGAAGGAAATTACTGAAGTGTGGGGAGCTCATTTAAATAAGGAAATAAGGAGGTCAAGAAAGGCTTCTCTGAGGAGATAACATTTAAGCTGAAGCTTAAAGATGAGAAGGAGCCAAGTATATGCAGAGGCAGAGGCAAGGAAGGGTGTTCTGGGACGGTAATAGCATGTGCAAAGGCCCTGAGGCAGGAAGGGGTTTGGAGTGTGGCTGGAGCACAGTGCGCAAGGGGAAGGCAGACACCAGACCACATGAGGATGTTACAGGCTGGATGAAGAGTCTGGATGTTATTCTCAGGCCATTGGATGTTATGAAAGGGTTCCAAGTTGAGCAGTGACCTGCCCTGGTTTATCTGGAAGATCCCTCCAGCTGCCGTGTGAAGAATGGGCTATGGGTACCAGACATCATGCTATGCTCATAGTGCGTCGAGAGACTATGATGGCTGTGGAAATGGAGGATGCAGGTGGGATGAGGAGCAAGAGTTGGCAGGGAAAAGGGTGAGGAGGATGGAAGTCTGAGGACGACACTGAGTTTCTGGCCAGAGCACTGGGTGGATGATGGTGTGGGAGGGAGGAAGTCTGGGTGAGGGTACAGGGGCGAGGTTTGGGGAAGAAATCAGGAATCCTGCTTTGGACCTGTTGCTTTTGAGCTATGTCTGAGACTCTAGAGACAACCAAAGAATGGAAAGAAAATGCCAACGGAGAAGGTGAACACATTACAGATAACGATGCAATTAACATAAGCCTCATTCCAAGTGACAAACTCCAGTGAGCACATATAGCTTTTGATGTTTCTAAATTTCCCCCACTAAAGAACCATAGAAAATTATGTGAGGCTGTGAGAGCAGACTGCATCACACCTGCTCCAGAATCACATCCAGGCCTTCCTGCAAGCTCTCTATGATGTGAATATTTGTGCCTCCCCAAAATTCTTATGTTGAAGTCCCAACACCCAATGTGATAGTGTTAGGAGATGGGGCCTTTGGGGGTGATTAGGTCATGAGGGCAGAACCCTCAAGAATGGGATTAGTGCCTTCTTAAAAGGGACCCCAGAGAACTCCCTTGCCCCTTCTGTCATGTGAGGATGCAGCAAGAAGATGGCCATCTAATGATCCAAGAAGCGACTCTCACTAGACATGGAATCTGTTGGTGCCTTGCTCTGGACTTCCCAGCCTCCAGGACTGTGAGAAATGAATTTCAATTGTTTATATGCCACCCAGTCTGTGGTATTCTGTTATGGCAACCTGAACAGACTAAGACAGTCCCTTAGACTATTGCTATTGCCCCAAACCAGACTCAGCTTCCCTCAACAAGGAAGATCTGTGGGGGATGTATGGAAACTCCTCAGTCCCTTTATGTCATGGTGGGTTCAGGCTTTAGATGCCGTATTCCTAAGGATAGATTATTCTTCGCCAAAACGCACTGCAAAAATGTAGCATATAAAGCTTCCCACTTTGTACTCCTGCACAGGAAATGGCCCCTCTGGGGGGCTCTGGGGATCAGCGACCCAACCTTTCCCTGACAAGGGGTGTTTTGTATTCCTGCAAGGAGTGTTTCAGAGCCGTCTTCTTTTGGTAGGGTCCAGATTGGGTCCAAGTGAAAGTTCACTTTCCCCATTGCTTGAGGAAAAGATGATGTGATGCTGCCTCTGGCCCTGGGACACAGCAGGCAGGGCATGGATGCCTCCTGGCCAGCAGCCTGGATCTGCAGCCTCGCTTGGCCGCTGGTGGCTTTACCCTTGGGCAAGTTGATGATTTCTCTGCACTCAGGGTCATGACAAGCATATGTTCCTGGTACAGAGCAGGCACTCAGTAAGGGGTAATGTGGTTTGAACTGTCATCCGGTTGAACATGACTACGGTGGCTGCAGGTGCTAGGGGTGCGAATGGACAGTGCTTCCCTTAGGCCTTCCCTCCTGTGATGGGCTCTAGCATGCAGGAGGAGCTTGGCACTTAGAGCAGGCAAGCATTGCTGGACTTCACCCTGAACCAGTCCCCTCTCCAGGACCTCTTCTGCTCCAAATGTCTCACCCTGAGCTGGGCCTGTCTCCAGGACCTCTCTGCTCCCCACCCTACCGATCCCCTCATTCACACACAAGGCCCTGGCTGTTGGTTGAGGCTCCTGCTATCATTATAGCTCTGGATCTGAAGCCCCCAGCCCAACCTCCTCCTGAGGACATGTGCCATTTCAAGGCTTCTTTGTCCTTCTCAAAGCTGCAATGCAGACATCTTGGCTCTAGTTCTACATGGCCCACTGCTCCCTTCCCAGCCCTGTGCCCTCTGTCTACTTAGTTTCTGGTCCATGTCCCCTTGCTGTTTCTGGTCCATGTCCCATTGCTGGCTCTGCCCAGAAGCCCTTTCAAGATCCCACAGCAGTCATAGCATTTGAAGGACCAACAGATGAGTGGGAAAGTCCTGTGGTCCACCCAGAGACAGTGCCCTGCATGGACAGTCATCCCTCTTGGTTTTAGCCCAGGCCCTGATCTAACCATGGCCCCAGTCCCGACCCCAGCACCATCTGGCATCCAGGCTGCACTAGAGAATCCAGGATGTGCAGGGAGGCCCTGGGCGTGTGCTGGATGGGAACTTGAACTCTGGAGTCTGACAGGCCAGGATTCCAATCTCTGCCCTGCAGTCTTCTAGCTGCATGACCTTGCATGACCTGAAACTTCCCAGGCCACTGTCTTCTCATCTGTGAAATGGGGGTAATCATTTAGGGCATCAGAGTTAATATGAAGATTCACTGAGACAACACTATAAGATGGTTAGCCCAGCACCTGGCACAGTGACTGCTGAGTAAATGGTGGGGTTTATGAAAGGCATACAGAGCTCTGATGAGGGCATCTCCATCTCAGCTCCTTTTTTAAATTGGGTATCACATATATGCAGTTAAATGCACAAGGCTCAAATATTCAGCTCAGTGAATTTTTATACAGGTATGTACCCATATGAACATTCAGATCGAGACATGGGACATTTTCAGTACCTCAGGCTCCTCGTCCTTCTCTCAGTTGATAATATGTCCCCCACCTCACCCCAAGTAACCATTATTCTGACATCAGATCAGTCTTGCCTATTTGGGAACTACATATAAATGGAATTATACAGTATGTACCTTTTTGAGTCTAGCTTCTTTCATTCAATATTATGTTGTCTGATTGACCCAGGTAGTGTGTATTGGTAATTCATTCTTTTTAATTGCTACATACTATTCCATTGTACGAATATACCATAATTTATTTTGTTTTACTGTTGATGGACATTTGTGTTGTTTTCAGTGTAGGACTATTAAGAAGAAAACATCAATGAACATTTTTGTGCATCTGTTTTGATGGGCATAAGCTCTCATTTCTGTTGGGCATATACCTAGGAATATAATTGTTGGGTCATGAGATACACCTAAATTTTCTCAGCTAATTGCTTTATGCTACTATGCCAAACATTGTTATAAGTACTTCATGTTCATTATCCAATTTAATCCTCAATCCTTTAAAGTGGGCTGTCCTCATTTAGCAGGTGAGTAAATTGAGGCAGAGCTGGGAAGTGCCAAAGCCAGAATTCTAACCGAGGGTGTGTGTCTGCAAGGCCCACAGTCTCAGGGCCTACACTACCTGCCTCTTCTCACAGACTCCCTTGAGGGGTAAGCAGCACCAGAGTCAAAGGTGCCAGTCCCTCCACTGAGCTGACCGCCACCCCATGGGCTGAACCCAGCCTCTCAGCCTTCCTCTCCCTGCCCTAGTGGGGAGCTGCAGGCCACAGGAGCCCCTGCCTCTCTCCCTCATTCTCATAGTGAACACGCTGCCTGCAAGTGGGTGTGCAGAGGGGCGGTAACGAGCGTGCTCTGGGTGGCTGTAGCCGCGCGTTTCAACAGTTGTTCTCATTGGCTTTTGATTCCAAATGAGTAGGAAATGCTATTAGTTCAGGCCTCGCCTGCTGCATGGCAAGGCCCTGGAATAGGAGTGCAGTGAGACGAGAAATTGTGGAGATAAAACTGGTGTGAAATGGAGGCCTTCTCACAAGGCTGGATGTGTCCGTGCGAAATGAAGTTACTTCTGAGAAAACGAGATTTAAAAAGATTCTGCAGAATTAGATTACACTTTCAAATTTCCTTATTAAAGAGGATTGATGCCTAAGAGGGGCTGCTGGTAGGCTTGGTTTGGGATCCTACTCTGCAGTTCCCAGGCCTGGGTGTGGACCCAGGCGGGCAAAGCACCTTACAGGTGACAGGAACTCAGACCCCCAGGACCCAGAGAGTGAGTCTCCCCACCTCCAGAAGCTGAAGTAGGCATGAGGATTGTGGGACTGAACTTCTGGGTAATGTCTGATGTTGCACGTGGGTCCATGAGGGTAACAATAAGGGTTCATGCTCTTCCAATTCCTTCCATCTTCAGGTCTCTTACTTGTGGGTTTTGTTGAAATCAGAGCTTGATTCTAAGGGCTGTTCCACTTTTTGACACTGTAGTCTTTTAAGAGACTAAACGTGCATGCAGCTGCTTGTGCATATGTGTGCATCTGTGCATAAGTGTATATTTACATGAGTGCACCCAAAAGCGTGCTAATACACATGCATGTGTGTGCTTAGACGCATGGGTATGTATTTTCATGCAACTTACGGAGCACCTACTGTATGCCAGCACTGTGCTGGGAACTGAAATAAAACTGTTGTGGGGAGAATAAAACAGATACAGTCCCTCCTCACATGGACCTAGTGTATGTGTGTGATCACGTGGACATGGGGAAGTATTTGTGTGCTGCTGTGCATGTGTCCTGCAGCTGTGTGGTGAGCATCTGCATGCTTTTCATGTGTCTCCTAATCTCTGTGAAGTCTCCTGCTTGGATCTCAGACCCCCTCAGCATGCGGCCCTGCAGCACAGCCCCCCCCGGCATGCGGCCCTGCAGCACAGCCCCCCCCCGGCATGCGGCCCTGCAGCACAGCCCCCCCCCGGCATGCGGCCCTGCAGCACAGCCCCCCCCCCGGCATGCGGCCCTGCAGCACAGCCCCCCCCCCGGCATGCGGCCCTGCAGCACAGCACAGGAGTCAAGTACTTGGGCCCTAGTGATAGACTGCCAGGGTTCACAGGCCAGCTCTTTCTCCTACTAACTGTGATCAGTTAGCAAGCTTTCTTGTGCCCCAGTTTTCCCATTGTGAAATGGGGGTCATAATGGTTGTGGGTACAGCTCTTGGAGGCAGAGCACTGGGAGGTGCTCAGTCACTGTCATCTCCCTGCAGATTGCCCAGTGCAGGCTCCCTGCTGGCCCCAGAGGAGGGCTCGGGTACCCATGGTGAGAAAGGGAAGCCCCAAAGCTGCAGTAGCAGCTGTGTTGTGCTGTGTGAGCTCTGGAGAGGGCCTGCAGCTCAGTCTCCCCAGCCCAGGCCAGAGAATGCCTGGGTGCTGGTTTGGAACCAGTATTGAGGCTTGTTGAGAGATTATGAGAAATACCAAGGGCCATGCACAGTGATTCACACCTGTAACCCCAGCACTTTGGGAAGTTGAGGTGGGAGAATTGCTTGAGCCCAGGAGTTCGAGACCAGCCTGGGCAACATAGTTGAGACCTTGTCTCTAAAAATAAAATAAAATAAAAAAAATTCCTCCACCAAAAATTTAGCCTGGCTTGGTGATATGTGCCTGTGGTCCCACCGACACAGGAGGCTGAGGTAGGAGGATCTCTTGAGCCGGGAGGTTGAGGCTACAGTGAGCTGTGACCACATCACTACACTCCAGCATACAAATAGAGGAAGACCCTGTCTCAAAAAATAAAAAAGGCTACACCTGCCTCCAGGGCTCTTTCCAGAGCAGCCAGAGGGTCCTGCCCTGGAACTGTAACCCTCTGCATGGCCATAGCAACTGCTTCCCACACGGCTGGTCACTGGAACAGCCTGTTGGACAGATACGGTGGCTTCCTTCTACACATACTTGCACTGACCACTAGACTGGCCTTTTGGTGGAGCTGGACTATGGCCAGTGCCAGGGTGACTTTAACCACAGTAGAACAATCAAATCAGTTTGTTGCTCCTCAAAATAAGTGTCTCTCACTATCCTGTCCCATATATTGAGGAGGGTGACACTAATCAGAGTTCACATTTTACTGTGGCCTTAGGCCTTAGCACATCACATAAATTAACTCCGTTCTTCCTCATGATGACTCTGAAATGAGTACTCTTTTCACACCCATTTTACAAAAAAGAAAATCGAGAAAATGTGAATTAAGGTCACACAGTCAAAAGTGTCAGACAAACCCACATTGGGAGATATTCCATGAAATGACTGGCCTGTACTCTTCAAAAACGCCATTGTCTTGAAACACAAAAGAAAGGTTTAGGAATTCTTCCAGATGTAAGTAGACTAAACTTGACAACTGAATGCGATGCAGGGCCCAGGATTTTTCCATAAAAGATATTTTTGAAGAAATTGGTAAAACCTGAATGAGGTCTATAGATTAGATAATAATATTATGCCAATGATAATTTTCTGGTTTCAATTATTGCACTGTGGTTATATAAGAGAATGTCCTTGTTTTCAGTAAAGCATGTGCAAACCAGAAGTATTAGGGGATATAGAGGCTTCCTGTTTGAAACCAACTCTCAAATGATTTAGGGAAAAATTATAGGTAAGTTGGTAGGAGTAGGTAGAAAGATGGTGGATAAATCAAATGTGGTAAAATGTTATATACAGGAAATCTGGGTGAAGGGTTTACAGGTTATTTTTTCTACTATTTTCTAATATTTCTAATATTTTCTAATATTTTTCTACTATTCTTGCGAGTGTCAAAATTATGTCAAGAGAGAAAATGTTAAAAGAAAAAGAAAGCAAGTGCTGAGCAGGGATGGTATCCTGGGGTGAGTGTTAATACTATCAGTTCCTGTTCACTGTGCCCTGGGCACCAGACTCTGTGCTATGGCCTCATGTGCATAACCTCATTCTATCCTCACCACATTCTGAGCGGAAAGAGACCATTGTGGCCCCCAGTACACACATGCTAGTCAGAAAGGTGGGAGGATTTAATCCAGGTCCCCCAGCTTCTTGGAGCAGTTCCCAGACTTGAAACTAGGCTCTCTGATTTCAAGGTCTGAACTCTTAGCCTCAGTCCCGCTCTTGACTCTGACCTTTTGGGGAGAGTGGGCATGGGCAGGACAAAGGCATTTCTGCCTGGAGTAGTACAGAGTGAAGGCCCTGGGACACAAGCAAAGAAGATCTATTTGCTGGAGGGAGAGGAGCTGTGTTCCAGGATCCTGCAGGGAGCAGAGCCAGCAGTGCCAAGCAGGACACACTGGCGTGTGGGAGGGGCTGCAGATGCCCAGTGGAGTTACCAGGGTGTGGCTACAGTGGCTCCAAGAAGGAGAGCCACAGGAAAGAGCCTGGAGTGACCTGGGACTGGGTGAGGTCGATGTTCTGGGCTGGAAGACTGGCCTTGGAGGAGCTCACTGGGGTAGGTGTCCCCCCAGGGTGCCGTCCAAACCAGAGGCACTGGTAGTACTGGAACCTGTGGGCTTGGCAGTTTCAGAAAGTCCACGTGCTGGAGCTGAGGGGCAACTGGGCTGGGACAGGTGGGCAGGGGTTGCTGGGGACTTGGGTCTGGCCTAGTGGACTACTCTGGGGTCCATGTGAAGATGAGGGCATTTCACCTCCCTGCTGGAGGAAGAGAGTGGGAGGGGCAGGATGACCTCTGGCAGTCCCTCCCCGTCACCTGGACTGTCTGGCTTTCCCCCAGATTAAAGAGCGGAGGGTGAGTGTCTGGCAGCCAGATGAGTCAGACTGGGAGGCTTCTCTCCGAGCCTGGCTGCCTCCTTCCACCAGCAGCCCTGCCTCCACCCCCTGCTAGAGGTAGGGGTTGGAGTTCAGCCTGTTTCCCCTCCAATGTCGTTCCCCCCATGTCCTGAGACTTAGGGGTGACCCTGGGTTGAGTGGACTCGTTTATTCTGTTGGGCGCATGCATCTGAGTGGGTGCCCAGGCGTGCGTGTCGGCGCAAACATCATCCGTTGTAAAGTATCAGTGTTTTCATGGGTGAGTAGTAATTACTGGGTAATGCTTTAAAACCTTTCCTGAAGGAGCGCAAAGCCATTTTTTTCTAAAGTCAGGAGTACATTAAAAGGATTACCATGTAGATTTGATTTTTAGATAACACTAAAATGGATCCCAAATGGACTTTAGCAAAGGGATGCTATCTCCTTAATGGAAAGTGCATGGCCCGAGGCTCAGGTCCCAGAGCCAGGCTGGGGAAGGAGGGAGGGAAGAGGTGTCTGCAGAGGGGCAAGCTGGCGGATTGGGTGGGGGGCTAGGTGGGAATGGGGGAGGCAGAGCAGGAGGGAGGGCCCTGACCCTGTGGGGAGCTGATCCCTCCATCTGGGGAACAGGAGACTGCAGAGCCCCTCCTGAAAGCCCTTCCACCTTTCCAGTAGTGTTTTCAAGCCTCCTGGATCAGCCTGGTGAGAGCAGCCACAGCATGGATGCCCCATGAGGAAGGAAGGCTGTCTCCACTGTTTTGTTTGACCCCCCAGAGCTCTTCCACTCTCCTGTGAGAAGCAAGGGATTGCTTCACTTTTTCTTACAGGCAGATGAAGGAAGTTAGGCCCAGAGAGACCGGGGGATATGCTCTGGACCCCATAGCCAGAGGACTGCAGACCTGGAGTCTGGTCCCAGGCCCATCCCACGGTGCTGTCCTGGCTCAGGCTTCCCCCAGGATGCCAGCCTTTCTTGCCAGGAGGTCTCTAGACCCAAGGGTCTCTAGATGCTCTGGGGCCTCCTCGGTACACTTTGGCAGAAGCTGTGTGGCTTCTATAAGAGTTTTCCAGAGCCAGGAATCAGTTCAGCATCCCGGAAGAGGGGTGTCCAGGTCTTAAGGTAACCTGCCTGTGCAGAGGCCAGCCTGGGCACAGGCAGCAGGGAGGGGGACTTGTGGCAGCTGGTAGCTGCACCCCTCATGGCTTCCACAGGGCCCTGTAGGTGCCAGATCCCTCCAGTGGAGAGACTGTCGACTACTGCTGGCGTTCTCAGCCCTGCAGGAGCCAGGACAAACATGCTAGGGTCCGAGCTTGGAAGACCAGCCTGTCCAAGAGCCAGGGTAGATGGAAGAGAGAGTGGGACAGCTGCTTCAAGTGCTGGGCTCTCTCACTGTCTCCCTTCATGCTGGGCTATAATTTAGTGGGCTAGGGTCTCCCCTGAGTACAGAGGTTCCAGCCATTCACCCATGTTCTGGTAATAACCCAAATATAGAGTCCTGGGAGGGGCTCAGGACCGCTGGGAAGGAAGCCAGGCCTGCCATGAGCCTGGCTGAGCAAAAGGAATGTGAGCCTTGTAGGGGCTGTAGTGGGGGCCTGGCCCAAGATCTTCCCAGTCGGTTTTTGAATGCATAGCTCTGTTGGCTGCACGCTCCCTGCACAGGGCCTAGGGACAAAGGTCCTGCCCATGGAGCCCTACCCTGGTCCAGGTCCTACCCTGGGAGGCCCTCATTTCCCCATCCAGCTATTTTAACTCTTCCCCCATGTCCCCACACATCCCTGTAGGCCAGGACTTGGAAGGAGCCTTGCAGACCCCTTCAGTTCTCAGGGGTACCTGCTCCCCAGCTGCCCTCCTTCGGCTCTTTCAGAGCTCTGTGCCAGCTGGGCCCTGCTGGAAGAGACACAAGCAGGCCCGAGGACAGAGTCATCCTGTGCCCCATCCCTCTCTCAGACCAATTAACCTTTAGAACTGCATTAAGGAAATTAGGCAGCAAACTCCCCAGCTAACAGACAGGCCCTGCGGGGACTGGACGGAGGAGGAGGAGGGAGCCCACTGGCCCTGCGCACTGCAGCCTGTGGGTGAGTGTCTGCTCCCCAGCCTCACCTATCCAGGAGAAGTCTGAGGAGCCAGCTGGGCTGACAGTGAGCACAGGAGAGGGGAAGGAGCCCTGGGGCCAGCTTGACGGTGGCTGACTCAATGCCCTGTAACTGTCTGAGCCTTAGGTTCCCCATCTGTAGAATAAGAGCATTTAACTGAAAGAACTCTGAGGGCTCTTCTGACCTTACATCTGTGGATTCTGAGACCAAGGCCTCTTGTGGCTGGTCCTCCCCTGATGCCCAAGGAGGGGGGAAGCAAAAGGAAGGGAAGCAGCCTAACCCTTCAGACTCTGGGTTGGGGGCGGTGAGGAGGGCTGGGAATGGGAGGGACACCAGGGGATGGGAGGAAGGCCAGAGCCCTGCAGAGAGCAGGAACCCTTTGGAGAGGACAGGGCCAGTAGAAGGACTGACTCCAGGGGAGTGTTGGAAAGCCGGGGAGGTGAGGAGGGATGGGCCCCTATCCAGCCTGCACCTTGGTCAGGAACAGAGCATGCACACCCTCCCTGTCTTCACAAGGATTCTCAGGCAACTCCCACAGGCCTGTAAAGTCACAGAGCAGGGCTTCTGAGGTCCTCTCCACTTCCCTCCCAGCCTCACAGGTCCACATGGGTGTCCAGGCTACTGGACGACATCTGTCCCCATCTCCTCCTCAACTGTCCCTGTGGTCCCAGGAGAAGGGAATAGGAATCCATGCCTCTGTCACTTCATGCCCACACCTGCACATCGTGCCTGTGTGTGAGGGGTGTGCGTGAGCACACATGCTCACCTGCTGCGATGGGAGGCTCTGCTCTGTGGTGAACATCATGTTGGGCCCTTTGTACTTGGTGCCTGTGTGTATGTTGGGAAGCCAGTATGGGTGCTGGGAGGTGCTGATGGCTGAGAGATCCTAATCCTGGCAGAATGAGGAAGGATCCAGAGGCTCAGAGCCTGCCCTCCCCCAGGCCAGGGCAGGTGAGGTATGAAGCATTCCCAAGGAGAGCCCCAGCCAGGCCCTGCCAGCTGCCCCCTCTTACCTGCCAGGAGCCCCAGAGCCTCTGCTCCCTCCTGGGAGTGTCCCAAGAGTGTCTCACTTCCTTCTTGATGCCTTCACAGCTCTACATGGATAGACCAAGAGGCTGTAGCATTTCAGCTGGAGAAACATGAGTTGGCAAAAAGATCTGGGGGTTCTAGAGGATCTCATGGGCCTGAGGAGACTACATTTCTTAGGCTTATTGCTGAAAGAGCCAATGCGATGGTGGCTTCACATGGCGAGCTTCAGGCTTCTCCGGGTGAGACCACACAGGTGACAGAGGCCAGGGTGGGGAAGAACAGCTCAGGGAGGCTAGGCCTGGGGTCTGTGCATGCCTTGGAGCAGAGCAGCCTCTGGAGGGACCTTCACAGGACCGGGGAAACAGGCTGTGCCACGCAGCCCAAAGGGCAGGACCCAGAGCCAGGGAAAGAGGTTACTGGGGAGAAAGCGAGGGCTCCTGGGAGCCCCAAACCTAGAGGGGGCAGCAGAGAGAAGCAGTGAGCTCCCCATTCTTGGGGGATATTCCTTGAGGCCCAGAGCTACGGGGCCCATCCTGCGTTCCTGTCTGTCTGTCCGTCTGCAGGCGTGCCGATGCTCTCCGTTCAGCCCAAAGGGAAGCAGAAGGGTTGCGCGGGCTGTAACCGCAAGATCAAGGACCGCTATCTGCTGAAGGCATTGGACAAGTACTGGCACGAAGACTGCCTCAAGTGTGCCTGCTGTGACTGTCGCCTGGGCGAGGTGGGCTCCACCCTCTACACCAAGGCCAACCTCATCCTGTGCCGACGCGACTACCTGAGGTGGGCTGCCGACCCCTGGCCTCGCAAGCCCTTGTCCTGCTCAGAAAGCCCCCTATCCTCAGCCCTAGTGTAACTGTGCCCCGGCCCTAGACCGAGTACCCTGTGTGCCCCCCCATTCTTGACTGTCCTGCCCCTGCCCTGCTTGCCCCAGATACCTGAGGGAAGGCCCAGGTCTTTAAGCCCTTGGACTCAGTGCTCAGCACAGGTTCAGGGCAGGCATTTGTAACCTGGGGCTCCTAAGTTAAGCTTTCCGAGGGCCCCAGCTTTGCTCCCCCCCCCCAACCCCCTGCCTTGGCCAGGTGCTTCTGACCCACCTGATCTGGACCCACCTGATCTGGAATCTGGAAGGGGATACTTCAGAGGGGCTTTGAGAACAGGTGTGGAAGCTTTGACTTCCCCGGGCCCCTCCTCCCTAATGCAGTCTTCTTCCCTCTCCCAGTGCCCAACTTTCCTTTCCAGGTGGTCCTTGGGAGCAGACGTCCATTTGCCCAGGGAAACTGGCAGGCAGTCATATCCTAGGAGCAGGGCCACTGATGCTGGAGCTTCAAGACCTGGGTTGGAACTAGCTCTGAGCCTGTGGCTCCTAATCTTCTCCTAGCCTCAGTTTATTTCCCCGTGAAGGGTGAAAGAACAATGCTTCCCTGCCTTGCATTCCTCTGAGCTCTAACTCACCCTTCCTACAACCTGGATCCTATTCCCTGGGGCTGCCTCCCCCAGTTAACCCTCCCTGAGGCCATTTACGACATCAGCAAGGCTGGAAGGAGGCCACAAAGCAGGGCCTTGGCTGAGACCCAACACCTGCATTTGGCTCTGTCGCAGGCTGCTGGATGGTGGCCGGGCTTGTGGGGAAGGAGGGCTCATTGCATTCATTAACAGGTCAGGGCAAAGGCTTCATGGGGCTCCCTCTGCCTAGGTCTGGGCATGTCGCAAGGGGGAGGTTATCAGTGGAAGTTCCCCCACTTCCCCAAAGATTCTTTGACTGACCTGCCTGCACCTTCTCTCTTAACACCTGCATTTAAAAGCGATGTAGTAAAACAGAATCTGTGACTCAATGCTCCTTGCCAGGGCTGGAGGGGAGAGGCTGAGGCCAGGAGCAGGGGTTAAGGAAGAATGTTCAGACTAGGCATGGTGGCTCATGCCTATAATTCCAGCACTTTGGGAGGCCAAGGCAGGCAGATCGCTCCAGTTCAGGAGTTCGAGACCAACCCTGGACAACATGGTAAAACCCTATTTCTACAAAAAACAAAAAAACAACAACAAAAAAGAGCCAGGTGTAGTGGCTGCACGCCTGTAGTCCCAGCTACTCAGGAGGCTGAAGTGGAAGGATTGCTTGAGCTCAGGAGTTTGAGGCTGCAGTGAGCTGTGATCGCGCCGCTGCACTCCAGCTTAGATGACAGCAAGACCCTGTCTCAAAAAAGAAAAGAATGTTCCTGGGGATTCACCCCTTGAGGACCTAGAAGGGGCCTCCATGTCTGGAGGTTTAGGGCATCACCTGGGGGCTGAGCCTACCAGGTTAGGACAACATGGCAGACCAGCTGATGGGTCCACTTGACTTGGAGAGAGAGGCCCACAGTGTGGAATGGGCTTATCAGGAAAAAGCACCCACAAGCATACAGGACCCTGCCAGCTACTAGGGATGGAAGGTAATTTTTTTTTCCTCTGGCAGAGGCAAGGAATGACTGTAGGACCAGCTAGACCAGTGGGCTGGGATGGGAGCGTGGCTTCCTTGAGCTGCTCAGGCCGGGAGAATGGCTGTCCAGAGCCTGCGCCCTCTGCAGCAACTGTTCCTGGGCTGATGGCAAGAAAAGCCCCTCTTGGCAGGCAGATGCTGTGGCCCAGCCTTTGTCTGCCTTAATCTGAGCCACCAGGCAGCTCAAGCTGATGAATAATGGAGCCAAGCTCATCTGCAGGCGCCTCAGCTTGAGCTGGACAAATTGGGGATTAGAGGGGCCCCCCTCTTCTCAGCCTCTTTGCCTCACTTGGGGCTTGCTCTGTCTGTGTGTAGGAAAGAAGCAAGGAGGAGCTGGGATGGCTCAGACCTTTGGGACATCCAGCCAAGGGCTGGCCTGCATGGGGAGGGAGTAAACTCCCTGTCCCTAGAGCTTTACAGCCAGCAGATGAGAGGAGGGATGCCTGCCTCAAAGAGGCATTTGTGCCAGATGTCCTTGGTGCTTCCTTTGGGCATCAGTTCTGTTTTACAGCATCTTTGAATAGCATCATCCATCCCTATTTTACAGAAGGATAAACTGAGGTTCAGAGAAAGGAAAAAAAAAAGGGACTTAGGCAAGTGAAACAGTGAGTTTGTCATGGAAAAAGGATTTAATAAAACACTTTAATTTTGGCAAGGCACAGTGGCTCACGCCTGTAGTCCCAGCACTTTGGGAGGCTGAGGCAGGAGGATCATTTGAGGCCAGGAGTTCGAGAACAGCCTGGCCAACATAGTTAGACCCCATCTGTATTTTTAAAAAATAGAATAATAAACACTGTAATGTCAAAGGTGGGAAAAGCACGTCACACAGTAGTTTAGAGCATGCCTTCTGGACCAACGCCCTGTGACTGTCCAAGTTGTTTCTCTGTGACTCATTTTTTAAATCTTTAAAATGGGGAATAACAATAGTACCACCTCCTAGGTTTGCTGTGAGGATTAAGAGTTAATCTTTGTAAAGTTCTTAGAATAGTGGCTGACACACAGTGAACCCTACCTAGGTGGTTGCTTAGTGAATCGTGACTGAGAATTTACAACAGGTTTCACAACTACCCCGTGAAGGGTATGTTTCAGACTTTGTTTTATAGATGACTTAAATGAGGCTCAGAGAGACTCACTGACTTGCCTGAGGGCACACAACCCGAGATTCACATTCTGCCCCTGAAATTCAGGCTTGTGTGGTTCTGGATCCCTTGCTCAGGGCCCAGCCTAGGATTCTCTTGGTGGCTCCGGGGCTTGAGGACCCTTGTGGGAGCCTGGGAGGGGGCCTTGGGATAGGCAGTGACAGCCAACTCCTGACCCCCTACACACCCTCCCTGGAAGGGGATGTGCCGATTTCTTGGCAGCCTGATGTCAGGGTGGAATCTAAATGCTGCCCTCAGTGCTCTCATCCTATTGCATGAGCCCACCTGCCAAGCCCACAAGTTGGAGGATGGGAAGGACCCTGGATGGAGGCAACTCCTTTCCCCCTGCCCACCCAGCTCCCCAGAATGCTGCTGAGTCCTCTGCACCCTTCCCTTGGCAGGCTGTTTGGTACTACAGGGAACTGTGCTGCTTGCAGCAAGCTGATCCCAGCCTTCGAGATGGTGATGCGGGCCCGGGATAACGTGTATCACCTCGACTGCTTCGCCTGCCAACTCTGCAACCAGAGGTCAGTGCTGGACTGGCAGACCCAACACACTCCCCAGACGCCAGTCTGAGGCCTGCTGGGATGGGCCAGGAGCGCGGTGGAGGCGTGCAAGCAAATGCAGGTCGCATGTGTGTATGTGGTGGTGCGTGCAGGTTATGAGCGTGCATGTGCTTTATGTGTTTTGTGTGTGTGTAAGCTTGGTAGCCAAATGTGTGCACTTTAATACTGGGTGTGCACATCTGTGTGGCACATTTCTGTGTGAATATAATGAAGGTGTGCATGAGTTTACTGTGTATGCATAGCGAGTGTGCATGTGCATGCATGTGTATTTGTAAATGTCATGTGCAAGTGGGCACATGTGCATGATGGAATATGCATTTGTACATGTGTTTTTAAATGGGGGTGTATGTGTATGTGTAATGTGTGTGCATGGTGAGGTGAGTATGCATGTGCATACATGTTTTATTTTATTTTTTGAGATACAGTCTCACTCTGTTGCCCATGCTGGGGTGCAGTGGCGTGATCTCACAATCTTGGCTTACGGCAACCTCTGCCTCCCGGGTTCAAGTGATTCTCCTGCCTCAACCTCCCAAGTAGCTGGGACTACAGGCGTGTGCCATGACACCTGGCTAATTTTTTTTTCTTTTTTTTTTCTTTTTTTGTATTTTTAGTAGAAATGGGGTTTTACCATGTTGGCCAGGCTGGTCTTGAACTCCTGATCTCAGGTTATCCGCCCACCTCTGCCTCCCAGATTGCTGGGATTACAGGTGTGAGCCACCGCGCCCAGTCTGTATATGTGTTTGAAATGTGCACGTGCATGGGATGACGTATCCTCCCACCCCCGTACCCAGTGTGTAGTATGTGTATGTGTGTGCACGTACGTTCCAGTGAGAAGGGGTTCCCAAATCTAGAGGGCAAAGTCCCCTTAGGGAGTCTCCTCACCCAACCCTTGTGATTCTGGTTCCAGCCCAGCCTCTTTTCTGGTCTCTTGGCCCCAACTCTTTGCCCTAGCCCTGTGGGAGTCCCTGGGGACCTAAGGAGCCAGAGCCCTTTAGTTCTGGCTGGGGCCTAGCACCAGAAGGCAGGCGCTTTCCTCAGGAGCCCCCAGGTCAGGTAGGAACGCATACAAGTGCTCCCTGAAGTGAGGTTCAGAGGGACCTACAGGGCACGCTGGTCTGGCTGGGGGCTCTGGCCAGACCTGGTGCTAGGAGGGCTCAGTGAACTTACAGCGCCACCTGGTGGTGTGACTGGAATCTGCTGGAACTAGGCCAGCGATCCTTGGGGTCTCACTAAAGGCTTCACCCACCCTGGGGACATCTTTAGGGAAAGGACTGGAATCTTCCATTACTTGGGGAGGACTAGGAGACCAACGAAGGATCTTCCTTGGGTAGGAAAGGAGATACTGGAACAGGGTCATCTCCTAGAAGGATGCTTTAGGTAACCTACCGATTTTGTTTAGAGGAAGAATGAATGCCCTGTACTGAGCCATCCTCTTAAATTGGGGAGAGGGTTAGAGGGATGGAAAAAACAACCATTTTATCCCTCCCTCCTTACCCATCTCTGCCTTTTTTTTTTTTTTTTTTTTTTTGAGACTGAGTCTTACTCTGTTGCCCAGGTTGGGGTGCAGTGGTGTGATCTCGGCTCACTGCAACCTCTGCCTCCCAGGTTCAAGCAATTCTTTGCCTCAGCCTCCCAAGTAGCTGGGATTAGAGATGCCCACCACCATGACCAGCTACAGTTTTTTTGTATTTTTGGTAGAGATGGGGTTTCACCACCTTGGCCAGGCTGGTCTTGAACTCCTGACCTTGTGATCCACCCACCTCAGCCTCCCAAAGTGTTGGGATTACAGATGAGCCACTGTGCCCGGCTCCATTTCTGCTTTTCTCCATCTGTCTCCCTCTTTGGTCTTTTTCTGTTTGTCCTTTCCCTTTCTCCCTCTCTGGGACTGGGGTAGGCTGTTCCTGCACCTCTCCACCAACCCCCCTAATCCTACACTCACCTCCACAGGAGACCTGACTGTGGAAGCCTGTGGCCCAACTGTCTCTCTGTCCTACCACTCCAGGCTACAGGGCCTGGCCAAGGTTGGGGCTGGCCTGGGGGAATTGCCCAGGTGTGCTGTGGGGACTTTAGGCAGTCCCCTCTAGAAGGTTCGAGGAACAAACTTCCCCCACCACCTCCCACATAGCCCACCTCCTAGGCCAGGCCGGGTTCTGTCTGCAGCACCCCCTTACCCACTGGGACCTTCCCATGGCTTCTCTCTCTTGCTTGGATTTTCTAGATTTTGTGTGGGAGACAAATTCTTCCTGAAGAACAACATGATCTTGTGTCAGATGGACTATGAGGAGGGGCAGCTCAATGGCACCTTTGAATCCCAAGTTCAGTAACACCCGGCGCCTGGCCTCCAGGCCCGTCTGTCCATCTGCCCGCCTGCCCACCCGCCTGGCCGGCCAGCCAGCCACTCTGCCAGTGCAGGCTGGCCAGCCACTCTCCTGCCACATTAGAACTTCTCCATCCTCGATGGGAGGGATGCCTTTCCTCCTCCACCACCGCCCGTCTGTGTATGACCCCTCCTGGGGCCAGGCCGGGCCTGTACAGTCTGTCTTCTGTATATAAATGGGAACATTTATTTTATGAGAAATGTAATGCGATTTTATTACTGGCGTGGATTAAACTTATGAATGTTTCCGGGAGGTTACTCTGCGTTGTTCACATGACTGACACAGACCTGGGGCCCCTCCCCTCTGCCTCTCAAGGGCAGAGCACAGAGCAGGGTGGGGGTCTCCGGCACGTGCTGTTGCCGGGCAGGGGAGCAACAGGCTGGCTTTAGGGGAAGAAGCTGGGAGGAACGAGACAACTCAGAGACCCTAGCTCCAGCCGGAGGTGAGACCTGAGGCATCTTCCCTCTGGGAGAGCACACACTCTGGCCCTGAGTAGGTCCCCAAGAAAAGGGGCAAGATGAAGCCTTCCCTACCCTGTGTTCCATCCCCTCTGTTGAGACCCCCGACTGAGGGCACAGATGGAGACCCAGCTCTGACCTTTTCCCCAGTAGGACCACAAATCTTGTGTCCTCTGCCATGGGAGCACCATGCTGAAACCTCTCTTCCCTTTTAGGGTGACGGACAGTACTTGTTGTCTCTGCGAGCAGCTGGGGCCCAGCTTTCTGCTCTTCTGAGTGAGCAAGAAAAATCCTGTTTCCTTTCGACTCAGCCCATGCAGTCTGGAGGCATCCATTTATTCAGTCAGCAAACCTCAACAAACTCCATGTCTCAATCCCATGCTACAACCGGGGGTGTCCTGGAGCAAATCAGATGTGAGAATGAATCATAGATCAGACACTGTCCCTGCCCTTGGGGAGCTTGCTGTGGGGGTGGAAAGTGGAAGCCATGTTGCGGGGAAAGCCAGGAAAACAAAGCACATCATTGTGAGGACAGAATGCTGTGCGGAGACCTGGGACAGGCCAGTTCCCTCTGCGGGACACAAGGCCACTTGTGATGACTTAAGAGAGTCATGGATGGACAAGTCAATGCACATATGGTCAGACAGACATGTGCTGCAAGCAGGAAGGATGGACACACAAGTAGACAAGTGTGTAGGCAGAGACAGGCAGGAGAGGTGGAGGTGGGCAAGCCCCATCACTCACCTCCAGCCACAGCTGCAGCAGACAGGCAGGCATCAGGGCGTTTTCCACCTCCCCCGCTGAGCTAGATTCACTCAAGGCAGCAGGGGTGCTGTCTTGGTCTTGGCGGCAGCCACAGTGCCAAGCACAGAGTCTGGAACCGTAAAGGTACCTTCTCACTGGGCAATATTAAAAAGAGAGGCTTCTTGAGTCCCCAGCCTAGACAGAAATAGCTGCACAGACAGGCTCCCTCACTATCAGGCCGCTCCCTTCTCCTTCCCAGGGGCTATTTTCACCCTAGCCATAGCCCAGAGCCCAGGGCACATGGAGCCAGACTATTGCCTCAAGCCCTGCCTGCTCCTGGGCAGGGAATGGGCTGGGCTGGGCTGGGCTGGGCTGGGCTAGGCTAGGCTGGATTCCCACCTCACCCTCCCCAGGCCTACTCCTCCACTTGAAAGTGAAAAGATGGCGGGGCCCTCCTGCGGGCTTGCAGGAGGCTACCTCTCCAAGTTGTGGTTTTGTGGTCACTGGCCCAGTCTGTGAAAAGGGATTGCTAGAGTCGAGGATCCTGGGGCAGGAGTTCTCAACTTTGGGGGCATCCGGTTTCTGTGAAGGAGCTGCACCCTGTATGTGCGAGAAGAGAGGTGAAGGCCGGTGGATCTGGCTGCAGTGCGTGTTTGTGTGAGCCATGGGTTCAAGGGGACGGTGAAACTGGGAGTTGTCTGTATGTGAGCACATGGGATTGTGAAGGAGTTTGAGTGAGGAGAGACACAGAGGGCTGGAGTTTATAATGAGGACTTTTCTTGCTCAACATGAAAAAGCAAATGATTTTCCTGCATTGTAGCAGAGTCCACAGTGCCAGATTCTCCCTGGACCCTTAGGTCTAGGATGGCTGTGCCCAACCCAAGGGCCCCAACTCTTACTTCGAGTTTGCTGGAGATAAAGTTATAACACAAGTTAATTACATGGTTATCGAGAGATAACGGAGCCAGTTGAATGCAGTTTCTGGGCAATTACAATTGTTTCCAACAGAGTTACCATATTGCAGCCATGAAATAACATGTCATTTTGCAGTAATTATGTAATTAACTTGTCTCACCACTCTAGGTTGCACAACAGTTAATTCACTCACAATGAGATAGAGTCAAACTCAGGCAGGCAGGGTTTGCAAGTCCCCAAGAACAGAGCTGGCCTTCTAAGAAGACCCCAGCCCCATCCTGCCCACCCCAGACCTTGTCAACGGACTTCCCCAGCTCAACATGGTATGGAATTTGCCAAGTCTGGCATCATGGACCCAGTTATTGCTCTCTCACCGTCTCATCTGGGAAATGGGGATGATCTGATTCCCAGGTCAGCCACGGGCCCCAGATCTACACTGTGAAGTGCTGTGGTTACATGAGCTACAGTCAGCATTGTGGACATCATGAGATCCTCAGTAGGAGACCCTCACCCAGAAAGTCCAGTATCAGTCCACAGATATCCTGAAGAAGAGGCCACATGGGCCTCATCTTAGCAAGTGTGAAACTGATAAGAGGGTAGGGATGAAGCAGAGAGAGACCAAGCTCATTCTGTAACAGAGCAACTGGGATAGCGGGAATGGCCACGAAGGTCTGGGGATTATGCACCTGGAGAGAATTCGCAACACCCAGGAACACCCAAGGGTGACACAGGAGAAGCCTGAATTCCTCCCCCATCACTGCAAAGGAGAAACTTGGTTAAGTGTAGGGCATGAATTGTGTGGACTTGGCTCTCCTTAGGGGTTGCACCCACCACAGATGATTGGTGCAGGGAGGGAGAGCTGAGTGTGAACTGTTAGAGGCTGCAGCAGCTCTCATCTCAGCCTGGGGCATGTGGGCGGTGGGGAATGTGGGCCACCATTGAACCACAGCTGTGCACAAATCTCCCTTTCCTCCAGCCAGATCTTGGGATCTCATCCCCTCTCCCTGCCTTCCTTGGTGGCCTGGGGAAGAGATACCCTAACAGGGGGCCTGAGCCCATGAAATATGGCACCTGCTTATGCTCCCACTCCTTGGCCTGAAGCTGGACTGCGCAGCCCATGTTTGGAAAGAAGTTTGATTCCAATCTTAACACTGCTGCAGAGCCCATTATGAAATCTCCTATGAGTCCTGTCTCCTCCTGGGCCTGCTCCCAGAAACCTTCCCCCACATCATGAGACATGCGGAGGCCACAGGCACAATCCACATGACATTCCTGCCTGGGAGATCTCATCTCTACAAGGAGACAATTGCTCTTTCCCTTAAAGCTGTCAGAGACCATTCATGGCCAGGATTTTTATTCTAGGGCAGCATCCTTCTCCTTCATGACTCAAGACTTCCAGTGGGTGCTGCCTAGACCCCAGCTGTCTGAGCTTATGTGCTCTGAGCCCAGGACAAACAGCCAGGTCCTCGGACTATCCCCCGGCACTGGGTTTTGCAGAGCTTATTGCCTTTGCCAAGAAAGCCTGGGCCCCTCAGAGGTTCCAGAGCCCATTGGCTGCCTGTGGCACCTGGGCTGGGGTCTGTGCCTCCGTGGTCCCCATGCCTTCTCGGGGACACCACATTCCAGAGAGGAGCTGGTTCAGGGGCTCCTGCCTGGGGCTTTCTTTGCAGACTCTTACCTCCTGGATCTGCTCTGGAAGCATAGTGAAGCCTGTTGGGGTGGGGTAAGGGATAGCTCTGGGGTTTCCTGAAGTTCCAGCAAGTCCAGTTTTGTCTTCCAGAGCTCAAAGGTGCTAGGGAACTGAGGCAGTTCTTGGGTCACATTTGTTGTTCTAATGGGTCTGCCTGCTGCACTGGGGGAACTGAAGAGCTCTCCTGACAAGGGGCCAGAGAGCTCCTTGTGATTACCTGGGCCCCCTTTCTCTGGCTGCCACCCTGATCCCTGAGCCCCCGGCCCATGTGCCAGGTACTAGGTGGGATCAGGGATCAGCGACAGAGCACTGAGACACAGAGGGACAGAGGAAGAGATGAGAACGAATAGGTTGTGGTGCAGTGGAGGGAGAGAAAGAGAGATGGAAACAGAGAGGGGGAGATGGAAAGAAATGAGGCAGAGGGCAGGAGAGGAGACAGAGGGGGAGGGAATGGGAAAAGCATCCCAGAAGTAGTTTCTAACTTCAGGGAAGGTGTGAGGTGACAGCAGTGCGGAGGAAAGGGCAGCGTGGCATGATGGTTACATGCATAGGCCCAGGAGCCAGATTATGTGAGTGCAGATCCTAGCTCTCCACTTGGCAGCTGCACAGCCTGGGGCAGCTTGCTTAGCTTTCATCTTAGAGATTAGGCCTTTCCTCATCTGTAAAGGGGACTGATGATAGTGCCTGCACCTCAGGTTGCTCCCAGTGGCAGATGAGCCATCACATGGGAGGTGCTCACAGCTGCAGCAGCTCCTGGTAAACACCAGAACATGTAACTGCTGCTGGGAACCTTCCTTTATACAACCAGCACTAGGTCTGCTGGTTTGAGGCCTGGCTTACCGCAGCAGAGTCCTGCGTCACAGGTGACTCCTGGGCATCTGAGAGCTCTCAGGAGAGGGGCACTGCGTGCTGGCACCAATGGGGGAAATCCAGCCCAGACAAGGCAGGCTTTCATAAAAACATGCCCAACCCGCTTAAGCCTCTCAGCAACTCTATCTTACAGTTGAATCATCCCCATTTTACAGTTGAAGAAACTAAGGCTCAAAGAACCATTCTAGTTAAATAATATTCAATAGCATCTGGACTTGAATTGAGGCCTGGTCTGACTCGAGTCCATGTGAAACTGCCACCTAGAGGCCGCTCTGGGCAGTGGGAGGATCTGGGAGTCCAGAAGTAGATTTTATCCTCACTAAACCGCCAGATCCTCTCCCAGTCTGCATTCCCTTTTCTCTCTACAACTCACGCCCTAGCGAGGGCTTGGTGCACAGAGGGGAAGGGTCCTCGGACACTTATGTTCCTCACTGCACATCCTGCATGAGCATGTCACTGGGCCTGGCCTGTGCTGGCCACTGGGTGGGATGAACAATTCCAGATGCTGAGCAGAGGCAGTGCAGGCAGCCTGTCCCATGCCTGAACTGAAGGTTTATCAGTGGGACAGGCCCCAGTGCGTCATTACTCTGTCAGTCTGTCACAGATATGAGTCAGGTGCCTGCTATACGCCAGGCACGGTGCTGGAGGGAGGCTATGGGATGGAAACACAAGTGAACAAGGTCATTCTCTGTGTGGTTTAAAGTCTAGTGAGGGAGACAGACAATAAACAAATAAAAAGATCAATAACAGGCTAAAGACAGTGCCGGGCAGCAGGGAGAAGCTGGAGGGAAGCCTACTCAGAGAGAGTGGGCAGGGATGAGAGTTTCTTGCCCACCACCCTTAGAGACCATCTTATCGGATGGGCTCACTTTGGGGAAACGGGGGCCCAGAGATGAAGTGATGGCCAGGGGCACACTGGAACCAGCCTGGGTTGGGAGCCTGGGTTCCTGGCCCTCAGCCTGGCCCAGGGCTCTGTCTCCTATATCCTGTGACTTGCGTTCCAGACAAGGATCCTCATCGGGCACACAATGGGTGGAGGAAAGGAAACCGCCCAGCCCTGACACCTGCTCAGTGCTTCTCTTCCTTGTTTTCCAGTTAATAAGAAACATTACTCCTTAAAATGTCAAGAAATTGGGTTTGGGTTCTTGGCTTCGACCACCAGTTTCCCTGCCCCATAATTCCACGAACTTAGGACACATTGGTTAGATCCATGGCTTCTGGAGATTCTAGAGGGATTGTTCCGGACACTTGGAGTGACTGCCCTGTATAGCATATGCATTAAGAAGGCAGGATTCTCTGCAGACTCAGCACAGTAGTGTTCTGGGGAAAAAACAATTCACTGTAAAAGCAGGAAAGTGCAATGCCCTAAGGGCTGCAGGACACTGGGAACTGGCAGGACCAGCTCTCCTGTTCCTTTTCTCCAGCCCTTGCCTCTTTCAGCCCTGCTGGTTAGTTCTGATGGGGGAGGAGCTGAGGCTCAGCTTTGGGGCCTCTGTTGGACCTTCCTGGCTCCTGGGGTCCAGAGGTGGGCCGAGGCAGGTGGGTTTCTCTTAGCTGTGCATCACAGGCCGACGTGTGGTGGCTCCTGTCTGCTGCCAATGACATGCCCATTAGGCACCCCCTGAGGGAAGGGTTGTTTTGTCTGGGTCCTGGAGACACCCCTCCCTGCTTCACCTGGGCTTTCAGGGCTATCCGTTCCTGAAATCAGTCAAGGTGACGGTAGGGCCCCTTGCTCCTGGTCCAGGCACAACAGGCCACCATCCATTCCTCTCTCACAGTGAAGGAGTGAGGGTGACTTTGCACAAAGTAGGGTTGGGGTGGGCACTGGTTCCATGGGACCCCATTCTCTGAGTTCCCGTGGGCTGCTGCCCCTCAGCCGGGGGCTCTGCTGGCCCAAGCCCGTCCTTCACCCTTTCCTGCACCTGCCTTCTTATTTAGGGCCTTTCTGGAAGCTAATCCCCATGCTTATTAGATGACCCCTCCTCCTGTCCCTCTGCTTTCATTAGAGACAAGAGAGCTAATTACTGGCCCCTCTGAGGCCCCCCTACAGGCCATTTTAGAGCTGAGGCGGCCCTTAAAATGATTCAAAAATCCCATTTCCCTGCAATGCAATAGACTACCCTTCCCTCCTCATTAAGGCTAATTACAAAACATTGCCCACCTGAGAGGGGCCTGCTCTTGTCCTCCCACCCATGCCCACCTCCAGCGGTGGCTCCCCAAAGAAGCCTCCCCAGGCTGGGAAGGGAGGCAAGGGAAGCATCAGAGGCTTTTCTCCCTCCAGGCAGACGTCCCAGAAAATTCTGGAAGACTGAGCCTGAAACAGCCCGAGGCAGGATGGGTGCAGGTTGTGGGGGTTAGATGGAGAAATGTTGAGAAGGGGAAAGAGAAGACCAGGTTTGAATGGTGGGCGCCACCCCTTCTGGGGCTGTCAGGCTGCAGAACTGCAGAACTTCCCCACCAAGTCCAAGACGTGAGCATGTCCTATGTGAAGGAGAACCAGGCCGGGTCTCAGGACTCTCTGGAGCTCTTTGTGGTCCTGGAGTTTCCAAGATGGAGCCCCTTGGGCTCCTCAGCAGATACAGAGTGGAAGAGGCGGTGGAAAGCACCCCCGACAAATACGGCGTGGCCTTTCCCCGGAAAGCCAGCACTCACTAACTCCAGAAGCAGCTCAGCTCTTCAAAGGGGGGCCTCCGCCCAGGTGCCTCTGACTCCAGAAAATGATGCTGACATTATCCTTTATTGTGACATTTGTCTTGTTCCCCTCTGCCCCCTGCCTGGGATCAGCAAAGTGGAAAAACCAAATGAAAAAATTTCAGCATATAATGTGTGTGTGTCACATATATATTATATAAAGGTTTGTTTCATTTCAAACACATAACTTTATTTTGCAGTTTAGATATTTTTATTTTAAATCCCATATGGGGGTTGGATGCCCTCATCTTTTTTCTTTAGCGTAGGGCCTCTAACCTAGGCTCTGGACTCCATCTAGCTCTGCTCTCTCTTTATGCAGTGTGGGGCTGTGCAACGTAATCTCTGAGGTTCATCCCTCTCCCACATTCTGGGAAATGGTGAGTCCCATTCCATGGGACATTTGGTATGGACTGTTTCTGCATGCTTTCTTCCCAACCCCGCCTTTGGTAGGGGGCTGTAGATTGGTGGTGTGCAGTAGATGGACCACAATGTTTAGCTCATAACCAAGCTTTGTCGAAGGGGGAATATAAAGCAAAAAAGTTGCATGATCTATTTTGTTGGGGACCCCAAGGTGTTCCCAATGTGAGCCCAGGGCTAAGAAGGAATAGACTGCCTTCCACCACTGAGTTTGTCTCTGGTGACCCTCAACACCAGCAATGCTTTGAAGAATAGGACACCATATTCCTCACTCCCCTTCAGACACTCTCCTAGTCTTGTACACCTTTCAAGTTTTGCTTTCTGATTTTTGCAGATAAACATTTAGGCCAGGATAAAGACTTCATATAAAGGAAGGGGCACAGGTTCCAGAGTCCCAAGATAGATGCAGATTCTGGGTTCCTGATCCCATCTGGGTGAGGACCAGATCCCCATTATACTTCTGGTTGTCTTTATTCCCTGTTAGAATGCACACTTCTACCTTTCCCTACCACTGACCAGTAGCCCTTTGTCCAGCAAAATAATGCCCTTGGGCCTGAAGAGACCTTTGAGGCACAATATCAAGGGCCCCTTGCTTTTAGTGGGCAATCTACGTTTTTATATTAGCGGTCACAGGTTTCTACCCTCTAGGAACTTACCCGCCCGAGTGGGGCCAAAGACAACAACCCATTATAGAAATGTTTCTGCTTATTAAAGCCCTATAACCCCCATTGCTATATTTTGTCTCCTGGGAGTATACAGGTTAACAGTCCCAGCTTACAGGGAAGGATATAAAATAAATTGTAATGTAGTTAGATCATGCAGAGGACAGAAGAGGAATCAGCTCTCTTCCTCTTGGGACAGGGTGCCTGCTCTGTACCTTAGGTGTAGACCACTAATAGAAGCAATACACGGTGAGAGTGGATGAATAGATATTGTGTTGTGAGAATTCTGAAGAGGAGATGGCCCATGTGGCAGAAAATATCTGAGAAGAGGCAAGTACTGAGCTGCTTCTTACAGAAAGACTAGCTAGAAATATGAGGAAAGACCTTACAGGTACAGAGGGAAGCCTGTAATCTTGACTTGTCAAAACAGAAGAAGGGACACGGGGAAGTGGAATGTGTCTAGAATGGAAGTGGGGGACAGGAAATTGGAAGCTGAGCAGAAGAGTTTAAGCCTTTATGTGCTGGGCAATAGAGAGTTTGAGTTGTGAGTCAGGCGTAGCACACATGTCCACTGTTTTCTAAGTTGTGAATCTTATGGACACTTGCAAAATGTATTTTCCTGTAGGTACCATAGGTAACCTTATTGGGTATCACTTATTAAAGCCCTACCTCTGTAAGGGCACAGTGACCTGCTATGAAGCAGGAGTATCAAGGAAGAATGTTTTTGGTGGCTCAGGCTGGGGCCCAGGGAGCAGAACTGGCTTATTTGAGCTGGGACTAGGATTTATCTGTGTGGAAATACGGAGAAAGGACACTTCAGGCTGAGACAAAAGCAAATGTAAGGCCTAGCAGTGCTAGGGAGGCTCAGGGAGGAGCATACAGTTAGATGTGCCGGGAGGCGAGGGGGCTTATTGGAAGTAGTGAAGTGGTCTACGGGTAAAGGGAGTACAGTTGATGGAGATATTGGATGGTCTGTGTCCTGGGGCACGGGGTATAGAACTGGGGTTAAGGAGCACTGTTTATTGGGGAGGACTTTGAGGTCCAATAGACCAGAAAGCTTCGGAAGGTGTCAGAGTCTAGCACAATGGTGTGATGTTTTGAAATGCACCTCTGCCAAGGGGTAATAATGCTCTTTGCAAGTGGAGGTGACCACTCTCTTGGCTAAAAATTGAGCATGATATGGCCTGGGGCAAAGCCCTGTGGCTGGCTGGTCATGCAGTACTTCCTATCAGACTACCATTATTTGGTGCTGTTTGGGGGTTGATTCTTCAAACAGCTGAGTAGTATCATGTCAGATGCAGTTTTCCATCACAGGTGTGGATGAGGTTATGAAGGAACTTACCAAGAATCCAGACACTGAAAAGCATGCCTGAGAGCAGTCTAGTGACCTAGGCAGAAAAAAAAGTGATGTTGATTTAATTCATCCATCAACCTATCCATCCATCCATCCTTCTTGCCATTCTTCCTTCCATCCAGATTTCTGTCTATCCAAGGTATGTCGAGTGTGTAATGCAGTATCAGGCAAGAAAGGTGAAAAGACAAATGAAGCAAAGCCCCTGCCCTCAGGAAATCTCACAGAAAGGAGGGGAGTCAGGAGCCAGCCTGTTAAAAAGCCATAACTCAGTGTGATTGGCATCATGTCAGAGCTCTGAACAGAGGCTTCAGAAAGAAGGAAGAGAAGGTGACTAACTTTTCCTGGGAGAAGGGAAAGTATCAGAGGAATGGACACTTGAACTATCAAACATGGGATGATGCATATGCCCAGCGGCCGGTAAAGGCACAGAAGTGGGAGACAGTGGGGCTTAGTTGGAGGGTGACCCAGCACTCAATGTACCTGCAATGCAGAACGCAGAGGCCTTGGAGGAAAGCAGCACGCCTGTTGGCAGGGACTCTCATGCCAGGCCAGGGAGATGGACCTTTACCGTCGAGGCAACCAGGAAATGTCAAAACTTTGTAAGTGGAACAAAGGCACAATCAGGCCTGAACTTTTTGGGAAATCACTCTGCAGTGATATAAAGAGTGAATCATCGCAGGAAATAGTGGCTTACGCCTGTAATCCCAACACTTTGAGAGTCTATGGTGGGAGGATTGCTTGAGTCCAGGAGTTGCAACCTGAGCAACATAGCAAGAGTCTGTCTCTACAAAAATAATTTTAAAAATTAGCCAGGTATGATGGTGTGCACCTAGCTACTTGGGAGGCTAAGGTAGGAGGTCTTGAGCCCAGGAGGTCAAGTCTGCAGGGAGCCATGATCACACCACTGCACTCCAGCCTGGGAGCAGACACCAGGAAAGGAGACAGAGCAGACAGCAGGGGTGAGGACACCTGCAGCTTCTTCTATTGCACAGACGAAGAATGAGTTTTTCATGACTTGCTCTTCATGAGCCTTTGCTGGACTTTTTTGTTTTTCTCTCCATTGAATAAGTACTAGAACTCTCTTGGGGATAGAGAAGGCAAGGGCTTCCATCCAGTCATTGCGTCCTAGGCCTGCTTTGAGTTTTATCCACTCTTTGCTCCCAAGGCATCTTCAAGCACAGAGAATAAAATGGTCAAAGGAAAGGTGTTCACACTGGGCAAATAATTTCTTATGAGATGAAGTGAACTGTGGTTACCTCCTCAGCCCCCCACCACCAGGGTATTTAGGGCTCCTTGAGAAACGAATTGAGAATAATGCCAACATCCCAAATGGCTCATATGGGGCATTTTCTGTTAGTGGAAGTTCTTTCTACAATAAAAACAGGTTCAGAAATGAGGCAAACACTTACTTTAGTATAATAATTCCAGGTAATAATTATTGGAGAGAAATTAAAATCAGGTAACCAGGAGGAATATGTATTCCTCTGGTAATAATCAGCTTTGAATTTTGTGAATTTTGTGAATGTCTGTTAGGTAAATCCAGGAGGAAGCAATGCATTCATGTCTGGTTTAGAGGTCAAACTAGAGCCAAAGTATGAGCATCTTCCTCACTCACAGGAACAAGAGAGCATCTACCTGAGACACCCTCGGAAGTGGATATTCAGGGGACTTTGAAGCTCCACTCCACAGATGATTAGTCTAAAACAAAGGCGTGTAGCTGGAACCTATTATGGTCTAGGGTGTGTAGGTATCCAAATTGTTCTTATCAGACTAAGGACTCATATCCCATGACAGGATGAGAAGTTTCCCGTCTTTGTATATGTGAATAAGGAAACAGGTGGTTCTGTTTGTCACTGCTAGCCATCTTATGACCATGAAGGAAACCAGTCTTAGGATGAAGATGGCACCAAGGAAGGCAGAATGGAGGAATGGAAAAATCTATGTCCTCAGTGGCTTCATTAAGCTGCTGGTGGTATACACTTGGGGCCCACCCTACCTCCAGATGACTCTATTGTTTAAGTCCCTTTGAATCAGGGGTTTCTGTTACTTGCAGCTCAGAGCATCTTTACTAATACACCCTACAAAGGACTCCAAAGGTAAAGTTGCATAAGCCTTGTTGCGGTACGAGGGAACTTTTTGGCTGTATAAACTCATGCCCTGGTCTTTCCAACTTCCTGTATGGATTTTACGGGTGCCTAGTTGAAGCCTTCATTAGAACTGCTTATGCCTCCGCCCACTGGAGTTGAGCATATATTAGACCTGGGGAAAATAGGTATGGTGGCACTCAGAGAAAGGGGCAGGACCTTTTCCTTCGACTTCTGATGGGGGCCTGGTCCTGCGTTTGAGAGTTTAATAGCCAATATTCTGATTTTCCTCTCAAGAGAATATTAGCAGATCATGTACTTGTCTCACCTGAGGGCCAGAAGGGAGGGCCTTGTGCTGCAGGTTAGTAGTGGCTGTCCTCTCCACACCAAGCACTGTTTTCCTTCCCACCCACCCTTGTATTCTCATCCCCTACTCACCCTATTGTTGAGGAGAGGGGCTGTGAATATGGAAGTGGTAACTGAGACCAGAGCCTAGCTGAGGCCCCAAGGCAGTGCTCCAACTGGCAGGCAGGCAAAAACTGGAAGCCCTCTTTCTCTAGGGCTGAAGTACCAGCCAGAAGAGGCTCCTAGAAGCAGGTCCTGAAGGTAGCATGTGCAGTACAGCCTGCTCTGGCCTAGCTGGGACCGCAAGAACCATCAAAGCTGTCCTCCCTTCCCTCCCCTGCCTTGGATGACACATGAAAGGGATTCTGATGCCCTATGCTGGTGGTTTTGATGTCCAGCCTTGCCCATTGAAAAGCCCTTTTCCTGGCAATATTCTCTGTCTCTCCTCTGTGACTCTTGCCCTGTGTCCTCCTTGTCATTCTCTCTCTCCCTCCCCCTCCATTTTTGCCCCTGTCTCCCTCTGACCATCCCCATCTCCATCCACCTTTCCCTGCTCCTCGAGCTCTGTGTAGCTAAGTCATTTTTCCTGAAGTAAAATCTGAGTTATCCTGTGTAAGACAGTTGGGTTCATTGAAGAGCCTGCCACAGGGCCTTTGCTAGAGCAAGCCTGAAGCTACTCACCCCACTCTCTTTTCTTAGAAAAGACATGAGTCCCCTGGTACTTGGATGCTTGCAGCTGGTCCTACCTCCAGAAAAAATGCAAGCATTTCTGTGATCTGGCAGGACTCCCGTAGACCCCAGAATATCCCCCAACCCGTCTGTCTGGAGCCCAAAATTCTACTATTATTAGTTATCCCATTGGGAGCCCCCTGACATTGTGCACCAGTGATTTCCTATGTGATTCTCACAATTTTTCTCTGAAGGGTCCCAATGATCAGAGGTATCAGGGAGCCTTGGAGTGTGGTCTGCCATATTACAAGAGGATTTTTAAGATTCAGGTTTTGTCTTAAAAGTTTACATGCATCTCACTCATAACTGGGAGTTGAACAATGAGGATGAGGACACATGGACACAGAGAGGGGAACAACACACACCAAGGCCTACTGGGGGTTGGGGATTAAGTGGGGGAACTTAGCAGATGTGTCAATAGGTGCAGCAAACCACCATGGTACACATATGCCTATGTGACAAACCTGTATGTTCTGCACATGTATCCCATTTTTTTAGAAGAAATAAAGAAAATAAGAGTTCATATGCATCAATGTATTCCAGTTTATAATATATCCCCCAAGTCCCCAGTGCCCCCTTTCAGGTTACCAAATGTAACCTCCATCCTGCCTGCCAGTTCATAATATGTCTTTTCAGGCTGAGTATGGTGGCTCACACCTGTAATCCCAACACTTTGGGAGGCTGAAGCAGGAGGATCAGTTGAACTCAGGAGTTCAAGATCAGCCTGGGCAACACAGCGAGAATTTGTCTCTACAAAAAATCAAAAGAAGTAACCAAGTGTGTGGTTGTGGGCTCCTGTAGTCCCAGCTACTCTGGAGGTGGAGGCAAGAGGATTGCTTGGGCCTGGGAGTTTAAAGCTGCAGTGAGCTATGATTCTGCCCCTGCATTCCAGCCTGGGCAACAGAGCCAGAGCCTCATAGATACATGACATCTAACAATATTTCCTTTAAGATTCAGGTTTTGATCTCTCTCTATATATAGAACTGTATATAGAGTGATCTCTCTCTCTCTCTATATATATATATAGAGAGAGAGAGAGAGACTGTATATACATATACTTATTTATTTATTTATTTATTTATTTATTTATTTATTTATTTCATGGAAGGAGTACTAGCATTATTATTATTACCACTCTACAGTTAAGGAATTGATGGTCATAAAGATGTGACTTACCCAAGGTTGCTGAGGCTATGAGTGGTGACCCATGGATTGGGGACTCCTGCCCAGGTCCCATATGCCCTGTCAGTGGTGGCATTCCCAGACGGACAAAAATTTGCTTGCTGGAGCCTGGTTGTCTTGTCTGATGAAAAGATTCCCGTTGAGAGCCTTGAGAATATTGAGTTAGGAAGATCTAAGAGGCAGGGGGATGGGGTTTAAGCAATACTGACTCCCAGGATTTGGCCATGGAAGGACTGCAGGACTTCAGGCACTCTGACTGGGGTGGCCAGTAGGCCAGTAGGTGTCCCCTCCAGAGAATCAGGCTCTGAGAGGGATTACATTAGTCCTCTGAGCCAAGTATGACTGTTGGCTTCCTGGATCCCTGATCAGACACTCACCTGGCTCTTCCCTGGGGACAGAGGAGAACAGGGTATGGTCTGGCCCCCTGAGTGTGACTGGGTGAACTTGGGCAGTTCTCTTCCTGTCGCTGAGCCCCAGTCCTCTTTGCAAAATAAGAAACTGGAAGGAATGTGTCCCAAACACCCAAGGGGTGGCTTGCAGCCCCCAGGGCGGCCAGCAGGAGGTGCCAGTGTCCTGATGGGTCACCTTCATAGAAGGGAAGAGCCAGGTCTGTGCAGCCTCTCCGGCCTCTAACTTGAGGCCTCCCTCTCTTAGTAACTCCCAGAGGAGGGCTCCAGCTGTCAGCTCACTGGGATTAAAGAAGGAGTCTCTGGCAGACTCTGGAGGTGTAGGAAAACCTACCTGGGGAGGATCAGACCAAATTCTGCCAAAATTCTGAGGACTGGAGAAGGTGATTTGGGGGACTCCTTTTCAAAACAGTAAGTCTGAACCTCGGAGGGTAAGGGGGGCTATAGAGGAGTGCAACCCCTCACCAAGAACTTTATCACCAACCCAGACTGCATTAACAGAGCATGGTGTCTAGAACATGGAAAGGAACAGGCTCTCTTCTGGCCAGACCGCCTGTGGACTTTGGGCTTCAGGAAGAAGGTCCAAGGCAGCAAAGGCAAGGGAGACCCTGTCAGATGAGGAGCACCTACAGCACCTTAGCTTGTCTTCCCTGCAGCAGAGCAGTCTTAGAGTCATGGCTTTCCAGACTGTGGAGCAGAGAGGTCAAACGTGGGGGCACTGGTATCCAGCAACGCTGGGTTGGTGTCTGGCACTGTTACTTTCATCGGTGACCTTGCATAGGTTACTTCACATCTCTCTGCCTCAGAATCCCACCTACTGGCTGGGCACGGTGGCTCACGCCTGTAATCCCAGCACTTTGGGAGGCGGAGGTGGGTGGATCACGAGGTCAGGAGATAGAGACCATCCTGGCTAAGACAGTGAAACCCCGTCTCTACTAAAAAAAATAAAAAATAAAAAATAATTAGCCAGGCGTGGTGGTGGGAGCCTGTAGTCCCAGCTACTTGGGAGGCTGAGGCAGGAGAATGGCATGAACCCAGGAGGCAGAGCTTGCAGTGAGCCGAGACTGTGCCACTGCACTCCAGCCTGGGCGACAGAGCGAGACTCTGTCTCAAAAAAAAAAAAAAAAGAAAAAAAAAATCCCACAGAGACATGAGGAAGACTAAATGAGGTAATACATGAAAGTACCTAGAACAGCATCTGGCACATAGTAGTTGCTCACTTCGTGTTAGATATTATTACAGTTGTTTCTATTATTAGCTGAATGGGTGTCATGAGCAGAGGGAGACTGTATGGGTGGGATATAGGGAGGAGCATATGGACTTCGTGTAAGTACGACCCTTCTCCATATGAAAGCTTTGATGGTAGTGAGCTTCCCGCCCCTGGAGGTGTTCAGAGGCTGAATGACTCCCCTCCCCAACTCTAAGGGCCACCTTCAGTTCTTAGACTTTTGGGGTCCCTTCTACAACTTTAATTGACAGAAAAAAAAAAAGTATGCATTTACCATGCACAGCATGATGTTTTGAAGTATATATACATTGTGGAGTGACTAAATCTGGCTAATTAACATATGGATTATCTCATATAGTGTCTTCCACAACTTCTGCACCTGGAGGAGATTCCCAGGACAGTCTGTCTGCTGGATTCTATTCCAGAGGAAAGGAAATGGGTGGTCCCAGCCAGTGCCTGCAGAGGAAGATTCAAGAACTCCTTCCTGACTCATCTCCCTGCTCACAAACGCCCTCAGAATTCCTCTTTTTGAGTACGAACCGCAGGATAGGGACAGGGATGAGGGCAGGAAGAGGCAGCTTCATAAAAAATCCCAATAAAGTTCTGCAGCCCCTGGCGACCAGGGGCAGGTCCTGGGCATGAGCCTTTCTTAGACCTGCCCACAGGGGGGCCCTGACTAATATTCCTGCCTGCCCCTGGCTTCATTAATGATGCTGAAGAAGGGTCTATGAGGTCCAACGGGCCTCCCCAATGCTGCCTGACAATATTGCTATGCCGCCCACGCCAGCCCCATCCCAGCACACATACCCTCCCTCTTCTAGACCCTCTGCAGAGGAATGGGTTTGATTCAATCAGCCATTTGCCTGTGGGACCATCTGGTTGAACTTATGGGCAGATGCCAACTCCAGGGAGTCAAGTAACCCTGGCGTGGAATTTGGAGCAAAGACTTATTAAAGAGCAGCAGAGAGGCTCTGGGATGGGGGCGCTGTTCCCCCAGAGCAACCAGACCCAGGGTAGGCTCCAGCTAGGAAAGGCAAGGGTGGGATAGATAGGGGCAGGAACCCAGGCAGAGCCCAACAGGAGTGCTCCCCAGCTGGCCAGAGCTCCTCCCCTGGCAGTTCAGGGCTGGCTGGCCTCCCTCCACCGGGAGCTCGAGGTGGGACAAGGTTGGGCCTTGTTCCCTCTGTGTTCTCCCTAATAGAAAGCACAATGCCTTAAGAAGTTTGGACTGAGAAAAGCTAAGTCTGAGTACTTTGAAGACAGCCAGACAAAGGGCTGGTGGGGACAGCACGGAGTGCCTCGGCCCTCAGCTGCCCACAAAAGGAAGGAAAAAGCAGTGCAGACGTTGCAGTTAGGCTTAAAAAACAAACCCGTGAAACAGAGACAGCCCCCCTACTTCCCCCTCGCTCCAGCATTAGCAGGAGGGGCTGAAAACATTTGTTCAGAGGGAGGGTGGGGGGAAAAAGCCCTAAGTGCTTCTGCTTCCTTTTTTTTGCCAAATCATGCAGAAGATGCTGGCAGCTGCAAAGATTCAATTATGCACAATGCGAAAAATCATTTACAAAAATAATGGCACTCGAAAAAAAATGGCCTCTCCAGAAATGGCGTGGAACAATAAATCCGTTAATTAGCTAATTAATATTCAATTGGGGTCAGTGGGCTTAATAGAACCTTTCTTGGAGACCCAAGAAATTCTAAACTGCCGCGAGGCGCCTGCCCACTGCCATTATCTCGGGCGAGCAGGCCCTTATCGGGCTGCCAGCTGTCCCCGAACAATGCGGGCCCTTATCAGCTGGGGCAGCAGCCCTGGCCGCTCGCTTGGGCTCCCTCCGCCCAGAGGAGCACGCAGCCTCTTGGTAATTGATATACGGCGCAGCTTTGTCTGAGGCTGTTTGCTCTGCTGGTATTTAAGGCAGCACGGGCCCCCTGATTGATTGCCATTGGCCAAGTTTCTGCTGTCAGTGAGGGACCAGCCAATGGCAGTGGCTAACACTCTTGATGGACCAGCCATCTGGGCAAGGCCAGAGGCCCATCTTGCACCAACAAGGCCAGCTTGGGTTTGACCTGAGTTTTGTTGTCCTCCTAAAGTCGGAACCTGAGCCCTCAAAGATTTGGGCGTTTGGGTGGGCAGCTGGTATCCCCTGCCCTGCTTTGCTCTCAGTTCAGTCTTTCTCTCAGGAAAATGGGAGGTTGGATCAGACCAGAGTAACTTAGGTTGTTACTGTGTGATCCATGGACTTGCAGCATCCAGCACCTGGGGGCTTGTTAGAAACACAAATGCTCAGGCCCACTTCAGACCTCCCGAATCTGAATCTCTGGAAATGGGGTCTAGGAGTGTATGTTTTACTGAGTGCCCTAGATGACTCTGATAAGGGCCCACTGAAGTTCGAGATGCAGTTATGAAGATCAAGGTTCCCACCCTTGGCTGTGCCTTAGAATCACCCAGGCGAGGGAGAATTAAATATACAAATTCCTGGGTCTTGCGGTGTAGGGTCACTTTTCCCTCAGCTGCTAGTATGTGCCCTGAGCACAAGGTACTCTGGGAACACTGGAGCTGGCCAGCAAAGAGACAGGGATCCCGGCTGCTATGGTCATGCCCGTGGGGGTCCTGCCCAGCGTGGAACAAGGTTGCGCATGTCAAACAGTGTAGACAAGCTCTGGCTATACAGGACTTGGGCTCCAGAAATCCACAGGGAGTTATAATGCATTTTCTATTTTTTTGAATCAGTGTCTTGCTCTGTCACCTAGGCTGGAGTGCAGTGGTGTGATCATAGCTCACTGCAGCCTTGAACTCCTGAGCTCAAGTGATCCTCCCGCCTTAGCCTCCCAAGTAGCTGGGACTACAGGTGCATGCCACCATGTCTGGCTAATTTTAAAAGAATTTTTTTGTAGAGATGGGGTCTCACTATGTTACCCAGGCTTGTCTCAAACCCTGGCCTGAAGTGATCCTCCTGCCTTGGCTTCTCAAAGTGTTGGGATTACAGTTGTGAGCCTTCCAGATTCATGTTTGATAGAAGCAATGTTCCACATGGGAGGTGGGCTCCCAGGCTAGCCCCTAGATACCGTGAGACTCATAGCAAAGCTGAGTCTCAGCACATCCCCTTAGCAAATGGATGGGGAAGGGAGGAGAAGAAAGAAGAGGAAGTTAGGGAAAAAGAAGGTGGAGGGGATTTTATTGTCTTACTAGGGCTCAAAGCATGGGGTCAGGTCTTCTAAGTGTTTCTTCGGTGCCCTACATTCTCATCCTGCCCCGTCTTCTCTCACTTCACCCCACTGGCCCACTCTTTATCACTGCACCCTTCCTGGCCTGCCCTCTCAGGTAGAGCTGAGAATCCCACAGCTCTGCCTTCTCCCAACCCAGCCCCACATGTTCCAGCTGCAAACCCTTGGGGACCAGCTTGGTCATGTCTCTGCATGTGAATGAGCAGGACTGGTTCACTGAGGTAGGAGAGCTTTGGTGGGATCTGGACTTGGAGTTAGCTTAGATGAGGTGGGTAGGAAGAGTCCCCCATCCTGACTGCACCCCACCTTCTCTCAGGTGTTGCATGGGAGCCAGTCAAGCAATAGGAACAAAGAGGCCACAAGGTAAGGGGCAAACACCAGGCATAACGCACCCAGCCTCAGTGCCCCTCATCCAACACAGTGGAGCTTGGTGAGAGGAATTCAAGAGCCATGCTCTTCCTGGAACACAGACAGGCACAGGAACTCTGGGTATCAGCAGGTGACAGGACCTCAGCCACAGGGGCCATGGGGGGTTAGTGGGGGCAAAATTGGTCTAAACAAAGGATGACTCTAAGCTTAGGATGATGTTGTCCTGGGCAGGTGATTGGGCAGGGCCTTGAACCCCAAAGCAAGTTAGAATGAAGTTGTCAGCCCTGGTCTTCCAGGCAAGGACCAGATGTGATTCTGAGTGAGACCAGAGTGAAGGGCTAGAGCTACTGAAGCTCTTCCTGCCTCCTGGGCCACATCCCAAGATGGCCAGCTAATGTGATCAGTTCCTTTGTCTCCACTGTGAATCAGCAGCAACAGCTCAATGGGATGCTCCTCCTGGGTCATTTACTTCTTTAGCAACAAGGGGTTTTCAGTGCACCAGCATCTGCGTGGGGGATTACCGGGCACTTCTAGAACTGCCTAGGCCTCAGGGGAAGCGCCGCCGAGTGGATTGACTGGTGGGAATTGTCAGAGTCACCAGCAATCAGCATGGTGAGGAGCAGAGCTGATGCTGCAGTCTCAACCAAATGACCCTTTCATCTGTGCCCTCCCCGGGGCTCTCAGTGTATCAAAAGGCTGTCAAAGAATATCAAAGGCAAAAAACCATTATCCATCCCTCTTCTAGGTTAAATAAGTCCCATATTGATGTGTTCACGGGACTCTAATGAGGAAAATAGCCTTCTGTTAAGTAAGAAAACCATTGACCTAAGAACCCATGGATTAGCCCAGGCCCTCACCTACCACATAAGCAGTTAGCTTCTAAAGCTGCCCAGACACCAAAAATACACCCTTCCTCCCCAATCACATATGTTCACACATGTGACTTTGGCTCTCGTGGGGCTCCCTGATCCCTCCGTGAGCAAGTCTGCTCCTTTGGACAACATGAGTTTGGCCCATCTCACCAAATCCTGGAAATGGAGACCGAAGGTGCTCTCGTCTGGGCTAGAGTCCTGACTCCAACTCTCTGAGGGGTGCATGTGTGATCCCAGATCATGGATATTGCCCTGCACAAGCTGGGGCAAGAGCAAGATACCCTAGTCTTCCTTTCCTAGATCAAATCTGCTCTGGTCATGTTTCAGGAGGCCACTGGGTGCTAGCCCACCTTTGGAGTTGCTTTCACAGCCAACTATTGGTGGGAGGGAGTGAAAGGCAACAACAGAACAGACGTGGAGAGAGAGACACTAAGACTCAGAGACATACTTGGGAGAGAGGCAGAAAGAAAACTCGAGAGCCGGTTGGTTTGTGTGAGAGTGAGGGAGAGCTCTAATCATTGGTTCAATTATCTGAGATTCTCCTTTGACTACCGTAGAGACTTCCTGTGCCTATGACAACAGTTGCCAGGATGGGAGTGGTGGCAGGCTGGGACCCTGCAGATTTTTCTGACTCTAAATTCCTATTCTGACCTTGAGTCTCTGGTTTCCTATGAGCTCAAAATGGGTTCTTCCTTGAGTTTCTTCCTTGAGAGGGCTAAGCTTGCTCCCAACTCCCTTTGTCACCTGTTCTCAAAACACCAGATGATTGGGACCTTCAGACCAATGTCCACACCAGTTTTATAGATGAGCAAAGTGCAGCTCAGGGTATAGCCACTGCCAAGTGCACATTATGCTCATGAGTTAGGTGCTGGGCCATTGCAGTGGCCTCCCCGCTTTACCTTTAGTTGTCTATCTGCTGCCCACTCCCTCACTACCCTTATCCAACTGTCTCTGTGCCAGGGCAACCAGGCCCTACCACCAGAGGAAAGAAAGTTTCTGCTAACCTGAAAACAAGCCATAGGAGCAGGAGGCCCTGAGTGCGCCTGTGGAGTCTGGAGCTCCTTCAACTTCACGACTAATTGCAGAGAGGCAGTGGGCGGGCTCTTGGCAAGCGATTAGCTGTCCCACTGCAAGAATAATTTGCATAGAAAATGCTTTATTTTGGCAATCTATTAAAGGGCCCACAGTGCTGTGGCTTATCTCAGTCTCACAGCAAGGAGAAGGCTTGGCTATCTCGTTAAGTTCTGTTGATGCATAACAATTTGAAATGGGCACAAGCTAGTATGACATTTATAGATGCCTTCACTTAATTATATTACACAAACATAGGGTTGTTTATCCTTGGGAATAAAGTCTTTTTGAAGTCAAAGTTGGCATGTGCATAAAGGAGGGCATTTTAACGGATTTTTCAAGAGGAAGCCTCCTCACTTCAAACTTGGGGGGTTGCATTTCCCTAGGGCCTCGTAACACAGAGGGTTCTATGGCTGAGATGCAGACTTTGAGATTGGCTCTCTAGTTTTTCTTATTTAGGGGTGGCCTACAGTTTAGCACTTAATACAATAATTGTGGAAAGAAAAGCTTATTACAGCAAGGAAAAGAGACTTGCTGTGTGACCTTGGGGGAGCCCCTTCTCTTTTCTGAGCTTCCATTGCCTCCTGTGCAACACATGGGGTGGGACTTTCCTGCTCTAAAGCAATGACTGACAAACCACATGTTCTGCTTTCACCTTGCCACTCCTCACATTGACTCTGTAAATTAAAATACAGCCTCTTTGTTAAAAGCCAAAGGGAATTCAGGGGCCCCACTGCACGCTTTCTAAGGACTAGAAATATGCTGGAGGAAGGAGATGAGGAAAAATAGGAAGGGGCTTTCAGCTGCAGCAGGTGTTGGTACATTTTGCTCTGCCAAGTCAGAAGGCCCCAGGAGATTGCAGAGCTTGCAGCCTTGCTTCATTTCCTTGAAAACTAGGAATTGGGTCCTGATTGGAGGAAATGCAAGAAGAGCCCTAGGGCCTTTGAGAAAATCCATGAAGCCCTGAGAAGCCTGCCTTGCTCACAAGTTGCCCATGGAAAGCTGACAGATGCCAGATAGCTCTTCACCTCTAGGCATTGGAGCAGAGACCAGTGCTGCCCTGGGAGGAGCTCTGTACTCAGGGTTGGGTTGGGTGGTTTCTGGCAAGGCAGAGCCTTTGATGATTCCAGTTAAAGTGCTGCCTGAGTGGGCCATTTAGCAGAAGAAGGCATGGTGAGAAGGAGGGCTTTGTTTAGGGCCCTGGCTTCCAGACACTGTGCTCCTCCTGGACTCAAGCTTTCTGGAAAACAGACTCTTATCCTCCCTCCCACTCCCTTCCTGTACCTCTAGGACTGAGGACTGCACTCAGAGACGACATGTTCATGCTTCTTCCTGTTTCTGGTGTGTGTGTGTGTGTGTGTATATGTATATATATATTTGTGATTAATGGGCACATTATCTCTTATTAAGAATAGAGACAATTCCCACTTCATTATGATTTCCCATAAATAAAACCCTGTTAAAATAATGGAGAAAACATGAGTTAGCATTAATAGTTAGCTTTATATTTAAATAATGTGGATAACACTGCTTTGGATAAGATCTAAAGAAATGCCAACTCCTAAACACAATTAGGTAGTTCCTTGGCTCGTGTTTACCTGTTGCCAGTCACTGCCTGCTCTAACATGATTGTCCCCATGGATAGTCTTGAGTAAAACCTATCCACTGAGTGTGTTAACCTTGAGTCAAAATGTTTCTGGTGGTGCTAGAAAGAGCTTCCTATCTAAATGTTAGCATTATACAAACAGTTGAGTTAAAAGAACTGTTAGGCTTGTAGCATCCAAGCAAAACAAAGCAAAGGTACCACTGACTGAGCAGTTTGTTTTGTACCAAGCACAGTGCTAAGTACTTTGGCAAGTTAAACCATATGACATTGGTCTTTCCGTGGTTGAAAAATGCCGAATGGTGGCAATTTCATATGGTTCAACCTAATATTATCTCATTTAATCCTTACCATACCCTTACTATTGTTATTATGCTTTCCATATTACAAAATAGGAAAATGAGGCACAGAGAAATTAGGTAACTTAACCCAATTACAGAGCAAGCAAGTGGAGCCTGGTGCCATCTTTTGAAGACCAAGCACAGACTTCACAGGCATCCAGCCCTGATAGTTTACCTTTTACAAAAAGTTCCCATAAGCACTTCACACATTTTAGTGAACATGGTTAAACTGAACCTGGTAAATTCTGTGTGCTCAATTAATGTTTACTAAATAAATAGATGAATAAAGGATTGGGGCTCCAATATCAGAATGATGTACAGGAATAGGCTGACTAGATACTGCTGAGCCACAGACATTCCTGGCCTGAGGCTCCTCACATTCTCTTCCAGTCTGGACCCCTCACACCAGGCTCATTCCCTGAGACAAATATTGGGGCCGAGGGGCAGGCATGGCTGTAAGAGTGTAGGGAGAAAAGGGAGATTGATCGATTGGGGGCGAGGGGCAGGCATGGCCAGAGGAGTGTAGGGGGAAAAGGGAGATTGATCTATTGGGGCAAGGGCCAGGCATGGCTGAAGGAGTGTAGGGGGAAAGGGGAGATTGATCCAGGATGGGAGGTCATTTGGAGGAGTAGAACAAGGGAGAAGATGGAGAGCAGAACTGTCATGCCATAAGCCACTGTTGTCAGGTGGGAGAGGTAGAGCCCTTCTGAATCTGGATTCCCACTTCCACCCAGTCCAGCTGCAAATAGGCTATAAAATGTCCACTAGCATCAGAGTCTCTGTGACACATCCCTCACTTCCTGAGCATTTGGAGTCCTTTCTCTTTGAGCCCAGGTCAAATCTGCCCTCTCATAGCTAACTAAATTCACAACTGCTTCCCTTCCTTTAACATCACCTTCTAACAGTGCCCAGGGGACTGAGGTTAAGCATCCTCAATGGCCAGCGGTGGAGGGAGGAAAAGGTATGTGGGCAGTGGTGGGCACTCCAGAGGACACACCATGATCCCACTCGAAGTATGAACCAGTGGCCTGGAATGTAATTTAATGTATTCATGAATTTTTGGTCAAAAACAACTAAGAAATTGAAACCTATAAAATGACACATAGATGCACAATAATTATAGCTGCCCTCATGAATAACTCCCAATAACAAGAAATAGATGTGGTTAGCCTAACTGTTGCCTTCAGTTTTGCATCAAGTAGAGTTTCCAAAAGGGAGTGATTGATTAGCAGATGCTGATGCTGTGCATCTGCCTCCCTTTGGGTCGCCACACTGCACACAGTAATGATAATAGCAGTCCATGGTGATAGGAGTATACAGGAGACTTGGTGAAGTTGGAGACTGCAGATTCCAGGCTCTGTCCTTGAGGAAGAGAGGGATAGGTGAATGAGTGCAAATGGAGGAGCAGCTGGTTCCTGGAGAATGGCAAATGATGGAGAGCTTTACCTTAATTGGACCTGAAACCTCCAGATCTGGGTCACTACTAAGGACCTCCAAAGAAGAAAATTCAGTTCTATTCAATGACTTACTCAGTATCTATGTGATGCCTTACTAAGCCCTGTGAGGCTACAGAGAAGAATCATCCACAGGTTCTACCCTCAAAGAGCTTGCATATTTTGCCTCGGTAAGATGTTATCTCATCTTGGGTGCTATACTTTGTATCATTATCATTACAGTTCTACTCCTATGCACCATGTTTTATGATTTGTAAAGTTCTTCCAATTTGTTAGCTCATTTAATCTTGCCATAACTCTATAGGGGCAGATAACTCTATTATCATCTCTGGAGGGCACTGAAGTCTTAAGGGTAGGTGACTTTTCCAAATTTATTCAACAAGTCCATGATGTTGAAGGAACAAGAACATCAGTCCTTGTTAATTCCTAGTCCCGAATTCCTTCCATAACAGCATACCACCTCCTGGAATGGGGTGGAGGAGAACTCTGATTCTGCCATAATTGATCTGGTGTGGTATTAACAAGGTAGAACTCATCTGGCCATTGGGGTCTGCTCAGACAGCGTAGTCTTCATAAAGCCTGGGTGCCAACAGCCTCATCTGGATGGAAGAAAGCAACAAAAGGAAAAATTACCTTCCAAACATGGCCAGAGTATCCAGAGTCATTTATCATTCATTCAACAAATATTAACTGAGACCCTACTGTGTGCCAACAACTGTGCTGCAGGACACCCTGGATAGGGAAGATATCCCATCAGTCTCTGGCTCTTCTTCCCTCTCACCCTCAGTCTGGCTGTCACACCAAAAAGAGAAGGCAGAACTTCCATACCAAGGAGAGTTCAGTGCAGGTGTCCAGGAGAGAGACAGGCCATCACTTGCCGTTCTCCAGGAACCAGCTGCTCCCCTTTTTGCACTCATTCACCTATCTCTCTGTTCCTCAAGGAGAGAGCCTGTAATCTGATGTCTCTAACTTCACCAAGTCTTCTGTATACTCCTATCACCATGGACTTCTATTATCATTACAGTGTGCAGTGTGGCTACCCAAAGGTAAGGTCCTCCTTACCTACCTCCTCTCTTCTCAGAAACATCCTCATTTCCTCTGGGAAAATCCAGGGAAAACCTGGACTCACCCTACCTATGAATGGTGGCCTCCATTTCCCACACACTAAGTCAGTATTCCCCTTATCCTTTTGTCATATGACACTCAAAGGCCAAGGAAGACTATCTGAGTGTTCCAAGGCTGCTCAGAGAAATCTCCTAGATCCATTCTTCTTTGTTCTTTCTTCATCTGCTTTTTCCTATGATACCACCTCATGTGGCTCAACTTTTGCCCCCAAAACTCAAACTGATTCTGCCACTATCCTTTGGACCTTGTTCTGGGTGTTTCAAGTTCATGAGCTTCGAATTTTTCCCAAAATGGGGTAGGAGTAAGGTTGCCCCTGTCTTGTCTTCGATGGGAGCCCCCACACGGCACCCAGTCCCCCATATCAGCCATGTGGTTGTGCCCTCTTCTAAACTAAACCTAAATAGACCATTGGTATGGGCATAACTTTGAAGTGGCTCACCTAGGAGAGGAAGGGGAAGCTGCAGTTTGATGACTATTTAGAGTTAGAGCCAGTAGTCAGGAAGGTTGCAAGTTGTTATTGATAGAGAAGGGCATCAAAGGAGTTTCCATATGAAGGTCTCTATTCCTTAGGGTTTTTTTTTTATTTTTTATTTTATCATGATTGAAGTGGCAGGTGGTGCTGCAGGAGGTTAAGGGAGAGGAAATAAATTCTGAAATAGCTTCTGTGGAAATCAGGAGACAGGGATGCTGGGTATTGACAGAGGGATGGGTGGGAACTATGGAGGGCCTGGCAGAAAGGAGACCATAATTTGTAGGGTTCTCGTTCTTGTGTTTGGGTAATTGACCCAGGACCACTCAGCTCCCTGTGTGCAAGGACAGGAAAGATGGTACTTGGATTGATGCAGGATTGGGAAATCACTGACAATGGCAGTGGGGAAACAGAGGTCAATGGAACTGAGTGTGTTGACAAGACACAGGTAGATGTAATGAATCAGTGGAAGGATAGAGAGGAACTAAAGCCAGGAGAAGTCTGAAGGAGTTCTAGAAAAAGGAAGACTTGAGGAGCTGCCACAATAAGGACAAGAACAGTAGAAGCAAGGGTAAGGAATTGTGAGTATCTCAAAAATAGGAGACTTTGGTCATATGAAATACTGGAGAATAAGACTTCACAAGCAAAGTAGTTTGGGTAAGAACAAGGTCAACTTTGTGCCTATAGGCAAGGACAGCTAAGAAATCTATGCAGATATCTCTGGCCCACTCAAAACCCAGACCTCCCAGTTTCTCAACTTTATTCCTTCAACTGCATATCCCTCCTCTCCCTATCCCTACACCCATGATGGCTAAGAAAGTGTTCTTGGGGCATAAGTTTCAGGAAGGCTTTGGCAACTATGATAATTTCAAGTTACATAAATTGTAAGAGCAAAGATAGGGGCTCTTAGTGAAAAATAAGTTCCATATTTTCTTTCTCCCAACACACACCCAGTTGAATCCACATCTAAGACTATTGGCTATGTATACAATGCTTAGGAGTACCCCCATGAACTTCTGTTCTCATGAGTTCCCGTGGGCTGTGCTTAGGTCCCCTCTCTAGTCGCCTCCCTGGCAGATGCAGCATCATGGCAGAGTTGGTGGTATGTGATAAATTACAAAAATGGCTGTAAGTTATTCTTCTTCTACTTTCCCTTTTGTGATGTGACTTGAAACATATCCCATCAAGAGTCTTTTTCCTATCCCTTGAATCTCGGGTGGTTTTTGTGAATGGCTGAAAGAATATGGCAGAAGAGACACTTCAAATTCTAAACCTAGACCAAAAGAGGCCTTACCTGCTTCCATTTGCTTTCCTTGAACCTTGAGCTGTCCTGTGACCAAGTCCAGGCTAGTTTGCTAATTGATGACAGACATGTAGCCCTGTTACCCCTGTACCTCCAAGTGACATCCAGTCAACTTCCAGAAGCAGAGCTGTCAGCTGTGTGAGCGATGCCACCCTAGATCATCCAGCCCCTAGCTGAGCCTCCAGCTGAAGGCACACACATAAAGAAGCTTAGCCTGGAGCAGTGAAACCAGACTCAAATTAGCAGAACCACCGAGCCAGTCCATGGACTCATAAGCAATAATAGATGGTTATTACTTTAAGCCACTAATTTAAGGGAGGGATTGTTTGTTATGCAGCAAAAACTACCAGACACAGGGTGAAATGGAGAAGAGATAAGAAATGCATTGTCCTATGTAAAAAAAAGATCATATGCTAATCATAGTATCTGACACATCACAGGGCCACTTCTCTTCTGACAAAGGCACCCCTTTCTCCTTTCTTCTGGGTTGATGTAGCCCCACATAAAGATTCATGACTTGCCATGTAGTGCTGATAGGACACAGCTCCTACTTTCCCCCTCAGTCAGTTACCCTTGTGCAGGGCACAACTTGCTCAACTGCAAGCAGCCTCCTTGCATGCCATCAAAGAGTCTTCTTTTGCCCTCTCTAGGCAGCAATGCTGTACTATGCTATACCGCAACACAGCTCACTGGACAAGAACTTGGTACCTGACCAGGTGATGGCAAATCATATTCTTGCTTTTGGAAATCCAGATTATAAAATGTGGAGAAAGTCAGTTAGCAGTAGGAGTAGAAGCTAAACAAAGATGCATCTAGAAAGGTCTTATAGTAGAGTATGGGGGCGTGAGTCCTGAAGGGCTATGCAAGGTTATGGCAAGCTGAAATTGAGAAATTGTAAGTAAAAAGGAGCTGGAAACACAGAGAGAATACAGAGGGTTGTGAGAAGAACAGTGATATCTGGCAGAGGAGTGGACACACTGGGCATGGCTTAGTTGGGTTAATGACACAGCACTGCAGTGAGGAGTATGAGAACCTGTCACTGAAGTCCTCCAGCCACCAGGGATCTGGAACTAGCTTCCACCCAGACTCTTGAGACCCTGCACCATCATGGTCCTGTCTGGGTTTCTGAAAGACTCAGATTCTTGGCTTATTTGCCTCCCTTGCTTGGGTTGACCCCAGTGATGCTCTGTTCCTTGTATACTAATGACCCCCAAGTTAACCAGAAGCTTATCTCCCAAGACCCACGACCTCACAGATCCAAAGGCAGGCAAATCCCATCACTACCCATTTATGAACCTTCTTCTCAACAGTCCCCACCTCTGCCCCAGGTCTTGGTTAGACACACCTAGGGGAAATGACTGCCAGGGTCAGCAGGGTGTGGGGCTGCAGAGCAAAGGAAAATGTGCCATCAGGAAGCAGCTATGGCACAAACACCCAGACTTACTGTCACTGCTGATCCAGCCCATAATGCCTCTCTCCCTGGACAACATTCTTCCAAAACCCAGTGTATACTCATATCTAGGAAGTCACCACCACCCATGAAAGCCTCTCTCCCACCTCGGGAAGGAATCTCTCTGCTCTCAGGCCTTGCTAATCCTCTCTCTTTAGGACCCAGTCATCTGAGAGCTGGAAGACCCTATAGAGGTTACGCTGTCCCATTTGTAAATGAGGACCCAAAATCCCAGAGGCTGACCAAAGCAGGAAACAGAAAGTGTAAGAATTGGAACCCTTATCTCCTGCCTCCTTCCTATTTGAAAAGGGCCTCAGCCCCCAGAGAGGGTCTATTAGGAAAACTGCAGTCAGTGGAAAATAGTGTGCATTCATTCATTCTGTTTTATCACTGATCACGTGCCAAACCCTGTACTTAACAAGCTGAACTCAGCTGTGATTCCCTTAAATAATATAATCTTCAACATTCTCTTTGGATCAACCCAACCCAAACCCAGAGCCTGGAGGCCAGAGCTCAGCTCAGAGCCAATGACAGAGCCCAAACCCAGATACCACAGGATGCCAGTGACCCCAGAGGCCCCCAGAAAATTACCAATATGGGACACCCACCATGATCAGCCTTCTGTTTCCCATCTTGGCAGTGCAGTTAGAAAGCGTTCTTCTTCCTCAGCTGAAGCGTTCTTCTTCCTCAGCTTCCAGAGGCTTGGCCTCAGCTGGCCTAAGACCTGCTCTAGAATAAGGAGTCTGAGCTCAGTCAGGCCTCAAACCCAGTCACCTCATGTGCTACCCTTTCTTTTCCCCTCTTTCTGAGAGTATTTCTCAGGCAGTGTCCACTGAAACCAGAGCAGCTTCCATCCACCGGGGCTTGGCCAGCACTCCCACCATCTTATGATGGAGGTACCATTAAAACTTTCATTTTACAGAAGAGGAAACTGGGGCTCACAGAAGAAATCATTAGCTGTGAGCTATGCAGATGGTAACTAGTGGAGTGGAGACAAGAAGCCATGTCTGACTCCACAGCCTAGGCTCTATTAGGCTGCTGAAGGAGAAAGGGCATCTGCAGGCCTCCTGAGGAACAGTGCCTGGTGATCGTGCTGAAGGCAGCAGATGCTACAGCATCTCTTCTCAGGCCAGGCTAGCCATAGTGTCTGGGGTCCTGTCTGCTGCAATAGTGCTGGTGATTCAGGCCAAACTAGGCATCCTGAATCCCAGGCAGGAAGGGGATAGTTGGTGGTGTCTGTGGAAGCTCTCATTTCAGGCTAGGAGGCCAGCCCAAGACCAGGGATGGTGGAGCCCAGGCTGTTTGCTGCTCTGGGTCCCCTCTTCAGGACACTGCGGTGGATATATAAGGTTTTGCCTTGAGAAGAGGACTAAGTCAGTGAGGCTGAGCTGTAGGGGCTACTGGGAACAGGCTCAGAGCCCCTGTGACCCAATCCTTGCTGTAGGACCCTGGACACAGACTGCAATGGACTTGGGAGAGTTGCCCAGAAGCTGCTTCAGCCTGAGAGCTGGGGCAACGCCGCTGGCAGAAGCGTTGCTGGCAGAAGTTGGCTACACAGGGGCAGGCTTCTCCAGTGGGAGGGTGCCCTGAGAGCCTGCGGCCAATCCTGACCCCCACCTAGGCCCACATGGAGCCTAAGCACTGAGTAGGGTGGGGTAGGCCCAACACCTGGAAGGAGAAGGGACAACATTGCCCCGGCACTCCTGGAGAAACCTCCCCTTAGCAGCTCATGAGGGTAGTGGGTGATTCTTCAGGAGGATAGATGACCCTTTATCTGATCATCCAGCTCTTTGGCAAGAAGGACAATGATTTCCCTCCTGTTTTCTAGCCTGCGGAATCGTCTGCTGGTGATCCCAGGCGTTTTCACCTTGGTTCCCATACGCACACTGCCATCTGCTGGGAGGATGGAGGAGCGACCCAGAGGCTGCATTCTAAGTGCAGGCTCAAGCCAGAAGTCATATCCCTAGAAAAAACCGTCTCCTACTAGTTCCAGAAGATGCACCAGCCTCCCTCTTGGCCTGCCTGCCTTCTGCTTCCTCAGGTCCCCTATGCTCTCTCTCACATCCCCTAAGGATACCAATTTCTCTCTCTCTTGGGTTCCTCTTCCCCAACTCTCCACCTTAGACAGTAGCTTCCTGAGGGCAGATTCAGTTCCAAGCACAGAGGTGCAGGTACAGAACAGGGGTTCACCACACAGTTGCTGAGGGCTGCAGCAGGTGGGCTGTGGGGCATGTGGGCCCTCGAGACAGGAGATGATACCTATGCCTTCTGTCATGTGTGGACCACGAGAGAGAGGGCACAGGGTCCAACCCATTGGAGGTCTGGAAGGAAGGTTACATGGAAGTGCTGCCGTCAATCTGCCCATGGGCTGCAGGCCCAGAAACCAAGCCCATTCCAGAGCTGCCCTGAAGCCTGGAGGAGAGTGTGTGTGTGTGCACGCGCACGTGCCTCTGCTGCAAACTCTGGTAGCAAGTTGGGGAGTCAGAGCCACCTAGCAGAGCATCAGAGGTGGAAGAGCCCTGTATTCGTGTGTTTTCATGCTACTAATAGGGACATACGTGAGACTGGGTAATTTATAAAGAAAAGAGGTTTAATTGACTCACAGTTCAGCATGGCTGGGGAGGCCTCACAATCATGGTGGAAAGCAAATGAGGACCAAAGTCTCATCTCACATGGCAGCAGGCAAGGAGAGATTGTGCTGGGGAACTCCCATTTATAAAACCATCAGATCTCATGAGATTTATTCACTACCATGAGAACAGTATGGGGGATCCACCCACATGATTCAATTATCTCCACCTGGCCCTGCCCTGGACACATGGGGATTATTACAATTCAAGGTAAGATTTGGGTGGGTACACAGCCAAACCATATCGAGCCCTTTGTGACCCTCCCATCAGAACCCCCACTTTATGGATGAAAAAACTGAGGCTTAGAAATAGGGTGCATCACACTGACCCTTCTGATAAGACGGACTATGAAAGGACATTCCTGAAGGACTTAGAGGACATCTAGTCTAATCCCTTCACTTACAGATGGGGAAACCAGGGAGGATAGCAGGAGGGAGGGATACTGATCTGTGTGAAGTTACAATGCTAGTTAGTATCTGTCCTGTGCTTTTTCTGTGCACCAAACTGCCCCAGTGTGAAGAGGTCAGCTCCTAATGTAGGATCTGCTGAAGTCAGGGGGGCTTCAAGGTTAGGGTGCAGGGAGTGGGCAGGGTGGCTGCCCAGGCTTTCAGTGAGGAGGAAGGCTGAGGCAATAGCCACTGGCTGCCATGTCCTGCTGTGATTCTTTCACCTAGGATGTGTATTTATTCTTGTGCTTTTATTTACTCATCTTTTATTCATTCACATTCTGTCAATGTATATTGTTTACATTATAAATCATATGTATTCCCACATTCCCTTTTATGGAAAAGGCCCAGATTGTTCTGAGGCTCTGAAAGTGGCAGTGGTGGCAGCACTATGTCTCCATCCTCCCTGGGGCCTCCCAACAGGCTGCAAAATTCCCATATGCCAAGCTGAAAGCCGAGGCCACTTAGGCCCCAGAGCACCCACTCAGTGCAGCATGTGCATCTGACCTTCGACAGAGGGAGCATGAGACAGAGGAGGAATGAGAGAGGGTGGAGCTCTGCAGGGAAACCCAAGGATGACATTTTCCTCACAGCCCCTTCCTGAGCTGGCAAGTAGGGCTGGGTTGGGGCATCAGCTGCCTGAAACCATCTGAAGGGAGTAAGAAGCATCTAAGATAGTCTACAGGAAAGCCTCAAGCCAAAAAACTTGGATTGCAGATACCAAGACCAAAGGAGAAGAAACAGATTTGTGAAGAAGAGATGGAGCCAGGAATTGGTAACCTAATGGGGCATGGCATTTGAGAAGAAGCAAGTCAGGAATAAATGCAGCAGGCCTAGGAGGGTCCTGGCAGATAGCTGCAGTTTGCATTTATAGACTGACTTAAGTAGGGTGGGAGGGCCTGGAGTTGTGGCCAGACTGAAATTTCAAAAGCTGGGCTAAGCAGATGTACCTTGCAGCTGTGAGAATGAACAAAAGGAATACACACACACACACACATACACACACACATCCTTCACAAAGCTGCTTCTTCCTCTTTGGTCTTGGCATTCTCAATCCATCTCTCTAGTTCTTGGCTTGAGGCTTTCCTATAGATTAGCTTGGATTCTGCTTACTCCCTTCAGGTGGTTTCAGGAAGCTGGTGCCCCAACCCAGCCCTACTTGCCAGCTCAGGAAGCGGGTGTTGGGGGAAATACATACATACATATATACATGTATTTGGTGGGCTGTTGATATGTGTGTATATATATACACACACATATAGTTTAGGGTTTTGTTCCCTCCATACACACACACACACACACACACACACACACACACACACATACACACACACCTTGCAGCATACATATATGTATGGAGGGAATAAAATCCCAAACTATTTCAGTTGCATATCAAAACTTTGGATATGTCTAAAGCTCTACTCAGAGGAAGAGTCATAGCCTCGAACACACTGTTAGACAAGATAAGTAACTAATAGCTGGCACCAGAGGCAAACTCTGAAATCACAGTGGCTTAACACTGTAAAGGTTATTTCTTGTTCAGTGTCCATGCCTATTTCCAACAGTCATTAGAAATGTAGGCTGATGGAGGAGCTGTGCCATCTGGAACTCATGGCCTATAAGGCTGTGGTAAAAACAGAAGAAAGAGGAGGGAGAAAACATACCGGCTCTTAACCCTCTCAGTTCAGACAAAAAACATATCACTTCTGCTCATAACAAATGGGCTAGAGCAACTCACATGGCTGAAACCAAATCTCAAGGGACCTTGTGATATGACACAGAGTAGCATGTGTGTATCCAGTGCTCCCTAGCTCAGCTACACATTAAACATTAGACAAGAAACAATTACAATAATTTAATTGATTCATGCATCGAACTAAACAAGAAAAAAACCAAAATTATCCCAAGAAAAGCAGAAAGAAGAAACTAATAATAAAAATATAATTTAATTAATTAAGAACAATTTATTAACTGCTCAACTGATGAAAAGGCTAAAATAAAATAGATAAATTACTATATGTTGAGTATCCCTTACATGAAATGCTTGGGACCAGAGGTGTTTTGGACTTCAGACTTTTTCAGATTTTTGGAATATCTGCATATTCATAATGAGATCTCTTTGGGATGTGACCCAAGTCTAAACATGGAACTCATTTATGTTTCATATAGACCTTATACACATAGCCTTGAAGTAGTTTTACACAATATTTTAAAAATTTTGTGTATAAAACAAGTTTGTGTACATTGAACCATCAGAAAGCAAAGGTGTCACTATCTCAGCCACCCATGTGGACAATCTGTGATTGTTTGGCATCACCATCTTTCCTGACTTTGAATTTATATGCTACCAATAAGCATTTTCTTCTATTTATTCACACAGAAGTACTTAACAGTAAAACATATGATATACCCTTAATACAGTGAAAAAAATAATGCATTCAAGGTAATGAAGCAGCACAGTAGCATTCCCAGAATACCCGGATCAGCTGTTAAAAACAGCAACAACAAACAACGACAGGCTTTTGGTCTCCTGACATGGCAACAGGTCAGCTTTAGAAAAGGTTTGGATTTTGGAACATTTCAGACTTCAGATTTTCAGATTAGAGATGCTTAACCTGTAGTTAATTCAATCAAAAAGAAGCACAAATACACAAAACAGGGAAATAACCACAAATATGTAGAAAGTTAAAATACAATTATTTAACATTTTTCATAACTATGTTAATGTATTTTTAAAGCTGTGTGAAATTACTTCTAGAAAAAATGTTATCAAAATTGACTAAAGACATATTTATAATCATGGAAAATATTGAGAAAGTTGTAAAAGAAATGATACTTACATATACACGCATATGCACACATACATAAATAGTTTCTCACATAAACTCTTTCAGACCTCTGAGGAACAAATAATTCTGAAGTTGAACGAGTCCAGTGCATAAAAAGGAAAGAAAATCTCAGTAGTCTTTGTAACAAAACAAGTTAAACAATTGATGGTGAGAACAACTGGACACATCGCAGGGAACAGCACACACTGGGGCCTGACGGGAGAGGGTAGGGGTGGGAGGCAGAGCATCAGGAAGGATAGCTAATGGATGCTGGGCTTAATACCTAGGTGATGGGTTGATCTGTGCAGCAAACCACCATGGCACATATTTACCTGTGTAACAAACCTGCACGTCCTGTACATGTACCCTGAAACGTAAAATAAAAGTTGAAGAAAAAAATACATAAATAAAAAGTATGATTCATCTACACTTAAAAACATATGCTGTCATAAGAATATCTTTAAAATATGTTACATGAAAAAATCAAGATGTATATTATATAAATCTTAATGGATACATTTATATACGTATATATATGTATATGTAAATATATACATGCAGATACATGAAAATTGATCGTAAAACTTGACAAGACACGAAAACTACTACAGATTAATTTCATTTTTTAAAATAAATTTTTAATCTATTTATTTATTTATTTTGAGACCGGGTTATGAGACTGGCTAATTTTTGTATTTTTGGTAAAGATGGGGTTTCACCATGTTGCCCAGACTGGTCTCAAACTCCTGGCCTGGAGCGATCCACCACCTTGGCCTCCCAAAGTGCTGGGATTACAGGCATGAACCACCGCACCTGACCTAATTTCACTTTTGAATAAGAAAGAAAAAATCTTAAATAAAATACTAGCAAGTAGAACTTAGTATCATATTTTTGGCAATACCAAGTAAAATTCATACCAGAAATGCAACAGTGATTTAAAATTAGGAAATATGTTAATCTAATTACCATGTTAATACACTTAGATGTCCTCAGACTAAAAGTCAGCATCATGCTTAATGTTAAAACTTTAGAATCATTTCTATCAACATCAGGAATAAAGTCAGGGTATACTGTAACACCAATATTATTTAACACTGTTGCGCAGTTATTGACTGATATAAATAGCCAGAAGAAATAAATACAAGATGTGAAATTGGGAAGAGGAGGGGAAATTATAATTATTTGTAATTGATATGAAAAAATCCAAACAATTTAATGGAAACAACAAATGGTAAATGACAGTTAGAAAACTGAAATATAAAAACAGATTTTTCCTATATGAAAAATGTGTTAAAAATAGTAGAGGAAAAAAGTTCACATTTACAATAGCGGTAAAAGCAGAAATGCCCAGAAATGCATTTAAGAAAAAGTGTTTAGAACCTATAAACCTCTAGTGAGGAGCAAAAAGACTAAAATAAATGAAGATACAACTAATGTTTGGCTATAAACAAAATAAACTTAATTTTATAAAGTCGGTAATTATCATTAAATAGATGTATACATTAATTGTGATACCAATCCTACCAATGGCTTAGAAAGTGATTATAATGTTAATCTGGAAAAGATATTTGTGCATATAGGCAGTAAAATTCTAGATAAGAGGAATGATAATGAATTAGCTCTACCTGATAATAAAACATATTATTAAGCTATAGCAAATAAACCAGTACACTACTGACACAGTAGACTGATAATTGGCACAAAATGGAGAGTCCAGAGAGAAATCAAAACATAGATGTGAATTTACTATAAGGGTAGCATTTTGAATCAACATTTGAAAGACTGGTTGTTCAATAAATGGTGCTGACTCATCAACTAGTCTTTTTTGTGGGGGCAGGAGATGGAGAAGCAGCAGCATCACCATTATTACTATTATCCGGACTCTGACCCGGAGGGGAATTGGTTATGGAGAAGGGGCTTAAATGAGGGTCATACGATCATAATACAGAGAACCTGTGACTTTAGTATCCCTGCTGTAAGCCTTATAAATCTCTCAAAAGCTGAAGACAAATGGAAGACAGGGACATCAGGCAGGTAAAATAACAGATTTGCTGAGAGGCTGTTTGCCACTATTGGCTTCAGTTGAAGCTGTGAACTATCTTAGCTCACTCTTCTATCTCCTCTCCCCACACTTTTCTTCAACAAATAACCCATTCCATTTAAAGATGAGAACCAATCCCCTAGAAATTGCACAGGACCTTAGCAAAGGGTTGGGGCTGGAGAATATAAGAAGAGGAACATAAACAAAAAGCAGATGAAGAACAAATTTCAAGAGGAATTACCCATGCAAACAAGGGAAGGATTCAGACAAATAATTTCCCACAGCTTTCATTAAATTATAGATGACATGATCTCTCTTTCTGAAGAAAAATTTAGAGAACAGACATAAAGGTATGGAGAAGAGTTTATAAAAAATGAAATAATAATCTGGCAAAAGTCAAGAAAATAAACAAAAGCAAAAGAGAGAAAGAGATTACAGAGATCTACTTCACATCAGAAACAGCAAATAATATTTTTAAATGAATGAAAATACAGCCAGAGTCCTTACGGTCAGAATTAAGGAAATCACATAAGACAAAATGGAATAAAGTTTTTTTAAAAAATAGACATAATCATGAGGAAGTTGGTAGATAAGGAAATCCAATATATACCATAGGTGTTTCTTTTCTTTTCTTTTCATTTTTTTTTTTTTTTTTTTTTTTGAGATGGAGTCTCGCTCTGTCACCAAGCTGGAGTGCAGTGGCGCAATCTCAGCTCACGGCAACCTCCGCCTCCCAGGTTCAAGTGATTCCCCTGCCTCAGCCTCCCGAGTAGCTGGGACTACAGGCGCACACCACCATGCATGGCTAATTTTTTGTATTTTAGTAGAGACGAGGTTTCACCATGTTGGACAGGATGTCGATCTCCTGACCTTGTGATACACCTGCCTCAGCCTCCCAAAGTGCTGGGATTACAGGCGTGACCCACCACACCCGGCCAGGTGTTTCTTAAGAAGACAATATTCCCAATAAAATGAAAGCTACCTACTTGTCTTTCACATACTTACCTTTTTTTCCAAGCTCTATCTGTATGCATGCATGAATGTGTATATGAGAGAGATTTCCGAAATGATGTTCATCAAGAGTTAGAGATAGTCGTTTCTGCATGGTGATGTTTGAGAGTGAATATTAGCTTTCTTCTTTGTATCTTGTAAAATAAACATGTATTAGTTTTATAAAGTCATTTTCATTCAAAAAGAAAGTCAAATAATTAAAACAACCAATGGTTTTGAAAAGTCAAGAATTAAAAGCAATTTATATAAAAATTAACTTTATATGTGTAATAGACCTAAAGGTAAAATGTAAAACTATAATACTCATAGAAGCAGGGATAGAAAAATATCTTGACCTTGGGTTAGCCAAAGAGTTCTAGATATGACACTAGAAGTACAATCCGTAACATAAAGTATTGATAAATTAAACTTCATCAAAACTTAAAAATTTTCTTTGTGAAGAATATGGTTAAGGAAATAAAAACATTGGCTGGGCATGGTGGCTCACACCTGTAATCCCAGCACTTTGGGCATCTGAGGTGGGCAGATCACTTGAGCTCAGGAGTTCAAGACCAGCCTGAGCAACTTGGCGAAACCCCATCTCTACAAAAAAATACAAAAATTAGCTAGGTATGGTGGCATGCACCTGTAGTCCCAGCTACTTGGGAGGCTGAGGGAGGAGGATGGCTTGAACCCGGGAGGCAGAGGTTGCAGTGAGCTGAGGTCGCACCATTGTACTCCAGCCTGGGCGACAGAGCCAGACCCTGTCTCAAAACAATGACAACAAAACATAACATCAGTCACAGACTAGGAGAAAATATTTGCAAATCACGTATCTAACCCTCAAAATTCAACAATAAGAAAACAACTCAATTTTTAAACGGCAAAGGATTTAAATAGACACTTCACCAAAAGTATACTGATAACAAATAACCACATGAAAAGATGATCAACATCATTAGTCATTAGGTAAGTAAAAAATAAAAACACAATGACACACCAGCATATACACAAATGTGGCTAAAATTAATAAAACAAAACTGACAATATTAAGTGCTGATGAGAATGTGGAGTAACTGAAACTCTCAGATAGTCCTGGCAGAAATGCAAAATTATACAGCCACTCTGGAAAACATAAGCGCTTCCCTAAAAAGCAAAACATACGTTCACCTATGTCCCAGCCATTTCATTTTTTTTTTTTGTATTTAGAGAAATAAAAACTTATGTTAACATAAAAATCTGTACTCAAATGTTTATAGCAATATTTCGTGATCACCAAAAACTGGAAACAACCCAATTGTCCTTCAGTAGGTGAGTAGATAAACTGTGCTGTATACACACAAGAGATACCACTCAGCAATAAAAAGCTATGCACTATTGATACACATAACAACTTGGATGAATCTCAAATGCATCATACTAAGTGAAAGAACTCAAAAGATTACATACCATATAATCACATTTATAAGATATTCTGGAAAAGGCAAAAATATAGGAACAGAAAACAGATCACTGGTTGCCACGGGTATGTGATGGAGATGGGTCTTAATAAAGGCACAGCAGGTGGGATTCTTTGGGATGTTGAAATTGTTCTGTTTTGGTTACAAGAATCTATGTACATGTAAAAACTCATAGAAAAAAGTGAATTGACAACTTGTCAATTTAAAAACTTCACTGCCTCCCCACACCCTGTGTACATTTAGCTTTCCACATTCAAAACCTTCTTGATACAAATTAAGTTATATTAAGCCAGAAAGTAGATCAGGGGAGCAGGTATAAAACAACATTTGGATCTACAGGTGCCATGACTTTAGGAAGACATGAGATTATATCCTTATGGTGACACGAGCTCATTTACATAGCTGCATCAGTTTCATAGGAAAACAAAAAAAATAAATAAAGCAAGACCACCCAAAGTACAACAAATACAAAAGTATAACAAATTACCACTTTAAAGAAATATTGAAAACAAGGCTATTGAGGAAAGTTTCTGCTACGTATTAGTTTGGCACCCATCTTATCTTTGCCTTTTGTTTTGGTAGCGTAGTATTGAGAAAATCCTACATAGACCATTGGAATGGAATACAGAGCCCAGAAATAATGCCACACACCTAGAATCATCTGATCTTCAACAAAGCCAACATAAACAAGCAATGGGGAAAGAACTCTGTAGTCAATAAATGGTGTTAGGAAAACCATCTGAATAACTATGTGGAAGATTGAAGCTGACCCCTTCCTTACACTATATACAAAAATTAACTCAAGATGTATTAAAGTCTTTAATGTAAAACCTAAAACTATAAAAACCCTGGAAAGTAACCTAGGAAATACCATTTTGGACACAGGACTTGGCAAGGATTTCATGACAAAGATGCCAAAAGCAATAGCAACAAAAACAAAAATTGATAAATGGGACCTAATTAAACTAAAGAGCTTCTGCTAGCAAAAGAAATTATCAACAGAGTAAATGGACAATCTATAGAATGGGAGAAAATAATTGCAAAGTATGTACCAAACAAAGATCTAATATCCAGAATCTATTTGGAACTTAAACAATTCTACAAACAAGAACAAAACTACCCCCATTAAAAAGTGGGCAAAGAATATGGACAGATATTTTTCAAAAGAAGACATACATGCAGCCCACAAGCATATGAAAAAAAGCTCAGCGTCACTAATCACTAGAGAAATGCAAATCAAAACAATAATGAGATACCATCTCACATCAGTCAGAATGGCTATTACTAAAAAGTAAAAAAATAACAGATGTTGGTGAGGTTGTGGAGAAAAGGGAACACTTTGATACTGCTGGTGGAGTGTAAATTAGTTCAGCCATTGTGGCAAGCAGTGTGGCAATTCCTCAAAGAACTTAAACAGAATTAGCATTTGACTTAGCAATCCCATTACTGGGTATATACCCAAAGGAATATAAATCATTCTACCATAAAGACACGTGCATGCGTATGTTTATGGCAGCACTATTTAAAGTAGCAAAGACATGGAATCAACCTAAATGCCCATCAGTGGTAGACTGGATAAAGAAAATGTGGTACATATACATCGTGGAATACTGTGCAGCCATAATAAAAAAGAATGAAGTCACATCCTTTGTAGCAACATGGATGGAGCTGGAGGCCATTATCCTAAGCGAATTAACGCAGGAACAGAAAAACAAATACCACATGCTCTCACTTATAGGTGGGAGCTAAACAACGAGAACACATGAGCACAAAGAGGAAAATAACAGACCTTGAGGCTTACTTGTGGGTGAAGGGTGGGAGGAGGGAGAAGATCACAAAAAGTACCTATCAGGTATTACGCTTATTACCTGGGGAACAAAATAATCTGTACACTAAACCCCTGTGACACACAGTTTACCTATATAATAAACCTGCACACGTATCCCTGAATCTAAAATAAGTTAAAAAACAATAATAAAATAAAAAGAAAATCCTGACACCCAGAGAAATGTAGTGAAAATAACAATGTATTTTCAGTCCACCTTGCACCGTCAAGATGATCTTCAATTAACTTGTTTCAGAAGCTTGAGAGAGAACAGTAGAAAATCATTATTTTTCCAACAAAAAAACACAAAATTAACTGCTTACATTCCTTGTGAGAAATAAAGTGTCACAAGTGAAACTTAAAATAACCTTTTATGGAAACACTTAGAAGAAATCCAGATACATTCATAGAAATAGCAGAATGATCTTTATTCCCAAGCTTTTTTTTTTTTTTTTTTTTTTTTTTGAAGTGAGTTAACCTGACAGTAATAGTGCATCAGGAATTGCCAATATATTCAAATTTAATATACAATGCATTCAAGCAGGCGTTTTACTCAAAGATATTTAAAAACATATTTGAAAACAAAATTAAGAACAAACATTGAAAGATGCCCTACAGCTCCGAGGTTTCTATAAAACACCATTTTAAAACCAGCCACCTACAGCTTGATAAACACCATCTAAGCCAAACGAGACTGTGAATGATCAATCATTCAATGCAAACCTGTTCCCACTTTATTTACCCAATTATGGTTTTCAGTTGCTAAATAACATACATATAAGCTTACATTCAGTTAGAGAGGTTATTCAAGGCACTTTGTATAACCCAGACACTATTATCTTCATTCATGCACCCAATAAATATTTGCTGAAGTCTACCATGTCATAGGCACTCCTCTAGGCACTGGGGATGCAGACAAAACTCCCTGCCCTAATGCAGCCTCTACTCCAGAGGGGAGGGACAGGCAAGCAAGGAGGGTAATAAGCTTTAGAAGGTGGTAAGTGCAAGGAAGAATATAAAGCAGGGGAAGAAGATCAGGAGTGTTGTATTTTAAATACGTTGGTCATGGAAAGCCTCATTGAGAAAGGCGATATTTGAGCAAAGACTTGAAGGAAGTGAGAGATTGAGCCATGTAGATACTTGGTGTAAGAGCATCCCCGGCAGAGGAGGGCACAAGTGCAGAGGCTCAGGGTGGGTGCTTCCCAGGCATGTTTGAGTGAGAATGGGGAGCCCAGTGTGGCTGGAGCTTGGAGCAAACAGACTGTAATTAGAGATGGGCTCAGAGAGGTGAGGATATTATAAACTTCAGCTTCTTGCGGACCGTTAACCATGTAAAAACAGGATCTAATTCCTCTCCTTGCCTCCTTCCATTCAAGGATCAATGTCTTCCAGTGTACTAGGGGGAAACAGCCTTTGTCTCAAGTGCATTTTTGACCTGGACACACTGCAGCCTGTTCCTCTGCTTGCATCTGGTGGCACCACAGCCCCCCACTCACGCTGTTTCTAGTTACTGGGCAGTCTGAATTAGCATTACCATTCATTCACTGCTGCTGCCTCTACCCTAGCATTATAAGGGGGAAGTCCCTTGCTCCAAACAGGGAAGAGTGCCCTTCCTTATACCCTAAGACCACTGACATAGCTCATGGTGTGTCCAAGACTTTTCTAAAGGCTTGAGGAAACCATAAGAGGATTACAGTGCACGAGGAAAACCTGAATAGCATCTTACTGAAACCATGGCCCACCTGCCATCTCCCACTACAGGGAGTTCTTTCCCGGCTGACTCTCCATTAGGCCCAGCGCCTCCAAAAATCCTAGGTCTTCAAACCCTGTCCTCTCTTCTTCAGTCCCCAGGCTGTCAAATTCCTGACTCTGGGCCACCAGAGGAAGTCTCAAATTTTACCAAACAACAACTTTTCATCAAAAGAACACACTACTTTATTCTGAAAAGCCCCTTCATCCTTGTGTCAACCCCTACTCTGTCCAGATGTGCCGCTGGGCCTTGCCTTTGCATAACCAGAAGGTTCATGGAAGCCTTTTCCCTCTGCCAAGATGAAGTCTTCCACAGGCCCTAGAATGTAGAAACATCTCCCAGCACCTTTTCTAAAAATGTCAACGTTTTGCTCCTGTGATACTTGATACAGTTTAAAACTATTATGTGTTATGAAAAATATAAACCAGGAGTCACATTACTTGTTTGCTGCACACCCACCTTCCTGGGGTGTGAGTTGCTAACCAAGCAGCAGGTGTGAACTTAGCAAGGTAAGGCCTATTTAACCATCAGGCACAGTGAGCACTAACATGTTTTAATTTATCTTAAAATCAGGAAGAAAAATAGATTTTTAGGTCAAAGAACATGTCTTAATATATAATACTAACATATTTCTCTTTATGCCAATGCAGTCATATAATATAAACATTAATGGGGAAGGAGCCCATGAAGACAAAAATGCCTAAGGACCATGACAGTCCTAGTGAGTCCCTGAAGCCAGGCAGAGCCTGCCATGTCTTGAACTCGACTGGGTCATTCATGCTGGGTGGTTTGTCTCTCAGATCTTGGTAACAAAGTTGTGGCCAATACATGACCCTTAAGCACAATAGAATAACATTTAGTTGCCCATTGTTAATGATGAATAAGAAGATAGTAAAGCTATAATTATTGTATAAAGTATCTCCCAGTGGCAAAGAAGGTAGGCATCAATGTAATCAAGTTATGAAAAACACAAAAGAGAGGAATTAGGTAGAATCAAACTGACTTTTTGTGATTCTTTTCTAGGCTCTAGGTTCTTGATCCATAGTCTCGACCGGAAGCAAGTCAGACATTAAATAATAATAATATGCACCAGTAGTAATATTTAATATGTGACAGGCTCTATGCAAAATGCTTTGCATGTGAACTCACTTATTCTTTGTAAGAGTCATTAATACTTTCAGTTGCTAGAGACAGAAATCCAATTTAAGCAAGCTTAACACATACAGGGAGGAATGTATTGGTTCACATGCCTGGGAAGAGTTCAGGGCAGCTTTGAGAATCAAAGAATGAGAGGGAGCAAAAGGAGTCTTGGGAGTGAAACCATTCAGCACCACCAAGCTCACTCTCCACCCCCTTTAGTTTTGCTAGCTTCTCTTTTATCTTCTTCAAACAGGCCTACTCCACGTGGTAGAGAAAATAGTTGCCTGGAAACCCCAACTTTACCTCTATCTTAGTTTGGGCTCCCCTCAAAGCAAACTCCAAGGCAAAAGTTTGGGTGTACCACTTTATTTGGAAGGTGACACAAGAAGCAAAATGAGAGAGCAGGTAAGTGAGACAAAGAAGGGGCAGAAACCCCAAACAGGTGTGTCAGTGGGTTACAGCTGGAGCAAGTAGATCTCAATCCTACTGGGATGCCTCAAAAAGAATGTGTGGAGCACCACTCAGAATTGAACCGCTGAAGAACAAGGAAGTTGAGGTGTTTATCTGCCAACTCCCCTCCTTCATTGTTTGAGAGTTGCTCTGGGAGTAGTAACTCCCTAGCTTGCTACGCAGGCCAAAGAACAGTTTTATGCAGAGAGACACAGGAACTCAAGTTTGTGTGCAGGGACTGTCTGCAGGTGACCTCAAGGGTGAACCAATGGGATATGAGTGGAGCCCCTATACCATCCATTACAACTCCTTCCAGCACCATGGCCCCCAAGCTACATGGAGCTGCTGCTTCTCCAGCTGCAGCAAGCCTAGCAAGGGACCTGATCTATCAGGCTTAAATCACATGCCTGCTGTGGATCAATCACAGGTCCAGGAGAACAAAGGACTGCTTCCTAGGAAGAGGAGCAGCTTCATCTGTTGGAATACAAAAGGTTCCCCTAGTCCTTTTCCAGTAACCACAACCCATATTCACTACTTAAGTAGTGAATTATAAGAAGAAGAGAGGCTGGCCTTGCTCTGCCCAGTAACCAGGGAACTGGCAGACACAAAACTGCCTGGTTCTCCAGTTTTCACCAACTTGATCCCCTGCAGAAAGAAAACAGTCATTATCAAAAAGCCAATTGTCATTCTGCCTCTTTAGACAAATTCCCATTAAAGATAAAGCAAATTTTAATTAGATTAAGTATCCAATTATTGTAATTACATTTTTTAAAAATTCACATCATGAAGATGACCCTTTTTAAAAGGGTTACAGGAATAATTAGTATATTCATATTAACCAAAATGTATTGGATAATATTTATACCCAGAAGACAAAGTACATTACACACACTTCACCTTTAGGGAAAGCTTGCAAATGTTTTGGCAGTGGCATGAATATTTATAGGCAAGAGTGTGCTTTAGCAAGATTATGTGAGGAAGCATTTAAATGCTCACCAATTTTTACCCAGGGGTAAAGTTTACAGAAAATGTAGTGCAGAGATTATGGATATGCAAAGTGTGACTTAAGCAGGGAATTTCTATCAGTTTGCTTAATTAATTGGCACCAAAGACTATTTCTCCTTATTCAAGGCAGAAATGCCCAAGGTATCCAACTGTGACTTCTCTCTGCTCTGTGTCTTCCAGGGACAGAGGCCAGTGAGGAGAGTTGGTAGGAAAGCAGTAAGGACATTCTCACCTTGACCACTCACCACCAGGAAATTTCTATCCTCATACCCCTAACCTTTGCCCACCTGTTCCCAATTGGGTAGAGCTTTAGGATAAGAAATGTGGGTCTTCTAGAGTCTTCCTCCCAAAGGTTTTCCTGGAAAACTCTTCCTTTTTCTGATTCCAATTTTCTTTCTTCAGACCTGCCTTTGAGTGGCAGCAGCTGCTACTGTTTTTATCTCACACATGATTGCCTTCCAGGCTCCATCACATTTGCTGGCTCAGTGGGAGGGAGGCAGCACACTCTCCATTTCACAGATGAGAAAACTGGGGCCCCAGAGCTTGGAATAACTCCCAGAACCACACCACAGAACTGGCCTTATAAGGAAGCTCCAGTGCCACAGATCCCAGACCTGCATGGTCTCTGCTCTGCCTGTTGGGAAACTGCGTTGTGGCTACCAGCCACAGGAACATCCCACCTCTGCTGCTGCCTCACCCACCAAAAGAGGTAGGCCAAGCAAGCATTGCTGTTTCCTCTCACAGAAAACTTTCAAACCAAAGTTGGACATGGGTATGTCTGATGGGGGAAACAATTAACTATTTGCCTAGTAGCAAGGGGCCAGGAAACGTAGTTTGTTGGCTTATACATTGAGAACCTGAGACTCTCAATATGGATAATATCAAATGAAGAAAGGGTATTCAAAGATTGTGGACATCCACTATTGGCAGGTGTTCATCATATTTCCCTTATCCCTGATCAAAATTCTACCCATTGTTCAAAGTCCAGTTCCCATATGCTGTTCTGTGCATTCTGTCCCATCTCTTGCCTGTCTTCTCTAACCTCTTCATTGTAAACTTTGGAGTTACAGCCCTTGCTCCCTTCTGCTCAGTGTTCTGGGTACCTGGGTCTCATTTTCCTGCTAACCACCTTGATTTCCTGCCTGTAGTAAGGTGTATGACTCTCCACAATGGGGACTCCACAGTGGACAGAGGGAGAGAGAGAGAGAGTGTGAGACAGAGATTTACTTTAGGCAACTGGCTCATGTGATTTTAGAAGCTGGCAAATCCAAACTCTGCAAGGTGGGCCAACAGGCTGGAGACCCAGGAAAGACAGATGCTGCAGTTCAAATCCAAAGTTCGGTTGGCTACAGAATTGCTTCTTGCTGGGAGAAGTGGGTCTTTTGTTCTATTCAGGCCTCCAACTGATTGGATAAGGCCCACTCACATTATGAAGAGCAATCTGCTTTACTCAAAGTCTGCCGATTCAAATGTTCATCTCATCCAAAAACACCCTCACAGAAACATCCAGAATTAAGCATGACCACATATCTAGGCACCATCACCCAGCCAAATTAACACACAATTAATCATTACAGTCACTTCAGGGACAAATTTGGTGGCAAATTCAGTCTTTTTGAAATGAGATTTTCTGGGGTGACTCTTTGAGGAAACTGATTGCTGATTCCTGGAGAGAGGTCTAGTTGCTCAGAACAGTGGCAGAATCAATGTGTGTTTGAGAAACTAGCAGCCTCATACCTGAATAAACACCTGCCATGAACGAGTTCTGTGCTCAGCCATGCCATGGGAGAAGCATCCTATCCTCCTGGGACTCCCAACTAGGTGAAAAGGCCCAAAAAACCCATGAGAAACAGTGTCCACAGGAATCTAGTGAAAGGAAGAGTCAGCATGGGATGGAATCTGGGAGAGCCTCCTGAAAAAAGTTCATAGTGTTTGGGCCTTATATTTTAGGGAAGATTGGCTATGAAAGGCAAGGAGGGAAGAAAATTGGGTAAAGGAGCATCTTAAGAGAGGAATACACAGAGCTCATGCTGGCCTAGAGATGAGGGGATGATTTTGGGCAAGGGAATGAATTCTACTTCAAGGATGAGAGCCCTTGGAAGGGTGGTCAATGAACTGAGACTAAATATGGTAGCCAAAGGGAGTCATGGAAGGCTTTTGAGCAGGAGACGATCCCAAGCTCAGATTCCAGCCTGGTCTGGAGGGTAAAGTACAACGGATAAGACTTAGGAGACCATGGAGTCTCCTGAAAACTAGGCTATTGCCTCTGGGCTCTGTTTCCCTTGCAGGGAGTTCATAAGAAGGCAACCACTTCATGTCCATTTTCTTCCTTCTTGGTCTTCTTCCTCTTTCTTCTATTTTCTTCCCATCCCTCCCTGGCTTCTCTCCCATTTTTATTTTCCAATCTGAATTCTTCCTCCTGCAAACATCTTGTGTGAGTTCTCCTCTGTCCTCCCACTTCTTTCTTTAGCTCCTCATGGGCCTGTCTTCCAGGGAGACCTTATATTTAGGAAATAAAGAAACAGCTGTCAACTTAATCCCGGGAGAAGTTTTTCCACAATGACTTATAAGTAAATGCCTTAGAAATAAAGTTTCCTGGCCGGGTGCGGTGGCTCATGCCTGTAATCCCAACACTTTGGGAGGCCGAGGCAGGCAGATCATGAGGTCAGGAGATCGAGACCATCCTGGCCAACATGGTGAAACCCCATCTCTACTAAAAGTACAGAAATTAGGTGGGTGTGGTGGCATGTGCCTGTAATCCCAGCTGCTAGGGAGACTGAGGCAGGATAGTTGCTTGAACCAGGGAGTTGGAGGTTACAGTGAGCTGAGATTGTGCCACTGCACTCCAGCCTGGTGACATAGCGAGACTCTGTCTTTAAAAAACAAACAAACAAACAAATATATATATATATAGTTTCCTCAATTTCCCTTCCCCATGTTAGAATTCAAGTGCCCTGATGTTAAACAAATTTTGACTTTAGGAGTGATTTCATGAACGAAGGCTTCCAACTCATAATGATAAACATTCTGGGGCACTTTCCCACAGGCTGTCAGATAGGAAAAATACACAAGGAATAAATAGATTTCTAAAGTTCAGCAAATGAAGGGTTTAGCTATTGTTTTTGAAGACTATTTCCTCTTTGCTGTCCAAAAGAACTGGCAGACACAGCAGAGGTAGTGTAGAGAATCCTGCTCTGGGAGTTGGGAGAACTGGGCTTCAATCCCAGTGCAGACATGAATGATCAGGGTGATCTATAGCAAATCTTTGCCCCTTTGTAGATCCCAGTTTTCCCTTTAATCTAATAAAAAGAGAATTGAGACAACTGACAACTAATCCCCAAGGACCTCTCAGTCTCCCTTCCCCTGACCACCTTTAGTCTTCTAGAATGGACCCCTGGGAGGCTACTAGTCTCAAAGGATGTTTTGGGGATGCCAAGTCCAGCCCAGAATATACTGGTTAGAAGATGCTTTTAAGCCCGCAGGGAGAGAACAGAAAATCCCTGGTTGCATTTAAGCTCCAAAGGGAGCCCCTGTGCAAAGCTGGAGTCATTCCTGAATACCTCTTTGCCTATTTTCAAACCTTCACTACACTCAAGAATTCCTCCCACCCCACCCTGAGTCCTTTCTCAGATAATGGCCCAAACATATCCTTACCAAGAAAATGAAGGCAATGAGAAATGAACCCCATGACTTTCTGTCCCTGCACCACTCCTTTTATTAACATATGCACCTGAACCCACTCCATCTCCTTTCCTCTGAGCTGATCCCTACTGCCAGGGAACTCAATGTCTGGTTCCCATGTCTGCTCCACAATCTGGGCTTTGCTCCTACATTGATCTCCCTTGCTCCTCTATTTTCCATCTCCTCTTTTCTGACATTTTTCCTCTAAATGTATAAACACGCTTTTCTCTTCCCTTAGAAAAGGCACCCTCAAGTTATCACCGTAACTTTTATCCCTTCTTTTCATGCCAGCTCCATATACAGTGGGCTGTACTTGCCATCTCTACTTCCTTCCAAGGAAGTAGAGATAGCCATTAGACTTTTGAGTTTTGATCTGAATTCCCTACCAATACTTTTTTTTTTTTTTTTTGAGACAGAGTCTTGCTCTGTCATCAAGGCTGAGTGCAGTGGCGCGCTCTCGACTCACTGCAACCTCTGCCTCCTGGGTTCAAGCCATTCTCCTGCCTCAGCCTCCTGGATAGCTGGTATTACAGGCATGCACCATCACGCCTGGCTAATTTTTGTATTTTCAGTAGAGACAGGGTTTTACCATGCTGGCCAGGCTGGTCTCAAACTCCAGACCTCAGGTGATCCACCCACCTAGGCCTCCCAAAGTGCTAGGATTACAGGCATGAGCCACCATGCCCAGCCCCCTACCAGTACTTTATCGGAAAACCTAAACCCTTAAGATCTTCAATTTTAGTGCACTCCCAGCTCTGATGTTATACCTCTAGCCACCAGAGACAGCAGCCATCCCAGGTCCCACTCCAAGCTGCCCCAGCTCCATGAGCTGCCTACCAGCTCTGTCGCCTTGAGGAGGCTCCCATGTCTTCCAGGCGCACATCCCAACTGACTGTAACAATGAATATGTTCCAAGCCAAATACTCTGGACTATAACTTGCTGCTTTCACCTTTCTCTCGGCCACTTCCAGAACTAATGAGATCATGATCTCTGCCCATTTACTTTGGCCACCATCTAAAGTCCAAGTCCCCAAGGTCATTAGTTTGCACATGGCCCCTCATCTCCATTCTGCTCACTTCATATTTTACTCTGACTCCATTTCTGACTTCCAAACCTTCCACTTACCGTGCCATATAGAGTCAAGATCTATCATCAGAAAAACTCCTATATCCTTGACTTCTTTGAAGTTTATCTTAACCTCCTCCTCCTCCTTTTTCTCCTCCTCCTCCTCCTCCTTCTCCTTCGAGATGGATTCTCACTCTGTTGCCAGGCTGGAGTGTGGTGGTGAGATCTCAGCTCACCACGACCACTGCCTCCCAGGTTCAAGCAATTCTCCTGCCTCAGCCTCCCAAGTAGCTGGGATTACAGGCATGCATCATCACGCCCAGCTAATTTTTGTATTTTTAGTAGAGACAGGTTTCATCATGTTGGCCAGGGTGGTCTTGATTTCTTGACCTCGTGATCCGCACCCCTCAGCCTCCCAAAGTGCCGGGATTACAGATGTGAGCCACTGCACCTGGCCTGTCTTCTTCTAATGAAAACTAGGCTGTTGCCTCGGGGCTCTGTTTCCCTTGCAGATCTCCCAAAGTAAGAGCTATTTTTCTTCCTACAGCTCAAAGCCAGGGAATAGAATAGATGCCCAACTTGTTCACCCTTGCTGCTTCCAAATTGCTTCTTCCTCTTCTTCCTTTAAAAAACACAGCTCCTGGCCAGGTGCAGTGGCTCACGCCTGTAATCCCAGCACTTTGGGAGGCCGAGGCGGGTGGATCACAAGGTCAGGAGATCGAGACCATCCTGGCTA